>NC_136264.1:96373525-96683525 GCF_964187855.1 Myxine glutinosa | reverse complement strand
TGGACGGGGGGCGGCCTCGCCGCGGAGGAAGGGCCAACCGTGGTGGTCGGTCGACGTCCATGTACGCCGGTTTGAGGCGGTCCACAGAAATCCGGTCCGGCCGGCCGCCGAAGTCGACGATGAAAGACTTGTCGCCCCGTCGCAGGACCCGGAAGGGCCCGTCGTACGGCGGCCGGAGTGGCCCCCGGTGCGCGTCATGACGCACAAAGACGTACTCCGCTGTGCGAAGCGCCGGGGGGACGTAGGACTGGGGGCCACCGTGGCGGGACGTCGGCACGGGGGCAAATCGTCGGGCGGCCTCCTGGAGGTCCGAGCGCTGGCGAGCGGCGGACCAGGGACTGGTAGCGTCAGGCACGAATTCGCCCGGGACGCGGAGCGGCTGGCCGTAGACGAGCTCGGCGGTGGACGCCTGGAGGTCTTCCTTGGGGGCCGTGCGAAGGCCCAAAAGGACCCACGGCAGCCGGTCGGCCCAACCGTCGTCCTGAAGGCCGGCCATGAGTGCGGCCTTCATGGAGCGGTGAAACCGCTCGCACAACCCGTTGGCTTGGGGGTGGTAGGCCATGGTGCGGTGCAGCGTGACCCCCAACGAACGGGCGACCGCGCCCCAAAGCTCAGACGTGAACTGTGGGCCGCGGTCGGACAAGATGTCCGCTGGTGCGCCGAAGCGCGCGACCCAGGTGGCGATGAACGCCTGCACCACGTCGGCGGTGGTGGTGGAGGCGAGGGGCACAGCCTCCGGCCACCTGGTGGTCCTGTCCACCATGGTGAGCAGGTGGGTGAACCCCCGCGAGGGGGGCAGGGGACCCACCAGGTCCACGTGGACGTGGTCGAAACGCCGTTCAGGCACGGCGAAAGGTGCCAGCGGGACCTGGGTGTGGCGGTGGACCTTGACCCGCTGGCAGGCCGTGCAGGCGTTGGCCCAGTCGCGGATGTTTCGTCGAAGGCCGTGCCAGACGAAACGCGCCGACACCAGCTTCTGAGAAGCTTTCCGGCCCGGGTGAGAAAGGCCGTGGATGGAGGCGAAGATGCGGCGCTGCCAGGAAACGGGCACGATGGGGCGAGGCTGGCCCTCCCTGGGAGACGTCGCAGAGCAGGACGGTGCCCGCGAAGGGAATGTCGGCCAGGCGGAGGCCCGTGTCCGCCGCACGGAGTGCCTGCACCGAGGCGTCGGTGGTCTGGTCGGCCGCCATGAGCGCGAAGTCCACGCCGAGGTGGACCGCGTTCGCGCTGGCCCGAGAAAGACAGTCGGCCACGGCGTTGTCTTTGCCGGCGACGTGCCGGATGTCCATGGTGAACTCCGACACGGCGGAGTGGTGGCGCTGCTGGCGGGCCGACCACGGCTCCGTGACCTTAGCCATTGCGTAGGCCAACGGCTTGTGGTCGACGAAAGCCGTGAATGGGCGGCCCTCCAGGAGGTGTCGGAAATGGCGAACGGCCAGGAATAGCCCGAGCAGCTCACGGTCGAACGTGCTGTAGTTTAACTCGTTCGGCCGGAGTTGCCGGCTGAAAAAAGTGAGTGGCTGCCAAACCCCGTCCACCCATTGCTCATGGACGGCGCCCACCGCGTAGTTGGAGGCGTCCGTAGTGAGGGCGATGGGCGCGTTGAGCACCGGGTGAGCCAGCAGCGTTGTGTCGGCGAGGGCCCGTTTGGCGCTGGCGAAGGCCGCGTCCATGGCCACGGACCAAACAATGTCATGCTTGGCCGGCTTGCCCCGGAGGGCCTCGTAAAGGGGCCGCATGAGCTGAGCAGCGCGGGGCACGAATCGGTGATAAAAATTCACCATGCCGAGGAACTCTTGGAGGGCCTTGATGGAACGGGGACGCGGGAACGTGGTGATGGCCTCGACCTTGGTCGGCAGCGGCACGGCCCCGGTCTTGGTGATGCGGTGGCCCAAAAAGTCAACGGTCGTCGCGCCGAAGTGGCATTTGACCGGGTTGACAATTAAGCCGTGCTCGCTGAGGCGACCGAACAGTGTTCGGAGGTGGAGGAGGTGCTCGGCGCGGGACGTGCTGGCGACGAGGATATCGTCCAGATAGACGAAAAGAAACGGCAGGTCGCGCAGCACGCCGTCCATCAAGAGCTGGAACGCCTGGGCCGCGTTCTTGAGGCCAAACGGCATCCGCAAAAATTCGAACAGGCCGAACGGCGTGATGACGGCCGTCTTCGGGACATCGGCCACCCGGACAGTTACCTGGTGGTAGCCCCGTATCAGGTCAATTTTCGAAAAGATGACCCGTCCCGCCAAACGGGCGGAAAAGTCCTGAATATGCGGGATCGGGTACCTGTCGGGGGTGGTAGCATCGTTGAGACGGCGGTAGTCGCCACACGGGCGCCATCCACCCCCCGGCTTTGGCACGATGTGCAGTGGCGAGGCCCACGCGCTATCGGAGCGCCGCACGATGCCGAGGTGCTCCAACACGTCGAACTCGGCCTTCGCCACGGCGAGCTTGGCCGGGTCGAGGCGGCGGGCCCTGGCGTAGACCGGCGGGCCCGTAGTGGGTATGTGGTGCTCGATCCCGTGCCGCACCGCGACGGCCGAAAACGTCGACCGCGTGAGGGCCGGGAATTCTGCGAGCAGGCGAGCGAACTTGTTCGCTGCCGGGAGGGCGCACGCCAGTTCGGTCGGCGCGGAGCTGCTCATCATGCACGCCAGGGAGCTGAAGGTCTCGGCGTTGACAAGGCGATGACGTTTGACGTCGACCAGCAGCCCGTGCGCGCAGAGGAAGTCGGCGCCCAGCAAAGCCATGGGGACGCAGGCGGTCACAAAAGTCCATTGAAAACGCTGGCTGCCGAAGCAGAGGGTGACGACGCGTGGGCCGAAAGTGCGTATGGCCGAGCCATTAGCAGTGACCAAAGAGGGGCCGCAAACGGCGTCCCGCCTGTCCTGCTCGGAGGCGGGTATGACGCTCAGTTGGGCGCCGGTGTCACACAGGAAACGCCGCCCAGACGCTTTGTCCCGAATAAACAGCAAGTTGCCCGAGTGGCCGGCGCTCATGGCTGGGAATGAACGCCGGCCCGGCCGTTTCCCGACCTGCCGAAAGTGCACGGGGGCCGGCATGTCCGAGCCTTGTGTCCGAACCTGGCGTGGTAATAACACCACGCCCGGTCAGGTGGAGGCCCCGGCCGTCGTGTCGGAAGCGGGCGGTGCGGCGTGGCGGCCGCCAGTTGCACCGGCAGTTCGGCCTCCAACCGCACAGGGCGCTCGGGCGTCGTGGGCATCGCCTCGGACGGCGGCGGGCTCCAGGTAACCGCGCCGATGTGCTGGCCCGCCGAGGAGATCTTATCAGCTTCCCTGGCGAGGGCGCGGGAATCCGTGATCAACGTGCCAGCCAGGGCGATGCGTACCGGGTGAGGCAGCTGGCGAAGGAACAGCTCGCGGAACAGAAAATCCGGAGAGTGCTCACCGAGCAACGAGAGCATATAGTCCATGCGCTCTGACGGGCGCGTGTTGCCGAGCTCGGGCAGAGCGAGCAGGCGCTGTGCGCGTGCTGCCGGTGAGAGGGCGAAAGCGTCGAGGAGGAGTGTCTTCAGAGCGTCGTATTTGTCAGCAGCCGGCGGGTGCTCGAGGAGGCTCAAGGCGCGGGCCGCGGTGGCGGAACCGAGCGCCGCCACAACATGGTGGAAGCGGGTGTCGTCCGCGGTGATGCCTCGCAGGGCGAACTGAGAGTCCGCCTGAGCGAACCAAACAGCCGCGTGAGCCTCCCAGAAGGTAGGCAGTTTAAGCGTCACTGCCGTATCCATGTCGGTAGGTCACCAATGAAGGAACTGCGCTCCAACGCGAGTCGAAAGAATTGACGCGACCAAAGACGGAATTCGTCTGAGTTGCTTTATTGAAACAGAACAGCTCAGGTATTCTGACAAGCCCGTTTATCGGGCAGCAATATATATACACATTTATGTCGGGAAGTTTGCCCGGCAAAAGCTATATCGGGCATGCCCGGGTGTCAAGGGCGAGCCTTGGAAAGGCGAGTCTGGACCTGACCGGGCGTGTTTGGCTGCGGCCTGGCAAGTCGAGGCTGGGCGTGCCCGGGCGCTCTGGGCGAGCCCTGGAAAGGCGATAGCGGGCATGCCCGGACGCTCTGGGCGAGCCCTGAAAAGGCGATAGCGGGCATGCCCGGACGCTCTGGGCGAGCCCTGGAAAGGCGAGAGCGGGCATGCCCGGGAAAGACGAGACCGGGCGTGCCTGGGAGGTTCGGGCGTGCCCGGGAACAGTGAGTCCGGGCATGCCCGGGAGAGGCGCGTATGGCCGTGTTCTGGCCGGTGCAAGGCGATTGTGTGCATCCAGCGGTAACCGCTACACGGGCATGTATTCCTATTAACGTTATGTAAAGTACATAAATTGTGTGGATTACATCATTTGTGGATGTGATCAATAATATTGCCAGTAACCATTTTATATAACTGAATGTGCAGGTGCAGCATCTAACTCAATATGTCGAAATGTCACACACATCCATGCCCGTGGGATTCCCACGGGTGACCCCGCTAGTAAAAGTATACACTTGGTTGTAAAAATCGCTGAAAGTGGTAAATCGTGTCAGATTTTACTCCAAATTTGGACATTTATTTCGTCTACAGCATCCAATCCTCATATCCGAAAGCAGATTTTGATGATATGCTTCAATTATGCAATGATTATTATTAAGTAAAAAAAAAACAAAAAAACAACTAACTAACCCCAGAATGAGAATCACAGCCTTGCTTAAATAAATTAATATTATACACTTAGTTATAAATTCGCTAAATATGGTAAATTTTGTCGATTTTCACTCCAGATTTGGACATTTATGTCGTCTACAGCATCCAATCCTCATATCCGAATCCAGATTTTGATGATATGCCTTCAATTATGTGATGATAATCGATCGTGTTTCCAAGGCAAGGCACGTTTGAGTTGGCCGAAACAAAATGGCGGCTTAAGAACCCAGCGAGGTGTAGTGGGCCTACCAAGATGGTGGGCCGCCATATTGGTAAGCCTTTTTCGGTTTTTTTCTTTCTTATGAGAACCTCGTTAATCATCACCCAAACACCCAGTTTTCATCATGTAATCTGTTGGAGGTCCACGTGTGTGCATGGAAAGTTTGGGGCCGCTTGGTTTCATGGTTTTGGAGTTATGGAGGAGACAGACGGACGGACACTGCCTCTAATTATTATGGACCAGCAGAATTACCCGGCATTGCCCGGGATATCGCACGGCAGTCACGCAATTTCGTTTAGTGGGCTTTTTATAGTCAGAGGAAGCCATGCCCCTTGGGCACGCCTTGCTGCCACACCCCTTGGGCATGCCCCTAGTCTAAATCTGATGTGCCCATGTTTTTTGTCGTGAAAAGTTACCCCCCATGGACCACCTCTTCCCTCTCTAAGTTACTTCCTTATGCTGTCCATGAGGCACAACCAAACAAACAGACGTTCACATTTACAGTATATGTATAAAATAGATATGTATATGTATACGATGTTGTTGTTGGATCTCGTATGTTGGATCTCGGGTTTCCGGGACGGTGGCAACCGATACTGCCGAGCCGGTGAGTTGGAGTTCATGGTGTAGTGAACAAATGGATTGACACAGATTCCGAAGATCTCGGATGACTTTTCTTTATATGTGGCCGACATCCAGCACATCATGTGATGATCATGTAAATACATTTGGTACAAGAATAAGTTTTAAATCTCTGAAATGTCGTTATACCAATTGTGACTCAATGCTCTACAAAAGGGATGAGATTAAAGCTCGAGTGTCGATTGATTTTCCAGATGTTATTCAACTGACTGAGATTTTGCCAAAAATGCTGGTGACGAGATTCAACTTTGTGAACTGCACTTACAAGGATATCAACTTTTTGTTCCTGACATTATGAAGAGAGGAATTGCAGTTTATGTTAAGGACATTATTACAGCATCTATTGTCGACGTGAAAGAATGCTCTTTCCAGGAGGCAATTAGGATAAACATTACTCCAATTGAAGGATGCAATTTGTTGCTTGGGTGTATCTATCGAAGTCCTGCAAGCTCTTCCATAAACAATGCTCACTTGTGCTTCTTATTAGCTCACCTGAAACAAAGTTCAGGGGAGCCTATACGATGACGTGTCGTCCGGCCGTCCGTCCGTCCGTAAACACTTGCAACTTATTCCCCGAAACCGCTGAAGGGATTGTGACCAAACTTGGCAGAAATTATATTTGTCGTGTTGTGACTATTTGTTCACTATTTGTGACTATTTTTTGTGACTATTTTTGTGACTTTTTGACTTGTATATTATATATTAATATATTACTTGTATATTACTGTTTGTATATTACTTGTGACTATATTTGTGACTATTTGTGACTATTTGTTCAAAGTTTGTTCACGGCATTTAAAAAGTTGGGGTTTAAGGGGGTCTATGGGGGGGTCAAAGTGCATCCATGCTTGACCCCCCAAAATAGGTATTTGCTTTTTCCCTCTGAAACTACACACACAATTCCGATGAAACTTGACCACAACCTTCAACACCCGTGATGTAGCAAAGTTTATTCACGGCATTTAAAAATCTGTCCCTTTGAGGGTCTACGGGGGGGGGGGCAGTTGCCCCCCAAAATAGGTATTTGCTTTCTTCTCAGAAACTACACACGCAATTTCGATGAAACTTCACTGCAACCTTCATCACCCGTGATGTACCAATGTTTGTTCAAGGCAATAAAAAGATTGGGGTTTTAGGAGGTATATGGTGTTGGGGGAAGGTAGGGGTTGCCTCCTCAAAATAGGTATTTTTTTGTTTGTTTGTTTAAAGTCTTATTATGTTATTATGATTATGTTATTATGTTATTATGTTAATCTCAGATTATGTTATTATGATTCCACATGCTGCCCTGTCTTCTAGCAACCATTGAAATTGGTTTAAAATACCTTTATTCAGTGCAGTATACTGTTTATTCTACCAGGTGAGCGCCAGGGGTATTGCCCCTATGTTTTTTTGGATTGTGTCAATGATTTATTTTTGTATCAACATGCAGATGAACCCCCGCGGATTCGGGATGGTCAAGAGCCAAGCTTGCTCGACTTGGTTTGATCAAATTAAGAAGATTTAGTAACGAATTTGACTAGGTGTCCACCAATAGGGAAGAGTGACCAGGTAACATTGTGTTTTGAAATAGCTATTTATTATCAGTTAAAGTATGATAAGTTGGACAGTAAGAGTTATTATCATGGAGACTATGACAGTATGAGGAAAAGTTTAAGCCACGTGGACTGGGATGACATTATGCAGAACAAAACAGGGCAAGAAATATGAAAGCTTTTTGAAAGCAGGATGGATGCTTGCATCGAGGAATTTGTTCCAGTGCGGAAGAAGAGTACAAAGAGTAAACCCCAGTGGATGTCTGCGGCTGCAATACAATCAATATGTTCTAAGCACAGGAAATGGATTAGATGCCAGAAAAAAACGGAACTTAGGCAAATTGGAAGGAATTTATTACGGCACCAAATGCAGCAACCTCTATCATCAGGCAGGTAAAAGCAAACTTTGAGAATAAATGAGCATGTGAGGTGAAAGTAAACCCAAAGAGTTTCTGGAGTTATGTAAGAAACAAGACAAAAACAGAGGGGAATTCCTAATTTACGGCAGCAGGATGGTGTCTTCACAGAAAATGATTTACAAAAAGCACAGACACTTAATATTTACCTCCGCCACAAAAGGTGGATGGAGGTTATGTTTTCACCCCTGTCTGTATGTCTGTCTGTTTGTTTGTCTGTTTGTGAACAAGATATCTCAAAACGTTGTCGACGGATTCGGTCGAAATTTGGCAGAGATGTAGAGTATGTGACAAGGACGAAACGATTATATTTTGGTGAAGATCCGGATTCGGCTACTAGAATTTTTAAGTGATTCGCCACCATTGAGAGATAGGGCCAAAAACGATACATTGCAGGATATCTCAAAAAGTTGAGGACGGATTTGGACGAAACTTGGTGGAGAGGTTGGGTATGTGACAAGGAAGAATTGTTGCAATTTTGGTGAAGATCTGAATATGGATTTGGATACGATAAAAAAAATTTTCAAATGATTCTTCACCATTGAGGGATCGGGTGAAAAGCGAAAAGCGAAAAGCGAAAAGCGAAAAGCGATATATAACATGATATTTAAAAAAGTTATGGACGAGTTATGAATAAACTTGGTTGACGAGTTGGTTAGGTGACAAGAACAAGCCAATTAGATTTTGGTTCAGGTCCGAATCCAGATCCGACCTGTCAGTGGAATACAAAACATAAAATGTTCAGCCTGGCGGAGGTATGCTCTCTACCGAGTGCCGTTCTAGTTTTGCTAGTGCGTTTACAGTTGAGGACTTGTCGTCCACACCAGTGATGGAAAATAGGGACTATACGTGTGTACTAAATGAATTGGAGTTTAAGGAAGAGAAAATCGAGAAATACTTGTTGAAATCAGATATCGATAAGTCCCTTGGGCCTTGATGGGTTGCATTCGCGAGTATTGAGAGAGGCGTATCAGGAAATATGTAAACCTCTTAGAATCATCTTGGATAAGCTTTTGAAAGAGGGAGAGGTGCCAGAATCTTGGAAGCAAGATAATGTAGTGTCCATCTTCAAGAAAGGGAAAAAGTCTTATGGTTAACCTTATGGTCTTATGGAAAAAGTCTTACGCTGCAACCCTCTTATGGTTAAACTGCCAAAATCTAGGCTCTCTGCTCACCTTCACTCTTTTATTCCTCTTTTCTCCCGCCTCTGGAACAAACTCCCTCACTCTCTTCAATCCCACTCCACCCTCCAGGTCTTTAAAACAGCTGTTCACCACCATCTCTTATCTTCCCCCATCCAAAACCTTGATCTTTTCTACCCCCGCTAATTCACCCCAGCGTCCTTGCAGAGGAATGGTTGATCAGAGTAGTGATGGCAATGTACAAAAGAGCACGCACAGCTGTAAGGACGAAGGACGGGAACAGTGGTGAGTTTGAGGTGAAGGTGGGAGTGCATCAGGGGTCGGTACTAAGTCCACTACTATTTGTAGCTGTGATGGAGGTGCTGGCTCAGACCGTAAAGGAGGGTTTACCGTGGGAGTTGTTGTATGCAGATGATCTGGTGTTGATTGCGGAAAGTATGGATGGACTGAAGGAAAAGATGAACAAGTGGAAGGAATGTATGGAGACAAAAGGTCTGAAGGTGAATATCGGAAAGACAAAGGTGATGGCAAGTGGTAAAGCATGTGGTGAGGTGGAAAGAACTGGGAAGTGGCCGTGTGCTGTGTGCAGGAAGGGTGTCGGAGTGAACTCCATTCAATGTACAATGTGTGCTGAGTGGGTTCATCAAAAATGTAGTGGTCTGAGAGGGTCATTAACCAGTGTGGCAGCTACATTCAAATGTAAGGTGTGCACAGAGGGAGCTGCAGATGGAGGAAATGTTGAGTTGGATCTTGGAGACGGCGTGAAGCTGGAAGGTGTGAAAACATTTTGCTACCTCGGAGACATTCTGAATGGAGAGGGTGGATCAGACTCGGCAACGGTTGCTCGAGTGAGATGTGCATGGAAGAAGTTTCGGGAACTGAGTGGCGTGCTGATGAGGAGGAGAGTGTCGCTGAAGCTGAAGGGAAAGGTGTATGCTGCATGTGTGAGAAGTGTTATGATTTATGGGAGCGAGACATGGGTAATGAACGTAGAGCAGCAACGAAGGCTGGAAAGGGTGGAAATGCGAATGGTTCGATGGATGTGCGGAGTATCGTTGAGAGAGAGGAAGACAAATGATGAATTGCGAAAGATGATGGGAATATTGCCTGTGATTGATGCTGTGAAGAGGAACAGGTTGAGATGGTTTGGTCATGTATTGAGGAAGGATGAAAGTGACTGGTTGAGAAGAGTGATGGAAGTTAATGTAGAAGGAAGTAGAGGACGGGGAAGACCGAGAAAGACTTGGCTAAAGATGGTGGAAGAAGAAATGCGGGCAAGGGGGTTAACAAGGAGAGATGCAGCAAATAGGGCAAAATGGAGAAGATTGTCATGGGGACCGCAAGGCTAACCCCCGCTCTAGCAGGGAACATGGCCTTAAAATGCATGTTGTTGTTGTTGTTGTTGTCCTTGCAGTGTTCATATGTTTTATACCTCTCCGACCTCCCCCCAAGTCCTCCCGTTGTCCCTGCTCTCAAATGTTGTGTTTGTGTCCTTCCCCCTCTCTCCCCATCCTGTCTGCCGCTCCCCTTGTTTTTTGTGTTTTGTGTGTCGGTTTGACTTTTTGTGTGATTAATGTTAGCTCTTTCACGAGCCTCGATCTTGTATACAAAAAAAAAAGAAAAAAAAAGTGCAATCCATAAAACTATCATCTGGTAGGTTTGACGTCTGTGGTAGGTAAACTGATGGAGAAGATCATAAGTGATGCACTTTTGAGCCATCTAGAGGTAAGTGATCTTCCAAGTGATGAACAGCATGGATTCAGGAGTGGTCCGTCTTGTACTACTCAATTATTGGAATTTTTTAGAGCAGTGGTCACAACTACTCGATGCTGGTCACAGTCTTGACTGTGTGTATTTGGGCTACAGAAAGGCTTTTGATGGTGTCCCTCATGTCCGGCTCTTACATATGCTTGAATGTTATGTTGTCAGTGGTCAGTTACTTAAGCGGATCAAATCATATTTGTCAGGCCGCTCACAGAGGGTTGTAGTAAACGGAATTGCATCCACTTTTGTTCCAGTGGCAAGTGGTATACCATAGGGCAGCGTACTGGGTCCGACACTGTTCATCGTTTTCATAAATGATCTTCCTGAATCAGTTCAGTCAAGTTTAAAGTTGTCTGCAGAGGATATTAAATTATATAGTGGTGGACATGGATGCAGATGCAGTTGCACTCCAGAATGATATTGATGAGGCCATGAGCCGGTTAAGACGCTGGCAGCTTCCCTTTAATGAGGCCAAATGTTAAGTTGTTCATTATGGAAGACGGAATCAGAAATTTTCATACAATGTGGGGAAGGGGAGTGAAAGCAGAGAAATCAAGTCAATAAGGGAGGAGAAGGACTTAGGGGTGCTCTTTGATTCAACCTTATCTTTTAGTTGCCATATTGCAGATGATGCTAAGAAAGCTAACTGTAGGCTCGGAATCATTAGGAGATCTTTTTCATCGTTAGATAAAAAGGGGCTTGTACTATTATACAAAGCCATTGCACCACCAACACTGGAGTAATCAATATAATTTGTTCACCTTTTTACAAGAAAGATGGAGATTGCCTCGAGAAGGTGCAACAAAGGTCTCACACAACGGGATGATCACAAGGTCTCACACACAGGGGAATTAACATAATCCCTACACTAGTTAACACGCCCCATTCCTCGTAATCGGGACAAATATACACTTAATCGGACATTCGGGCTAAACAGGTCCCTGACTTATGTACATCGAAATGGTGCTTTCTACCCACGATCATCGGAGCACCTACCTATACAGATCTACCTGAATCTATATATCACTACCCCAAAATTCATAACACCGTGATCAAAGAAGAGGAATCACATTTCAGCGGTAAGCCAGCTGCTGGTAGAAATCTCTCTACTGGTAGAAAATACACGCTGGAGCGACAAATGGTATACCACTTATGATGTCATTCATCACGACAACCAGATGCCCACGCTGGGATTCAATCACGAAATCGGTCTGCTGGTAGAAAATCCACACATTTCAAAGTTGGCCTCCAAAGCCAACATTCGACTGGGCATCCTCCGTCGTACAAAGTCCTCCCTTGGCACACCTGAACTCCCATCCACCGACACGACCCTCATCTGTAGCTTGATGGAGTGCTGCTCTCCTTTCTGGTCTTGCACCCTCTACCCTTTCCGTGCTTTATCCCCCAGGTTTCTGCAGAGCTCACATGGTCCATCATCAACCCTCTTCTGGTGAAACAACATAAATACAGCCTCCAGGATCACTGCTCATCTCCACTCATTTGTTCCTCTTTTTCTCACCTGTGAAATCATCGTCCACGTCCTCTTCACTCCCACAGGTGTTCAGCACCATCTCAGGTCGTCTCCAATCCACAACCATTATATTTTCTACCATCGTTAACCCCAACACCCCCACCCCATTCCAATTGCTCCTCTTTCCAAATTTCCGGTTTCCCTTCCGGAGAGTTTCCTTATGTATCCATTTTGTCCACAGTATGGATGGATCCCCTCCTGCCCCCCCCCTCACCCCCATTCCTCCCCTCACCCCCATTCCTCCCCTCACCCCCATTCCTCCCCTCACCACACCCATTGTTTGTCCGCCCGCCTCTGTCTGTCTTGGCCGTCTGCTCCGCTGTTGGTGTTTCCCCTTTTCTCTATTGTTATTTTTGTACTGTTTCGTTCTAATCAGTGTAATAACACGAGCTCTTCCATGAGCTTCGACTCTATGTAGTATATTGTTATGAATTTTGGGGTAGAGTGATATATAGATCAGGTATATCCGTGTCGGTATCAACGACATCTTTCATTTATTTGTTAAATCAGCTTCCGGAGAAGCTTTCAAAAATTGCCAACTCCGACCATATTTCAGGTCGTCACGGCGGGGTATTGGGAAAAGTTTTCAATTAGCAATAATCGCGCCTCGGATAAACCTCATTGGCTACGATACTGCCACTGCGCAAAGCTAACCACCAATGCGTTCATCGTTCCTTAAGTTCAGACGAGCCAACCGTACATCCGTGGTGAGTATATACAATTCACTGCACTGTGTACATCTATAACTGCACTCCATATTGTTTTATACTTTTAATCCTTTAACATCAACAGCTGGTGGTCGAAATAATATATTATATGATTTGTCTGCTTTCATTATTGAGAACATTTGAGTCGATTTAATATATGTTGCTAACACAACTCCACCCCTCGTAAGGACGTACACGGAACGACATCGGTATCCCCAAAAAATCTGATTGAAACACCTTTTGGAAGATCAGAATTAAATAAATATTTATTGTAGCTCTTCAATGAAGTGGAAGAGCATCATCATTCAAGATCATCCTACCAGCAGACCGATATCGTGATGGAATCCCACTCCAGCATGGATTTTCTACCTGCAGACCGATATCGTGATAGAATCCCGCTCGAGCGTGGATTTTCTACCAGCTGACCGATTTTGTGATAGAATCCCGCTCCAGCATGGATTTTCTACCTTCAGACCGATATCGTGATAGAATCCCACTCCAGCATGGATTTTCTACCAGCAGACCGATTTCATGATAGAATCCCACTCCAGCATGGATTTTCTACCAGCTGATCGGTTTAGTGATAGAATCCCACTCCAGCATGGATTTTCTACCTTCAGACCGATTTTGTGATAGAATCCCGCTCCAGCATGGATTTTCTACCTTCAGACCGATATCGTGATAGAATCCCACTCCAGCATGGATTTTCTACCAGCAGACCGATTTCATGATAGAATCCCACTCCAGCGTGGATTTTCTACCAGCTGACCGATTTTGTGATAGAATCCCGCTCCAGCATGGATTTTCTACCTTCAGACCGATATCGTGATAGAATCCCACTCCAGCATGGATTTTCTACCTTCAGACCGATATCGTGATAGAATCCCACTCCAGCATGGATTTTCTACCAGCAGACCGATTTCATGATAGAATCCCACTCCAGCGTGGATTTTCTACCAGCAGACCGATTTCATGATAGAATCCCCCTCCAGCGTGGATTTTCTACCAGCAGACCGATTCCATGATAGAATCCCACTCCAGCATGGATTCTATCACAAAATCGGTCAGCTGATAGAAAATCCACGCTGGAGTCGGATTTGATCAGTGATCACGATATCGGTCTGCTGGTAGGATGATCTTGAATGATGATGATCTTCCACTTCATTGAAGAGCTACAATCAATATTTATTTCACTAGCCGAAACCCGTGGAACATCCACGGAAGGGAGGATGTGGTGTATGGATGGAGTGTACCATTATGGATGGCATAGGGGAGCGCTCATGGGATCTTCTTCTTCCGTTTAGCTCCAATTTTTTCTCTTTAAGTTAAGTCCAATCAGTCCTCTCTGCTCGAAGTGCTCAGGCCATGCCTCCCCGCTCTCATACTTTTATTTCCGTTCGGTGTAGAAAGAGATTGACATATCGTTCGTCTGTTTTCAGCTCGTTATCTTTAAGCTTCCTTACGTCTCGCCACCTGCTACACCTCTCTGAGTTACGAGGATTTATGCAACGCATCCCGAGTATCGCAACGTCACTCCATTTAACTTTATTAAAATGACGATAAAGACGTGAAACCCGTGGAACATCCACGGAAGGGAGGATGTGGTGTATGGATAGAGTGTACCATTATGGATGGCATCGGGAATCGGATGCTTTTGGGCCCCAACGTCGGCGAATTCAGATTTTTCGAGTATGGCTGTACGAGTGTACGTGATAAACAAAGAGCGCGGTTCGTAGATCGTAAATCCATTAGTGCCGTGGGCATCGGGTCACTGGGTGTGACGTAAAAGGGATAACAAAGTCGAGTCCTTACGCTATTATTATATAGATTCTGAGCTTCCAAAAGGTGTTTCATTCATATTTTTTTTGGAAATCGATGTAGGGCCGCATACGTCTTAACGATGGGCGGAGTTATGTTAATAAAATGTGATAAATCTACTCAAATGTACTCAATGTTGAAAGAAGACAAATCATATAATATATTATTTCGACCACCAGCTGTTGATGTTAAAGGATTAAAATTATAAAACAATATGGAGTGTATTTGTAGATGTACACAATACAGTGCTTTGTATATACTCACCACGGATGTACGGTTGGCTCGTCTGAACTTAAGCAATGATGAACCCATTGGTGGTTAGCTTTGCGCAGTGGCAGTATCGTAGCCAATGAGGTTTATCCGAGGCGCGATTATTGCTAATTGAAAACTTTTCCCAATACCCCGCCGTGACGACCTGAAATATGGTCGGCGTTGGCAATTTTTGAAAGCTTCTCCAGAAGCTGATTTAACAAATAAATGAAAGAAGTAGTATCCCTAACTTAAGGTTCATCTATGAAAAAATTTAAAAGAAGCTAATTTCAACTGATTTGGGTAGGTATGGGTATGGACAACTACCAAAAAAAAGTAAGGAGGGATAGGGGTTGGGGAAACCTTCTTATTAGAGGTCAAAGGTCATTGACCTCTGCCTAAATCATATAAAATTGTATTTCAGCAACAAAATATGGTATATAGATGATCTTGGTGTCAAAATGCACAGGATTACGAAAGAAGATGACATAGAATAATGACTGACCCATGGAACCAATTACTGACCTCCGAAAATGAGGTCAAAGGTCAAAAATAGACGTCTTATCACCAAAATATCATAACAAATATCATATTGGTAACAGTAACAGAATTATACCAAGATACAAACTAAATATGAAATGGATTCTTCACCACCAAAACACGAGGTTAATGGTCAAAATAAGCAGGGGGGGGGGGGGGGGTAAAGTTCATTAGTGTCAAATAGTTTGTGTATGTAAAGTATATGTGAATTTATAATCAACAATTTGCAGAATACTACTCACAACTTAGAACTTACAGTATCTATCGGCAACAACAAATTAATAATACTCAGTCTGTTTCCTCTTCATCGCTACCAATTACTTCTTCTGCATCTATGCTATCTGTTCCATTGTCGCAATGCCCACAGCACACTCCACATGCAGATACACACGACATGCGAGCTTTCATGCAGCTGCATCTCATTGTTTGACATTGCCTCTCCCCTTCCTTGCAGTTGCAACAAATTACTTTCAGAAGGTTGTCTGGCGCGATACCAACAGATAGCATTTTTGGTCTGAGTTTTCTGTTGGAATCTAACTCCCATCCTCTTCCTTTGGGATCAAGAATAGAGGTGTCAAGATGCTTCCATACCACAACTTGAAGATGGACACGAAGGGAATGTTGAGCTGTTGCATCTTCCGTTGGTGGTAGGCGGTCAGGATCGATTTTGCCCTTGGCTGCTTGCTTCTTGAACTTCATGTAGCGAGACTTTTCTAGGGGAGTATCCCCACAGCCATATGTGATCTGCATGGCTTTTAATCCAGCTGTTCGAATTATGGAGTCGGTTGAAGTGGGACTTGTGAATGCAGTAATGACACTGGCAGGAAATCTGCATTTGTAGAGAGCACATTTGGTATGTCCATGAATGCATGAAACAGTGTCGTTTCCAGACCAGCCATACTTGAAGAGGAACTCTTCTTTGTCTCCGATGTGTATGCTAGAGATGTCGTAAAGACCACCAAAATCTGCTTGTAAATAGAAATTAGTACAGTGAATAGGCCTATGATAGCAGAGCAATATCAAAATATCAGTGTCCTGGGCGACAACAACAACTGGGGATTTAACACTTGCGACCAAGTCCATTGCAGACCTAACAATCAGCGTGTCACCATCATCTTTTGCTTGGCGTACAGTGATATTGTGGCTTGCCATCTCTGCAGATATCATCATGATTAAGGCTCCTTTGTTCTTCTCATTTGCCAGGAAAACCTCTCTGTCACATGATATAGTCAATTCCGGTGTGACCCTCATGTCCGGAGAAACCTTCTTCCCAGCCATCCGCCGCATATGTTCATGGTCTTTCGTTGATGATTCCTCCCCATAGCCATCAAACACTACAGTAGCATCCTTGAATTTGTTGTCAACATATCTGACATATGTATCAACTATAGTCTTGATGGTTGCACCGCTGGACCACTTTACCTGATGAAGTAGCCACCCTCCATCAACAACATGCATCTTGCTGTTTATGTCCACGTCAAGTATTGTAGCTGTTTCCTTGAGCATCTTGCCAAATTCATGCTTTTTGGGTTTTCTCATCATGCGATCCATTGTGAAGAGAGATGTTGGGACCGGGGTCAGCTCAAATTTGAACATGTGTTCGATCCCTTCATCTCTCTCTGCCATGAAAATCAGTCTATTGAAAAGAAGGGTCTTTTCGATGTAGATCCTCTTGTCGCCTACCTTTACTTTCTTCTGAAGTTCAGCCAGATTTTTGCATTTCTTTGCTGTCTTCATGCTCTTAACCGGTGACTCATTATCAAGATCCTTTTGCATTTCATGGTCTATCCTCACTGCATCATCACAGTTGACAATTGACTTGTCGGTAGTTATTACTCCACTAGACAGCGAAGTAATGGTGTTGGGGTCTTTTACCTGAAATGAAAAATGAAATATTATTTTACATAGCTAAGATGATAAGTAAATGTTCCACAAATAGTAACTGAAATGTGGAATGATTTCTGTGCTACTATCAGTAAATGAAACAGATCTATACTAACCTCTATGAAGGGGTTATGAGTTGAAAACCATGCAGAAATCAACTTGACGTGCTGGCTGTCTTTCTCTAGACGCTTTGCCCCAAGGTCTGTGTGGGTCCTCTTACTCCGCTTTCCACCAATCATTTCTTCCATCAGGTCCCCCAGAAGCTTGAGATGTGAAAACGTACCAGCCCATACTTTCACAGAGCTCTCGTTGCGCATTCTTCCTCTTGTTAAGCCTCCATTTGACTTGGCTTTCCGCATGAGTGTCTCTTCGATTGTCTGGTCAGAAAATTGTCCAGAAAATTGCTCATCGCTGTAGCGTGTTGTGTGATTCCAATCGCTGAAGCTCTTCCAGCTCTGTAGCTTTCCTGCTTCTGAAAAGTCCTCACTACATATTTCACATATATCCATCCTGGTAATTTTGTTATTTTACAGTATTGTTCCAAAGGCCTCAGGGAACTTTTGGGACATCTCACTGCACTGGGGTAGTCAAGGTACATGTAGGCTAGCTAGGTTTTCTCAGTAATCACTCCTGAAACAAAGACAAAACAAAGACTTCATTCATGCAATATATAGTGTTTTAGTCTAGGGTCAATGACATTTGATCCCAAGAAAGGTAATTTCCCCCTCCCCCTCTGCTCTTGGAATAAATAATAACCCCCATATCCACCACATAAGTTGAAATTAACCTCTTCGGTTTTTTTTTTGCTCATTTTTATATAATATTAAAGCGCGGCGTTACGCGCGCTGCTTGTGAGCAAGGAGGAAGCGGACAAGCGGTAACATATAAACGTCTTTATTGTAAGACTACACTGTAACACTAAACTCCTCCGGGCTGGTCGCCCGGGGTATATCATGAGGCCACGCCTACCCCTCGGGCGTGGCCACCGCCCACTCGGTGCGTGGAATGATGTCACCACGCCAGTGGGCTTTTGTGTCCGCCACACGCGCCCCCCCAGAATTCCCGCGCACCTGGAGGGCCAGTTTGCGGGGCAGACGAATGACCCGGCCGAAGCGCCCCCTGGCGATCGGCGGCGTCCGGGGTGCAGGGATACCAGCTGGGATGCCCCTGGCTGCCCCTGGGATGGGTGCAGGACCGGGGGGCGCCGTGGCGGCGGGGCTGGGCGGTGCCGGGGGTCCGCCCGCAGGAGGGCGGCCCCGACGTGGGGGTCGGGCCACTGGCGGTGGATGGTCCACATCGAGGTGGGCCGGCTTGAGGCGGTCTACCGAAACGCGGTCAGGAGTACCGCCGATGTCCAGGGTGAAGTGCTTCGCCCCGGTCTCCAGCACGCGGAAAGGCCCGTCGTACGGGGGCCGCAGTGGTGTCCGATGGGCATCGTGGCGGACGAAGACGTACTCCGCCGTGCGAAGCTCCGGGGCGACGTGCGTCGGTGGGTGCCCGTGGCATGCCGTTGGCACTGGGGCGAACCTCTGGGCGGTCTCTTGCAGAGCGGAGCGCTGCTGTGCCGCGGACCATGGTGCCGTGGAGTCGGGGAGGAACTCGCCCGGCACCCGCAGCGGTTGCCCGAAGACCAACTCCGCTGCGGATGCGCGCAGGTCCTCCTTGGGCGCCGTCCGGAGGCCCAGCAGGACCCAGGGGAGCCTGTCGACCCAGCCGCCGTCGCGGAGGGTGGCCCGGAGCGCGGCCTTCAATGAGCGGTGAAATCGCTCACACAGGCCGTTAGCCTGGGGGTGGTAGGCCGTGGTTCGGTGCAGCCGGACCCCGAGCCCCTGCGCAACCGCCCCCCAGAGCTCCGAGGTGAACTGGGGGCCGCGGTCGGATGAGATGTCTGAGGCGGCGCCGAACCGGGCGACCCAGGTGGCGATGAAAGCCTGCGCGACATCGGCCGCCGTTGTCGACGCCAAGGGCACGGCCTCCGGCCACCGGGTGGTGCGGTCCACCATGGTGAGGACGTAGGTGAAACCCCGCGAGGGGGGCAGAGGTCCCACCAGGTCCACGTGGACGTGGTCAAACCGGCGTTCCGGCACCGTGAACGGGGCCAACGGGGCCTGGGTGTGCCGGTGCACCTTGGCGCGCTGGCACGCGAGGCACGTCCTGGCCCAGCCGCGGACGGCCTTCCGGAGGCCATGCCAGACGAACTTGTCGGCGATCAGCCTTTGGGAGGCCCTCGCGCCCGGGTGGGACAGGCCGTGGATGGCGTCAAACACCTGGCGCTGCCAGCCCGAGGGCACGATGGGGCGAGGACGCCCGAGGGAGACGTCGCACAAGAGAGCCGCGCCCGCGCCGTCGAACGGCACCTCGGTGACGCGGAGGCCCGTGACGGCGGTCCGCAAGGCCTGGACGTCGGGGTCAGCAGCCTGGTCCGCTGCCATCCGGGCATAGTCGATGCCGAGGTGGACTGCGTGGGCGACGGCCCGGGAAAGGCAATCCGCCACCGGGTTGTCCTTCCCCGCGACGTGCTGGATGTCCGTCGTGTACTCGGACACGGCCGAGAGGTGACGCTGCTGCCGGGCCGACCACGGCTCGGTGACCTTGCCCATCGCGAAGATCAGCGGCTTGTGGTCGACGAAGGCAGTGAACGCCCGGCCCTCGAGCAGATGGCGGAAGTGCCTGACCGCCAAGTGAAGTCCGAGCAACTCGCGGTCGAAGGTACTGTAACGGCGTTCGGGCAGGCGAAGCTGCCGGCTAAAGAACGCCAGCGGTTGCCAAGCTCCACGCACCCATTGCTCGTGCACCGCGCCCACCGCGTAGTCCGAGGCATCGGTGGTGAGGGCGATCGGTGCATCGGGCGCCGGGTGCGCGAGCATGGTGGCGTTAGCCAAGGCGAGCTTCGCGCCTGTGAACGCCGTGTCCATCTGCTCGGTCCAGGTAACGTCGCCTTTGCCCGGCTTACCTCGGAGAGCTTCGTGCAGGGGGCGCAGGAGCTAGGCGATACGGGGCAGGAACCGATGGTAAAAGTTCACCATGCCCAGGAACTCCTGCAGCCCTCTGATCGTGCGGGGGCGCGGAAACCCCTTCACCGCCTCCACCTTGGCCGGCAGGGGGACGGCGCCGTGCCTGGTGACACGGTGCCCCAGAAAATCGATTGTGGCGGCGCCGAACCGGCACTTTGCGGGGTTCACAATCAGGCCATGCTGGCCCAGGCGTTCGAAGAGCGTGCGGAGGTGGCGTAGGTGCTCTTCGCGGGACGCGCTGGCGACGAAGATATCGTCCAGGTAGACGTAGACAAAATCCAAGTCGCGCAGGACGCTGTCCATCAGTCGCTGGAACGCCTGAGCCGCATTCTTCAGACCGAAGGGCATGCGCAGGAACTCGAAGAGTCCGAATGGCGTGATGACCGCCGTCTTCGGGACGTCCTCCGGCCTGACGGGGACCTGATGGTAGCCGCGTATGAGGTCCACCTTCGAGAAGAAGGACCTGCCCGCCAAACGGGCGGAAAAGTCCTGAATGTGGGGGACGGGGTAGCGGTCGGGAGTCGTGGCGTCATTGAGACGGCGATAGTCCCCGCACGGTCGCCATCCCCCGCCGGGCTTCGGCACGATGTGCAGCGGCGACGCCCAAGCGCTCTCTGAGCGCCGAACGATGCCGAGTCGCTCCAGGGTAGCGAACTCCGCTTTTGCCACCGCCAGCTTCGTCGGCTCGAGGCGGTGTGCCCGGGCGTAGACCGGTGGCCCGACGGTGGGGATGTGATGGGCCACCCCGTGCTTGACGGCCCCCGCCGAGAAGGTGGGCCGCGTGAGGGCCGGGAAGCCGGCGAGGAGGCGGGTGAATGCGTCCGCTGCCGGAAGCGTACAGACCAACGTGGCCGGAACCGAATCGTTCGGCAAGCCGCTTGGCAAGCCGCTCGTTGAGCTGGGCAACGCACATGCGAGCGAGCTGAACGTCTCGGCCTGGACAAGCCGTCTGCGCTTGACGTCGACCAGGAGCCCATTAGCGCACAGGAAGTCCGCGCCAAGCAGTGCCATGGGCACGTCGGCAGTGACGAACGTCCATCGGAAAACCTGCCCTCCAAACCGCAGAGAGAGGCAGCGTTTTCCGTACGTACGGATGGGCGTCCCGTTCGCGGCAAGCAGCGCGGGGCCCCCACCCGCGGCGTGCTTGTCTGACGTGCCGGCGGGAATGACACTCACCTGTGCTCCCGTGTCGCACAGGTAACGGCGCCCGGAGAAGGTGTCCGTTATGAACAGCAGGCTGCTCGAACGGCCGGCGCTCATCGCCACAATTGAGCGCCGGCCCGGGCGTTTCCCGACCCGTTGAAGGAGCACGGCGGATGACACCGCCGAGCTTCGTGGCCGAACTTGGCGTGGAACCAGCACCAGGTGGTGGAGCT
Source organism: Myxine glutinosa (assembly GCF_964187855.1). Taxonomy (NCBI): domain Eukaryota; kingdom Metazoa; phylum Chordata; class Myxini; order Myxiniformes; family Myxinidae; genus Myxine; species Myxine glutinosa. The sequence goes on along the minus strand of NC_136264.1, from coordinate 96,661,988 downwards.
GGAGGAGTGCGGCTGGCTCTGCCAGGCCGGTGGAGTCGACGGGTTTCCCCGCGGTGGCGGTTTTCGCCGCGGCGGTGGGCGGGGCGTGGCGGCGTTCACGAGGTGCGTATCAGCATGCTGCTGAACCACAGCGTGCTGTAGAAGATGATGCTGTGGAACATCAGCGTGCTGTAGAAGATGATGCTGTGGAACATCAGCGTGCTGTAGAAGATGATGCTGTGGAACATCAGCGTGCTGTAGAAGATGATGCTGTGGAACATCAGCGTCGAAGGCCGTGACGGCCACGCCAACGCTCGCCCGCGTGTCCGAAGCGGCGAAGTACTTGTCCGCCTCGGCCGCCAATGCTCGGGGTTCCGTTAGCCCGGTCCCGGCCAACGCGAGGCGAACCTGCGCTGGAAGTTGGCGACGGAAAAGCGCCCGGAATAGCGAACCGGGGGCTTCGTCGCCCAACAGTGACAGCATATGGTCCATTCGGACCGACGGGCGCGTCTCACCGAGCTCGGGGAGATCCAGGAGGCGGTCGGCCCGTGCGTCGTCCGTGAGGCTGAACGTGGCTAGGAGTAGCCGCTTGAGTGCCTCGTACTTGTGGCCGTCCGGTGGGTGGCGAAGGACGGACACAACTCGAGCGGCCGTGCCGGGCCCGAGGGAGGCGACGACGTGGCAGTAGCGCGTGTCATCGCCGGTGAGGTGCCGAAGCTGAAATTGGGCTTCGGCCTGGACGAACCAGACTTCGGCCTGAGCCTCCCAAAATTCCGGAAGTTTGACGAAGGCGGCCATGGCGATGGCGTCGCGTGTGGAAGGATCGCTCCGGCAGATCCAACGTCGAGGGTCACCAGTAAAGCGCGGCGTTACGCGCGCTGCTTGTGAGCAAGGAGGAAGCGGACAAGCGGTAACATATAAACGTCTTTATTGTAAGACTACACTGTAACACTAGACTAAACTCCTCCGGGCTGGTCGCCCGGGGTATATCATGAGGCCACGCCTACCCCTCGGGCGTGGCCACCGCCCACTCGGTGCGTGGAATGATGTCACCACGCCAGTGGGCTTTTGTGTCCGCCACAATATGGTAATTTTCCTGTTATAAATATGACATTTTAGTGATAAAACAGCTTTTTTGACCTTTGACCTCATTTTCAGAGGTCAGGATTTGGTCCCAAGCGTCAATAATTATCTTATGTCATCCTCTTTCGTAATCCTGTGCATTTTGACACCAAGATCATCTATATACCATATTTTGTTGCTGAAATACAATTTTATATGATTTAGGCAGAGGTCAATGACCTTTGACCTCTAATAAAAAGGTTTCCCCAACCCCTATCCCTCCTTACTTTTTTTTGGAAGTTGTCCATACCCATACCCACCAAAATCAGTTGAAACTAGCTTCTTTTAAATTTTTTCACAGATTGGCTAATATATGGCTAATTTAGGGTTACTAAAGGTGTTTATTTTAGCATTGAAGTCATGTGCAAGCTTTTTGAGCGCATCGACTTTTTTTTTTCATTTTTACATTTTTATAAACAGAGTCGAGGTTCAGGGAAGAGTTGGTACGAGTAAATGGATTAGACGTAACAGGACAAAAAGAATAATCGAAAACGGGGAAAAAACAAACAGCGAAGCAAAAGGCCAAGACAGACAGAGGAGGACGGACAAACAATGAGTGTGGTGGGGGAAGGAATGGGGGCGGGGGGGAGGCAGGAGGGGATCCATACTGTGGACAAAATGGATACCGAAAGAAACTCTCCGGAAGGAAAACCGGAAATTTGGAAATTGGAGCAATTGTAACGGGGTGGGGGTGTTGGAGTTAACGAGGGTAGAAAATATCATGGTTGTGGATTTGAGACGACCTGAGATGGTGGTGAACACCTGTGGGAGTGAAGAGGACGTTGACGATGATTTCACAGGTGGGAAAAAGTGGAACAAATGAGTGGAGGTGAGCAGTGATCCTGGAGGCTGTATTTATGAAGTTTCACCAGAAGAGGGTTGATGGTTGACCATGTGAGTTCTGTAGAAACCTAGGGGACAAAGCACGGAAAGGGTAGAGGGTGCAAGACCAGAAAGGAGGCGATAGAAGACAGAGACCAACGACATATCTGAGATGGCGAACTGATAAATCCATAGACTCAGCTTCATCATGGGAGATTCTAAGTCTTTAAAGTCTTGGTTTCCATAATGACAATCTGAACAAGATGTGAGGGAGGGGAGCCAGCCCAGAGTGGAGAGCAGCACTCCATCAAGCTGCAGATGAGGGTGGATAGTTCAGGTGTGCCAAGTGAGGACTTTGTACGACACGCCATCGGTCGGCTGGTAGAAAATCCATGCTGGAGCGGGATTGTATCACGAAATCTGTCTGCTGGTCGAAAATCCATGCTGGAGCGGGATTGTATCACGAAATGGGTCTGCTGGTCGAAAATCCACGCTGGAGCAGCATTCTATCACGAAATCGGTCAGCTGGTAGAAAATCCACCATGGAGTAGGATTCTATCACGAAATCGGTCTGCTGGTAGAAAATCCACGCTGGAGCGGGATTCTATCACGAAATCGGTCTGCTGGTAGAAAATCCACGCTGGAGCGGGACTGTATCAGGAAATCGGTCAGCTGGTAGAAAATCCATGCTGGAGCGGGATTCTGTCATGAAATCGGTAAGCTGGTAGAAAATCCATGCTGGAGTGGGATTCTATCACGAAATCGGTCTGCTGGTAGAAAATCCATGCTGGAGCGGCATTCTATCATGAAATCGGTCAGCTGGTAGAAAATCCATGCTGGAGCGGGATTCTATCATGAAATCGGTCAGCTGCTAGAAAATCCATGCTGGAGTGGGAATCTATCACGAAATCGGTCTGCTGGTAGAAAATCCATGTTGGAGCGGCATTCTATCACAAAATCGGTCAGCTGGTAGAAAATCCACTATGGAGTGGGATTCCATCACGAATTCGGTCTGCTGGTAGAAAATCCATGCTGGAGCGGCATTCTGTCATGAAATCGGTCAGCTGGTAGAAAATCCACACTGGAGCGGGATTATATCATGAAATCGGTCAGCTGGTAGAAAATCAACGCTGGAGCGGGATTCCATCATGAAATCGGTCAGCTGGTAGAAAATCCACGCTGGAGCGGGATTCTATTATGAAATCGGTCAGCTGGTAGAAAATCCACGCTCGAGTGGGATTCTATCACGAAATCGGTCAGCTGGTAGAAAATCCACGCTCGAGCGGGATTCTATCACGAAATCGGTCACCTGGTAGAAAATCCATGCTGGAGTGGGATTGTATCACGAAATCGGTCAGCTGGTAGAAAATCCATGCTGGAGCGGGATTCTATCATGAAATCGGTCAGCTGGTAGAAAATCCATGCTGGAGCCGGATTCTATCATGCAGTCGGTCAGCTGGTAGAAAATCCACGCTGGAGCGGGATTCTATCACGAAATCGATCTGCTGGTAGAAAATCCATGCTGGAGCCGGATTCTATCATGCAATCGGTCAGCTGGTAGAAAATCCATGCTGGAGCCGGATTCTATCATGCAGTCGGTCAGCTGGTAGAAAATCCACGCTGGAGCGGGATTCTATCACGAAATCGATCTGCTGGTAGAAAATCCATGCTGGAGCCGGATTCTATCATGCAATCGGTCAGCTGGTAGAAAATCCATGCTGGAGCCGGATTCTATCATGCAGTCGGTCAGCTGGTAGAAAATCCACGCTGGAGCGGGATTCTATCACGAAATCGATCTGCTGGTAGAAAATCCATGCTGGAGCGGGATTCTATCACGAAATCGATCAGCTGGTAGAAAATCGATGCTGGAGCGGGATTCTATCACGAAATCGGTCTCCTGGTCGAAAATCCACGCTGGAGTGGGATTCTATCACAAAATCGGTATGCTGGTAGAAAATCCACAGTGGAGTTGGATTCTGTCACGAAATCGGTCTGCCGGGAGAAAAACCATGCTGGAGCGGCATTCTATCATGAAATCGATCAGCTGGTAGAAAATCCACGCTGGTGTGGGATTCCATCACAAAATCGGTCAGCTGGTAGAAAATCCACGCTGGAACGGGATTCTATCATGAAATCAGTCAGCTGGTAGAAAATCCACGCTGGAGCGGGATTCTTTTATGAAATCGTTCAGCTGGTAGAAAATCCACGCTCGAGCGGGATTCTATCACGAAATCGGTCACCTGGTAGAAAATCCACGCTCGAGCGGGATTCTATCACGAAATCGGTCACCTGCTAGAAAATCCATGCTGGAGTGGGATTGTATCACGAAATCGGTCAGCGGATAGAAAATCCATGCTGGAGCGGGATTCTATCATGAATTTGGTCAGCTGATAGAAAATCGATGCTGGAGCGGGATTCTATCACGAAATCGATCAGCTGGTAGAAAATCCATGCTGGAGCGGGATTCCATCACGAAATCTGTCTGCTGGTAGAAAATCCATGCTGGAGCGGGATTCTATCACGAAATCTGTCTGCTGGAGGAAAATCCATGCTGGAGCGGGATTATATCATGAAATCGGTCAGCTGATAGAATATCCATGCTGGAGCGGTATTCTGTCATTAAATTGGTTAGCTGGTCGAATATACACGGTGGAGCGGGATTCTATCACGATATCGGTCTGCTGGTAGGATGTTCTTGAATGATGATGCTCTTCCACTTCATTGAAGAACTACAATAAATATTTATTTAATTCTAATCTTCCAAAAGGTGTTTTAATCAGATTTTTTTTGAAATCGACGTAGTTCCGTGTACGTCCATACGAGGGGTAGAGTTATGTTGGCAACATATGATAAATCGACTCAAATGTTCTCAATGTTGAAAGAAGACAAATCATATAATATATTATTTCGACCACCAGCTGTTGATGTTAAAGGATTAAAAGTATAAAACAATATGGAGTGTATTTGTAGATGTACACAGTACAGTGCTTTGTATATACTCACCACGGATGTACGGTTGGCTCGTCTGAACTTAAGCAACGATGAACCCATTGGTGGTTAGCTTTGCGCAGTGGCAGTATCGTAGCCAATGAGGTTTATCCGAGGCGCGATTATTGCTAATTGAAAACTTTTCCCAATACCCCGCCGTGACGACCTGAAACATGGTCGGCGTTGGCAATTTTTGAAAGCTTCTGCGGAAGCTGATTTAACAAATAAATGAAAGATGTCGTTGATACCGACACGGATATACCTGATCTATATATCACTCTACCCCAAAATTCATAACAATATACATAGAGTCGAAGCTCATGGAAGAGCTCGTGTTATTACACTGATTAGAACGAAACAGTACAAAAATAACAATAGAGAAAAGGGGAAACACCAACAGCGGAGCAGAAGGCCAAGACAGACAGAGGCGGGCGGACAAACAATGGGGTTGGGGGGGGGGGCAGGAGGGGGTCCATCCATACTGTGGACAAAATGGATACATAAGGAAACTCTCCGGAAGGAAAATCGGAAATTTGGAAAGAGGAGCAATTGGAATGGGGTGGGGGTGTTGGGGTTAACGGGGGTAGAAAATTTCATGGTTGTGGATTGGAGACGACCTGAGATGGTGGTCAACACCTGTGGGAGTGAAGAGGACGTGGACGATGATTTCACAGGTGGGAAAAAGAGGAACAAATGAGTGGAGGTGAGCAGTGATCCTGGAGGCTGTATTTATGAAGTTTCACCAGAAGAGGGTTGATGATGGACCATGTGAGCTCTGCAGAAATTTGGGGGACAAAGCACGGAAAGGGTAGAGGGTGCAAGACCAGAAAGGAGGCGATCGAAGACAGAGACCAACGACCTGTCTGAGATGGCGAACTGATAAATCCATAGACTCAGCTTCATCATGGGAGATTCTAAATTTTTAAAGTATTGGTTTCCATGATCACAATCTGAACAAGATGTGAGGCAGGGGATCCAGCCCAGAGTGGAGAGCAGCACTCCATCAAGCTGCAGATGGGGGTGGATAGGAGTTCAGGTGTGCCAAGTGAGCACGTTGTTCGACGGAGGATGCCCAATCACAGTCGGCTGTTGGGTTTGGAGGCCAACTTTGAAATGTGCTTCGCCTAAGAAAGAGGGTCTTCAATTTTACATCTATTGAACTTGGATCGCACAAGCTGGATTTGTCTGGGAGAGAATGATCCACTTCCAGGTGCAGCAAATCAACTTGCAAATCAACTTGCTGCACACACGATCATGAAGAGGTGATATTTTTCTTTGATTGTTAAGTTTGGTGTTGGCTCGATGGTTCAGGTGGCTACCTTGAGATCTTAGGGTCTTGATATTAAGCCCCTGTCGCGCCGTTAAATAACATCCAAGTGGGTTGACTCAGCCTGTCATCCTTCCGAGGTCAGCCAAATAAGTACCAGCTTACAGGTAACAGGGGCACTGCATCAGCGGCACTGCTGTGCTCCAATGATGCAACCAGCAGCCACTGCCTGTATACGAAATGATAATAATTTGATTTATTATTATTATTATTATTATTTTATTTTTTTGTACACAAGATCGAAGCAGGAGGCTCGTGTAAGAGCTAACAATAATGACAAAAAACAAACGGACACAAAAGCCAAATAAAGGGAGCGGGAGATAAGATGGGGAGAGAGGGGGAAGCACACAGGCACAACATTTGAGAGCAGGGACATCGGGAGTATCGGTACATCGGGAGCAGGGACATCTGTGGGAGGTAAAGGGCTTGGGGGGAAGAGGCGTGGGAGGGGGGGGGGGGTGGGGTTGGGGGAGGGAGAGGTAAAAAAACAAAAACACATGGACACTGCCAGGACTTCCAGGAAAGAAGTCGGTATTTCAGAAAATTGGATCTGGGGTGAATTAACAGGGGTAGAACAGATGATGGTTTTGTATTGGGGAAGATAAGAGATGGTGGTGAACAGCTGTTTTAAAGACCTGGAGGGAGGAGTGTGTGGGAGTTTGTTCCAGAGGCGGGAGAAAAGAGGAATGAAAGAGTGAAGGTGAGCAGAGAGCCGAGATTTCGGCAGTTTAACCATCAGAGGGTGGCTGGCAGATCTTGTGCGACCTGTAGGAATATTTGGGGGACAGAGTACAGACAGAGCTGGGGGAGCAAGGCCGGAGAGGAGTCGGTAGAAGACAGAAAGACCACCAACCTGCCTGCTGTGAGTGAGTGAAAGGCCCTCACAATCAGCTTCACACACGATCATGTTAGTTTTTTTAAAAACTACAATGATACTCGGAAGGACGCATATTTCCACCAGGTTGAACATTTTACATTTTATATCCGACTGATTTTTTTGTATTTTTTTGTATACAAGATCGAGGCTCGTGAAAGAGCGAACATTAAACACACAGAAAGATAAACCGACACATAAAACATATAACATCGGGAGCGGTAGACAAGATGGGGAGAGAGGGGGAAGGACACAAACACAATATTTGAGAGCAGGGACCGAGAGACATGGAGACATCGAGAGATCTGTGGGAGGGAGAGGGCTTTGGGGGGGAAGGCATGGGAAGGGGGGGGGGGTGGTAGAGGTATAAAACATATGGACACTGCCAGGACTTCCAGGAAAGAAGTTGGAATTTCAAGCAAGGTGGATCTGGGGTGAATTAGCGGGGGTAGAAAAGATCAAGGTTTTGGATGGGGGAAGATAAGAGATGGTGGTGAACAGTTGTTTTAAAGACCTGGAGGGAGGAGTGTGATTGAAGGGGGTGTGGGAGTTTGTTCCAGAGGCGGGAGAAAAGAGGAATGAAAGAGTGAAGGTGAGCAGAGAGCCGAGATTTCGGCAGTTTAACCATCAGAGGGTTGCTGGCAGATCTTGTGCGACCTGTAGGAATATTTGGGGGACAGAGCACAGAGAGAGCTGGGGGAGCAAGGCCGGAGATGAGTCGGTAGAAGACAGAAAGACCACCTACCTGCCTGCGGTGAGTGAGTGAAAGGCCCTCAGAGATAGCTTCATCGCGGGAGATTCCAATGATTCTGAAAGCTTTGGTTTCAACAGCGTGAAGCCGAGCTAGGTGTGAGGCAGGAGCACGGGCCCATAGGGGAGAACAGTATTCCATTGAGCTGCGGATGTGGTGAGGAGCTCAGGTGTGCCTAGGAAGGACTTCACACGACGGAGGATGCCCATTCGGCGACTGGCTTTGGAGGCCAGCATGGAAATGTGGTTTTCCCAAGAAAGATCATGGCAGATAGTGAGACCCAAAAGCTTGAGCGACAGACTTCTTGGAGAGGATTGTTGAGAAAGTAGATGGGAGGGTTGTCCAGTCGATCTTTTCGGAGAGACATAGTAAGAGTGTGAGATTTGTCAGGATTGAAAGACATGTTCCACTTGTTTGACCAGTCTGTGATTTTGTCCAGGTCTTCAGAGAGTGAGGAGGCTGCAGACTGCCTATCTGAGGGAAGAGGATTGGAGCGGCAGAGGGTGGAGTCATCAGCAAAGAGATAGAGAGGATTTTCCAGAGAGTCGGAGAGATCATTGATAAAGACCAGAAAAAGCACAGGGCCCAGAACACTGCCTTGGGGAACTCCAGCCTGAACAGGAAGGGGAGATGAGAGAAATCCATTCATGGCCACACGTTGACTACGACCAGAGAGGAAGTCCGCAAGCCATGCATGGAGATTTCCATGGATACCATAGGAGGAGAGTTTGGTGAGCAGAGCTGGGTGCCAGACCGTATCGAAGGCACGTGATATGTCAAGGGAGACAGCTCTGATTTCCTGTTTGGCATTGAGGACCACCATCCATTGTAGGGACAGCAGAAGCAGCATGTCCAGAGTAGAGTGACCTGGTCTGAAACCAAATTGATGATCAGAGATCAAGCCATTGGAGAAGAGGAAAGATTTCATATCTGAAGCAATGATGGATTCCAGGACTTTGCTGATAATTGGGAGCAGGCTGATTGGTCTGTAGTTGCAAGGATCTGTTTTTGCACCTTTTTGTGTAAAGCGGTAATGTTTGCTGCTTTCCAGGATGTCCACTTTGACAAGCACATTATCAGAAGAACCGATTGGAGCAGAAGAAGAGCAACAGACATTAGCAGGGAAGTGTGTCATAACCAAGAATATGGACCATATCTGGGTTTGGACCCGAACCAAAATGTAATCAGCTTGTTATTGTCACCCCATTAACTCATCCAAAGTTCTGTCGATCGAGCTTTTGGGTCTCACTATCTGCCATGATCTTTCTTGGGAAAACCACATTTCTAAGCTGGCCTCCAAAGCCAGTCGTCGACTGGGCATCCTCCGTCGTGCGAAGTCCTTCCTTGGCACACCTGAGCTCCTCACCACATACAAGGCTTTCATCCACAGCTCAATGGAATACTGTTCTTCCCTCTGGGCCGGTGCTTCTGCCTCGCACCCAGCTCGGCTTCACGCTGTTGAAACCAAAGCTTTCAGAATCATCGGAATCTCCTGCGATGAAGTTAACTCCGAGGGCCTTTCACTCACTCACCGCAGGCAGGTTGGTGGTCTTTCTGTCCTCTACCAACTCCTCTCCGGCCTTGCTCCCCCAGCTCTCTCTGTGCTCTGTCCCCCAAATATTCCTACAGGTCGCACAAGATCTGCCAGCAACCCTCTTATGGTTAAACTGACAAAAGCAAGGCTCTCTGCTCACCTTCACTCCTTCATTCCTCTTTTCTCCCGCCTCTGGAACAAACTCCCTCACTCTCTTCAATCCCACTCCTCCCTCCAGGTCTTTAAAACAGCTGTTCACCACCATCTCTTATCTTACCCCATCCAAAACCTTGATCTTTTTTACCCCCGCTAATTCACCCCAGATCCACTTTTTTGAAATTCCAACTTCCTTCCTGGAAGTCCTTACAATGTCCATATGTTTTATACCTCTCCCACCTCCCCCCCAAGCCCTCTCCCTCCCACAGTTCTCTCGATGTCACTGCTCTCAATTGTTGTGTTTGTGTCCTTCCCCCTCTCTCCCCATCTTGTCTACTGCTCTCCTTATTTTGTGTTTTATGTGTCGGTTTGACTTTTTGTGTCATTAATGTTTGCTCTTTCACGAGTCTCGATCTTGTACACACAAAAAAAAAAAAACCAGGTGTTTCAATCAGATTTTTTTTGGAAATCGATGTAGTTCCGTGTACGTCCTTACGAGGGGCGGAGTTATGTTAATAAAATATGATAAATCTACTCAATGATGAAAGAAGACAAATCATATAATATATTATTTCGTACACCAGCTGTTGATGTTAAAGGATTAAAAGTATAAAACAATATGGAGTGTAGTTATAGATGTACACAGTGCAGTGAATTGTATATACTCACCACGGATGTTCAGTTGCCTCGTCTGAACTTAAGCAACGATGAACCCATTGATGGTTAGCTTTGCGCTGTGGCAGTATCGTAGCCAATGAGGTTTATCCGAGGCGCGATTATTGCTAATTGAAAACTTTTCCCAATACCCCGCCGTGACGACCTGAAACATGGTCGGCGTTGGCAATTTTTGAAAGCTTTTCCGGAAGCTGATTTAACAAATAAATGAAAGATGTCGCTAATGGTGTTTACTTTAGCATTGAAGTCACATGCAAATTTTGCGAGTGCATCGACTTTAAAAAAATTTTTATGTACATAGTCGAGGCTCATGGAAGAGCTCGTGTTAGTATATTGATCAGACGCAACAGGACAAAAAGAACAATAGACAAGTACAGATACATTCAAAGTACACCGCCCCCATTCCAAATAATTAAATATCCTACAGCGCGGCATTGCCGGGGCGCCTCTGGCAATACCGCAGTGCAGCTCATTGAGGCTGCATTGGGAGGGAGAGGTGTGCACTAATTGATTGATTAATTGCATAATTAAAATCAACAAAAGATTATCATAAAATATTTTCTTAATCAATTGGCTAATAGCATAACGAAACCACTTGTGCTTCATCCGAAGATGTATCTTTTCGGAATTTAATTAAATAAGTCATTAATAAAAAAATTAAATAAGTAGTTGATTAATCAATAAATAATTAATCGATTAAATGATTAATCAATAAATCAAAAATATCCTTTATAGTGACATTACTTGATCACTGTCATGTCCAAATATTAGCTTCCTAGCTCAAAAGGTGCCTGAGATATTGGCCAAATGAGAAAGAAAATATATAAATGATTAATAATGAAAAGAAATAAATAATAATCATTAAAAAAAAAACTTAATCAATTGGCTAATAGAATACATAAACCACCACCATTTCATCCGAATCTGTAACTTAAAAAAATAATTAATTATGTCATTCATCGAATTATTAAATAAATAATTAATCGATTAATGAATTAATCAATAAATCAAAAATACCCTTTACTGCCAAATCACTTGGTCATTGTCATGTCCAAATATTAGCTTCCCAGCTCAAAAGGTGCCTGAGATATTGCCCAGATGAGAAAGAAAATAAATAAATCATGAATAATGAAAATAAATAAATAATAATCATAAAAAATGAAATAATTAATCAATTCGCTAATAGAACACCAAACCCACCACCATTTCATCAGAATCTGTAACTTAAAAAAAAAAAGTTTTTGTCATTAATCGAATAATTAAATAATTAATCGATTAATTGATTAATTGATTAATCAATAAATCAAAAATATCTTTTACAGCCAAATCACTGTCATTGGCATGTCCAAATATCATCTTCCTAACTCAAAAGGTGCCTGAGATCATGGCCAGAAGAGAAAGGAAATAAATAAGTACTTCATTAATCGCTAATAATTAAATAACTAATCAATTAATTGATTAATTAAAAAACAAAAAATACGTTTTTGACAAAGTAATTGCTCACTATTGTGCTGAAATTTCAGCTTCCGAGCTCAAAAGATGGCTGAGATATCGCCCGGACAAACAAGAAAACAAGGAAGCAAGAAAACAACCGGAGTGAAAACTGAGTACTCCCTTTCAGCGTGCGTCATTGCCGGGCACCGAACGTTATGCGGGCGGACAAACAATGGGTGTGGTGGGGGGAGGAATGGGGGAGGGGGCAGGAGGGGATCCATCCATACTGTGGACAAAATGGATACTGAAGGAAATTCTCAGGAGGGAAAACCTGAAATTTGGAAAGAGGAGCAATTGGAATGGGGTGGGGGTGTTGGGGTTAACGAGGGTAGAAAATATCATGGTTGTGGATTGGAGACTACCTGAGATGTTGGTGAACACCTGTGGGAGTGAAGAGGACGTGGACGATGATTTCACAGGTGGGAAAAAGAGGAACAAATGAGTGGAGGTGAGCAGTGATCCTGGAGGCTGTATTTATGTACTTTCATCAGAAGAGGGTTGATGGTGGACCATGTGACCTCTGCAGAAACCTGGGGGTCAAAGCACGGAAAGGGTAGAGGGTGCAAGACCAGAAAGGAGGTGATAGAAGACAGAGACCAACGACCTGTCTGAGATACCCTTGAAGGCCGTGAAGCTCAAAAAGACACAAAAGGCCCCGAAGACCCAAAACACCCCGAAGACCCAAAACACCCCGAAGACCCAAAACACCCTGAAGACCCCAAAATACACCGAAGTAGTTAAAGATGCCTATCGCTCTGAAACAACGTGTGGTGAGGCGTGCGGAGCGATAATAATGGAGTGATCATAATTTGATTGTTAGTTAATAGGAAAACTACAACGATACTCGGTAGAGCGCATACTTCCACCAGGTTGAAAATTTTACGTTTTATATCCTACTGATAGACCATATCTGGGTTCGGACCCGAACCAAAATGTAATCAGCTTGTTATTGTCACCTCATCAACTCATCCACCAAGTTTTGTCATAATCCGTTCACAACTTTTTCAAATTTCGTGTTGGAGCGATAATAATGGAGTGATCATAATTTGATTGTTAGTTAATAGGAAAACTACAACGATACTCGGTAGGGCGCATATTTCCACCAGTTTGAAAATTTTACGTTTTATATCCTACTGATAGACCATATCTGGGTTCGGACCCGAACCAAAATGTAATCAGCTTGTTATTGTCACCTCATCAACTCATCCACCAAGTTTTGCCATAATCCATTCACAACTTTTTGAAATATCGTGTTATGTAACATTTTTGGCACTATCTTTCAATGGTGCAGAATCACCAAAATGGAATCCACATTGGGATCTTCACGAAAATAGAATCCATATTCGGAACTTCACCAAAATGGAATCCATATTCGGAACTTCACCAAAAACTGGATTCCGTATTCGGATTTTCACCAAAAACTGGATTCCGTATTCGGATTTTCACCAAAAACTGGATTCCGTATTCGGATCTTCTCCAAAAACTGAAACCCGTATTTGCATCTCTCCAAAAACTGGAATCCATATTGAGATCTTCACCAAAATGGAATACATATTGGGATCTTCACCAAAATCAAATCCATATTGGGATCTTCACCAAAATGGAATCCATATTCAGATATTCATCAAAATGGAATCCATACCGGGATCTTCACCAAAATGGAACCCATATTTGGAACTTCACCAAAATGGAATCCATATTCGGAACTTCACCAAAATCGAATCCATATTGGGATCTTTACAAAATGGAATCCATATTGGGATCTTCACAAAAATCAAATCCATATTGGGATCTTTACAAAATGGAATCCATATTGGGATCTTCACAAAAATCAAATCCATATTGGGATCTTCACCAAAATGGAATCCATATTGGGATCTTCACCAAAATGGAATACATATTGGGATCTTCACAAAAATCAAATCCATATTGGGATCTTCACCAAAATGGAATCCATATTGAGATCTTCACCAAAATGGAATACATATTGGGATCTTTACAAAATGGAATCCATATTGGGATCTTCACCAAAATGGAATACATATTGGGATCTTTACAAAATGGAATCCATATTGGGATCTTCACCAAAATGGAATACATATTGGGATCTTCACCAAAATCAAATCCATATTGGGATCTTCACCAAAATGGAATCCATATTCAGATATTCATCAAAATGGAATCCATACCGGGATCTTCACCAAAATGGAATCCATATTCGGAACTTCACCAAAATCGAATCCATATTGGGATCTTTACAAAATGGAATCCATATTGGGATCTTTACAAAATGGAATCAATATTGGGATCTTCACAAAAATCAAATCCATATTGGGATCTTCACCAAAATGGAATACATATTGGGATCTTTACAAAATGGAATCCATATTGAGATCTTCACCAAAATGGAATACATATTGGGATCTTTACAAAAATCGAATCCATATTGGGATCTTCACCAAAATGGAATACATATTGGGATCTTCACCAAAATGTTATCCATATTGAGATCTTCACCAAAATGGAATACATATTGGGATCTTCACGAAAATGGAATCCATATTCAGATATTCATCAAAATCGAATCCATATTGGGATCTTCACCAAAATGGAATACATATTGGGATCTTTACAAAAATCGAATACATATTGGGATCTTCACCAAAATCAAATCCATATTGGGATCTTCACCAAAATGGAATACATATTGGGATCTTTACAAAATGGAATCCATATTGAGATCTTCACCAAAATGGAATACATATTGGGATCTTCACCAAAATCAAATCCATATTGGGATCTTCACCAAAATGGAATACATATTGGGATCTTCACCAAAATGTTATCCATATTGAGATCTTCACCAAAATGGAATCCATATTGAGATCTTCACCAAAATGGAATACATATTGGGATCTTCACCAAAATCAAATCCATATTGGGATCTTCACCAAAATGGAATACATATTGGGATCTTCACCAAAATGTTATCCATATTGAGATCTTCACCAAAATGGAATACATATTGGGATCTTCACGAAAATGGAATCCATATTCAGATATTCATCAAAATCGAATCCATATTGGGATCTTCACCAAAATGAAATTCATATTTGGATCGAATCGATTTGTCCTTGTAATGCACCTAAACCTATCCATCAAGTTTCGTCCGAATCAGTCCATAACTTTTTGAGATATATAATATTTGAAATGCTATTTTCTATAAAACTGATTGCATTATCTATTGGACAAAACAAGTGAACTCTTTCCAGGAGGTTGTGCCTCAGGGTACGCTCATATCACTACACGCAGGATCGTGTTTGTGCTGTTCCCCCCCAAGTATGTCCCCAAGTTGATAATGGTATTTCTTTTAGCATTCCCTTTTTGCTCATATCCACTCTTCGTTTGTCTCTGGAATAATCTCTCTGAATCTTTTGTCTCATGCTTTTCTCTCTAGTCATCCAATACTGCCACCTCATGGACTCTTCATACCAATTCCTGGACATTTCTCCTCTCGCTGACTTTCCTGCCACGCTTTTTTGCCAATTACCCCCCTTTACTTCACTTAATGTAGTGCTTGTATATTTGAGAATTTTCTTTACCTGTTCTCCTCTCAGCATCTGTCAATTTGTTGACCCTCCACCATTTTCATTCACTTCTCCCATGAGCCTTGATTCTGTTTTTTTTTTTTTTTTAATGCTTCGACCATCACAGCAGTTTTCCAATGTGGTGTCTAGGCAAGAAGTGTATTCCAAGTAGCAATCGTCATTGGTCCGAGGTGTTTGCTACAATCTCCCTGAACGTACCGACATCGTGTTTTTCCAAGTGTGTATGGTATACTTCATTCAAGATTCAGGAGATACATGTCCAACTAGAACCGCACATATAGAGAGCATATCCAGGTGGAAAATCCCATAAGAAATTGGACCAGTAGGATCTACTGGTTTCAATAAGGAAAGTGAAATACTGGGCCAGTAGAAAATACCAATAAAATAACAGTTGGTCATTGGGACCAGTAGGAAACCAATATAATACCAATATATATAAATGAACTGGATTGAAAATAAGAAATTGACATATGTGGGGAAATTCCCCCCCCCCCCCCCCCCCAAAAAAAATCCCCTCTGTCCTCAACCAACTCTCTCCACATTACTGATATCTCTGTTCACACAACCCTCCCATGTCAACGATGGTCTACCTCATTTCCTCCTACCTGGTTCCCTCAACCTTGTTCCCTCAACCTTGTTCCCTCAACCTTGTTCCCTCAACCTTGTTCCCTCAACCTATCCGCTCTCTTTCCATCCTCTCTTCCCCCCATCCGCACCAAGTGTCCAGCAATCTCAGCCGACATTATCTGCTCTTCTAAAATATCATAGGCCTGGCCACCAAGTAATATTTCCCCCAGCTTGGTCCTCTGCCAATATTGCCCAAATGACTTCCAGGGCAACCTGTAGCGATGTTACATAATCAGACTCAAAAGCCCTGTTCATTTCACCATGTACTCGGAGCCATACTGAGCAGAGTCATTTAAACGAGCTCGTAAAGGCAAACCACTGCAGCTATAAAGCTAAAAAAATAGAGAGAACCATAATTGTTGTGAATTCTCCTGCCTTTAAGCAGCAATTTGCATAATATGTTGTTATTGCCGATCCATCATGCTGTTTATGATTGGTGCAGCAATGCACCGCATACGTTATTAAGGACATTCATTTCGGCCAATCCGGTGAAAGAAATGTCGCAGTGGTTTGAAACGATGATTTGGCTTTGAAAAATAAAGGACTAATTGAGTTTGAGGTTGTATTTTAGGCCCTTAGGGTTAGACCTGAGGATAAATCCTACAACACACGTGAAACGGCCTTGGACGTGGGATCTCAATATTCTCAATCTCAATAGGCCCGTGCCTGGTTTTGCAAGAATGAACGCATTATACACTTTATTCTCATATACAGCTTAAAATTTCCATTTCAATAGAGATTGGTAAAGCTGGAGTTGACTAATAGTCAGGTTCACTATGTTTTTTCGTTCAAAATCATGGTAGATTAGCAAACCTATACATTTTTGGAAACGTTATTACATGGAAAATCTGAAAATCAATGTTTACATTTGCCAATTCCGACCAATTCGATTCGACCAATTCTACCAATTCGACCAATCGACCAATTCCATTCGACCAATTCGACCATTCGACCATTCGACCAATCGACCAATCGCTTCGATCGACCATTCGACCATTCGACCAATTCGATCGATTCGATTCGATTCGATTCATCGAATTCGATTCGATCGACCATTCGACCAATTCGATTTGCCAATCAATTTGATCGACCTTTGCTTGTGTGGAACGGACTGTGAAAACGATGCGGACTATATTGTCGGATACGACACACAGGACAGTGATGACGAACTCTAAATGGCATATTCTGCAATCGTGTATGTTTGATGCCATTGACTGCCTGTGTATATTTTGTCATTGACTGCCCGTGTAGATGTGAAGTTATACTGACTGCATGTGTATATATGATTTTGCTGACTGCCTGTGTATGTTTGGTGATATGAATTATTGTGACACATTTTGATGTTATTAACTGCCTGTACAAAATGATAACATGTATTTGATTATGCAACTTATCGCGAATATAAAGACAGTATTTTGCAATTCAAAACCTTTGATTCGTGTCTTACCATTTCCCATAGCACTAATTTGATACTTTCATTGGATTCCTTGTCCCTGAAAATATAGGTTTAGTATATTTTAAAAAGTTTTTAGGGTAATTAGAGGCAGAAATAGAACAAAATATGTATTTTACAGTGGCCATTTTGAAAATCCAAAATGGCCGCCATACAGGTATCTCTCCAAATGTAAACATTGATTTTTAGTTTCCTTATGCCATAACCTTTCCAAAAATGTATAGGTTTGCTAATCTACCATGATTTTGAACGAAATATAATTTATTGACATAGTGAACCTGACTATAATGCTGTTGGAATGATTGTCACGTCAGGACGAACACACAGATGGGGGCGTTCAAACCCAGCAAATTAGGACTTTTATAGAAAGCAACCAAGTGGCATGTGGTCCCATATGTATTGTGACGAAAATGGCTAATTATAGGGTAAATTGATTAATTAGTTATTTCATAATTAGTCAGAATATGTCCGGTAATTACCTCAATTAGTGCTGTCAGGATTGGATGGATAGATAGACACTTGTCTTCGGAGTTCCCACCAGCCCTCTGTATCCTTTATTTTCCCCATTTTGTTCTTCCCTTTTTGTTTTCACTCCCCCTACCCTTTTTCTTACCTATCCATCACACGCTCCGTGAAATTGCTAGTCCGGGAAAAGGTGGAGCATCAGGTCGTGACATCGTGTGGAGAGGCCATGTGGTCGGCACCGCCAAGCAGAGAACGGTACTGACGTCATGCCCAGAGCATTTAAAAACGCACAAGAGCCGACAATAGAGATGGATTAAGGGTCTACAGTTTTTGGGGTCTGGAGCAGTCTGAGCTCGGTTCAGTTCGTCAGTTTGCGCCAGCAGTCTGGACGACAAGTCAGTCAGTGTAGTTGGTGAGATAGCCTACAGAGGCGAGGGAGTACGAGCCCTGTACAACATGGGTCCTTGCACGAGTGGCCTTCTGTCCTGACCAGCTCGCCTCCATGTTTCGTCTTCCTGGTGCCCCAGAGGAAGGACCATACACTTATACCTCCCCTTGTCTTTTTCACTTTCCCTGCTTTGTCCTGTGTTTCCTGTACGAGTCCGAGTGTGTTAAGATTTAACTTTTGGTTTAGGTGCGTGCCGTCTATCGAATCAAAATGTTCTGTTGGTTCCTCTGTCTTCCTTATTGCTTTAATGATTGCAAGTACAGTACCTGCCTTCTGGGTAGGTGTAGTTTGCGTATTGCTTTCTGTAAAAAATTTAGTCTGTATATTTCAAGAAGGTTCTATAGATGTTTGTGTGGTGTGTGACTGGAGGGTCTAAATGTCTAAGGGGTGTAAAGGGTCTATAGGGGTCTAAAAGGTCTTAATGGGGTTTATAGAGTATGTTCCAATAGTAGTTAGGGCAGAAGTTGTCTTAAGGTAAGGTGTCGAAAATGTCTAAAGGGGTCTTAAATGTACAGAGGGTATAAAGGGGTGTACATGTATAAATGGTATGTTCCAAAAGTAGTTGTGGTCTGTAGGCTCCAAAAACGGTCTAAGTGTCTAAAAGGTACGTTCCAATTGTATGTAATTAATAGACGTACTCATGGTTCAACTCGGATCAAACAGTACGTAATTAATAGACAAAATCACTTGGGTGAACTGAAGCTTCTCTACCTCAACCAAAGCTTCTTCCCACTCCCCAGACAGATTTTCGGTTTTATATATACTACTAGCAGAAGTACCCGGCGTTGCCGGGTGGGGAGGGGAGGGGAACGGGGGGAGGGGGAAGGGGAGAGGAGGGGGAAGGGGATGGGAGGGGAGGGGACGGGAGCGGAGGCGAACGGGGGGGAGGGGAGGAGA
Organism: Myxine glutinosa; assembly: GCF_964187855.1. Lineage (NCBI taxonomy): Eukaryota > Metazoa > Chordata > Myxini > Myxiniformes > Myxinidae > Myxine > Myxine glutinosa. The sequence continues at coordinate 96,642,768 of NC_136264.1, read as the reverse complement.
GGGGGAGGGGGCGGGGAGGATAGAAGGAGGGGAGGGGAGGAGAGGGGGAGGAGAAGGGGGAGGAGGATGCAGGACACTTCGGATCCAAACCCCTCTGTCCTAGGTAACCAAGGTATCAGGTTCTTGTGGTGCGCCGACATGGCGCTCAAGAAATTGCATCTTGATTGGATGAAGTTTTGTACTTGTCGAATTATGACGTCATAATGGAGGCCTTGGGCCTAGAGAATTAAAAATTGGGCACAGTCTATTCCAGGGCAACTAGATTGTGCTCAAGAAATTTCATCTTGATTGGATGAAGTTTTGTACTTGTCGAATTATGACGTCATAATGGAGGCACCTATGACATCATCATAAACATATTTTATTCCCCATGGAGAGTTCTTTACAATGAGCCATGTCTAAATTTTTTCGATTCAGCACTTTTGGAGATATAGAGGTGCAAAATTTTTCGGGTTTTCCAAGATGGCGGCCGAACCACGTGACCGATGACGTCATCATAATTTTTTTTTCTCCACCAGTTTATGCCGACATGGCGCTCAAGAAATTGCATCTTGATTGGATGAAGTTTTGAAGATTGGTCCATCTTGATTGAACTGCCTCCCTCGCCGCCGCCATCTTGTGTGTGTGTGCATGTGTGTGTGCGTTTTAGTGCGTGTGTGTGTGTGTGTGTGTGTGTGTGTGTGTGTGTGTGTGTGTGTGTGTGTGTGTGTGTGTGTGTGTGTGTGTGTGTGTGTGTCATTGGTTGTTATCTCCATTTGCGGATTTCAGATGGTGAAACGGAGCCCTCCCACGTTAGTCGAGTCAATATACAACAAGACCCACCACTAATTGCAACAGAAACTAGAATGCCACTCAGTAGAGCGCATACTCCCTCAGTGGGTTTTTTTTTTTTTTTTTTTTTTTTTTTTGTATACAAGATCGAGGCTCGTGAAAGAGCGAACATTAATCACACAGAAAGACAAACAGACACATAAAACAAATAACATCGGGAGCGGTAGACAAGATGGGGAGAGAGGGGGAAGGACACAAACACAACATTTGAGAGCAGGGACCGAGAGACATGGAGACATCGAGAGAACTGTGGGAGGGAGAGGGCTTTGGGGGGGAGGCATGGGAAGGGGGCGGGGGGGGGGGTGGGAGAGGTATAAAACATATGGACACTGCCAGGACTTCCAGGAAAGAAGTTGGAATTTCAAACAAGGTGGATCTGGGGTGAATTAGTGGGGGTAGAAAAGATCAAGGTTTTGGATGGGGGAAGATAAGAGATGGTGGTGAACAGCTCTTTTAAAGACCTGGAGGGAGGAGTGTGATTGAAGTGAGTGTGGGAGTTTGTTCCAGAGGCGGGAGAAAAGAGGAATGAAAGAGTGAAGGTGAGCAGAGAGCCGAGATTTCGGCAGTTTAACCATCAGAGGGTGGCTGGCAGATCTTGTGCGACCTGTAGGAATATTTGGGGGACAGAGCACAGAGAGAGCTGGGGGAGCAAGGCCGGAGATGAGTCGGTAGAAGACAGAAAGACCACCTACCTGCCTGCGGTGAGTGAGTGAAAGGCCCTCAGAAATAGCTTCATCGCGGGAGATTCCAATGATTCTGAAAGCTTTGGATTCAACAGCGTGAAGCCGAGCCAGGTGTGAGGCAGGAGCACCAGCCCATAGGGGAGAACAGTATTCCATTGAGCTGCGGTTGAAAGCCTTGTATGTGGTGAGGAGCTCAGGTGTGCCTAGGAAGGACTTCGCACGACGGAGGATGCCCAGTCGGCGACTGGCTTTGGAGGCCAGCTTGGAAATGTGGTTTTCCCAAGAAAGATCATGGCAGATAGTGAGACCCAAAAGCTTGAGCAACAGAACTTCTTGGAGAGGATTGTTGAGAAAGTAGATGGGAGGGTTGTCCAGTCGATCTTTTCGGAGAGACATAGTAAGAGTGTGAGATTTGTCAGGATTGAAAGACATGTTCCACTTGTTTGACCAGTCTGTGATTTTGTCCAGGTCTTCAGAGAGTGAGGAGGCTGCAGACTGCCGATGTGAGGGAAGAGGAATGGAGCGGCAGAGAGTGGAGTCATCAGCAAAGAGATAGAGAGGATTTTCCAGAGAGTCGGAGAGATCATTGATAAAGACCAGAAAAAGCACAGGGCCCAGCACACTGCCTTGGGGAACTCCAGCCTGAACAGGAAGGGGAGATGAGAGAAATCCATTCAGGGCCACACGTTGACTACGACCAGTGAGGAAGTCCGCAAGCCATGCATGGAGATTTCCATGGATACCATAGGAGGAGAGTTTGGTGAGCAGAGCTGGGTGCCAGACCGTATCGAAGGCACGTGATATGTCAAGGGAGACAGCTCTGATTTCCTGTTTGGCATTGAGGACCTCCATCCATTGTTGAGACAGCAGAAGCAGCATGTCCAGAGTAGAGTGACCTGGTCTGAAACCAAATTGATGATCAGAGATCAAGCCATTGGAGAAGAGGAAAGATTTCATATCCGAAGCAATGATGGATTCCATGACTTTGCTGATTATTTAGGAGCAGGCTGATTGGTCTGTAGTTGTAAGGATCTGTTTTTGCACCTTTTTGTGTAAAGCGGTAATGTTTGCTGATTTCCAGGATGCTGGCAGATGACCTTGAGCAAAAGATAGGGTGAAAAGAACAGAGAGAGGGTGAGATAGAGCAGCAGAGCAGGATTTTAGGACCCGTGGGCTGATGCCGTCTGGTCCAGTTGCAGAATCAGAGTCGAGGTTTGACAAAAACTCCTCCACCTTGTCAGGAGAGAAGGACAGAGAGTCCAGGAGCAGTTGGGTTCGACTGGGAAAGGTGGGAACAGAGAGAGATGGGTTTGGGACTAAGGATTTTGAGGCAAACACAGAGTTGAGGCATTCGGCTTTGTCACGTGCGATGTCAACTGTGTGGCCATTTGAGGTAAGGGAGGGGATGGAGGGGGAACAAACACCAGAAACGGATTTGACCAGACGCCACCAGGATTTGGAGGAAGGAGACAGGTTTGAGAGTTCATTCTTGAGTGAGGAGAGATAGTGCTTCCTGGCACTCCTGAGGGTACACACACACTTGTTCCGAGCTTGGTGGAAGGAACTGAGATTGCCTTCAGTTGGATTAGCCTTCCAAGAGGCAAAGGCAAGTTGTTTCAGGGCAACTGCCTCACCACAAGATTCAGTGTACCATGGACGGGAGGAAGGGTAAGACAACTGAAGGCGAGATGGGATAAATCTGTGCATGAGAGAGATCAGTTTGCTTTGGAAGAATTCCCAGGAAGAATTGATGTCAGAGGCAGTGGAGATGGGAGACCAATCCCGACGATTGATGGCTGCTTGAAGACCGTCCCAGTCGGCCTGAGTGAAATGCCAGACTCGTCGGCGCTGAGGAGGCTCTCTGAGAATGGCCAGAGAGATGTCCACTTTGACAAGCACATGATCAGAAGAACCGATTGGAGCAGAAGAAGAGCAGCAGACATTAGCAGGGAAGTTTGTCATAACCAAGTCTAGAAGAGAAGATACTCCATTGGCTGAGATCCGGTTCGGGAAATTGACAGATTGTGTCAATCCCAGTGAGTCACAGAAGTCCTTTGCTGAGGTGCCGTGACTGGTGAGAGAGGAACCCACACCCAACCAGGTGGCATGATGACAGTTGAAGTCACCACATATGAGGAAGAGAGAGTTGGGATGAGTGGATAGAAGTTGGTCCATGTTGTCAGACAGTGAAATGTAGATGGAGTCATCACTGTTTGGGGGACGGTACAGAACACATATGAACAAAAGGTGGGAGCGGAGAGGAAGCCGTAGCCAGAGGTACTCCTGGGGGTGAGGAGGAGAGAGGGCAGTGCAAGGAGAGTGAGGAAGAGAGTTTTTGATAAAGATAGCCACCCCACCACCAGGCCGGGCTCAGGTCTATCATACCGGAGGAAGGAATAACCAGGAAGAGATATTAAGGAATCAGAGACATCTTGAAGGAGGAAAGTCTCTGTTAAGCAGATCAAGTCTGGATTGTCAGAAGCAACCTGTATGGAGAGATCAGTCAGGTTTGAGCGAAGGCCCCGGATGTTTGAGGTCCATACCGTTAATGAAGAGAGAGGGGGAGCATCGGGTACAGGACAGGGGAGGGGAGGAGTAGGGTAAGATGAAGGATGAGAGGGGGAGGTAGGGAGAGCAGTTGATAGTGTGTCAGAGATTGCAGAAGAGTTCCAAGAAAGGGAAGGATGAGGAGGATGAAAGGTTTGATGCTGAAGGGATGAGGCACAGTGAGGGGTTGTTTGAGGGGGGGCAGAGGAAAGTAGAAGGTTGGGGGGGGTGGAGGTATGAGATAGAAGGGAGACGAAGTGGGGAGGAGGCAGCTTTGAGGAGGAGGGGGGAGGAGGGAGAATTGAGAAGGAATGGTATGGGGGGAGATTTGAATGGGAGGGGTTGGGGGGGAGTTTTGAAGGGGAGGAGTGAGGGGGAGTTTAGGAGTGGAGGGGCAAGGGGGGAGTTTAGGAGGGAAGGGGCAAGGGGGAAGTTTAGAAGTGGAGGGGCAAGGGGGGAGTTTAGGAGTGTAGGGGCGAGGGGGGGGATTTGGAGGGGAGGGGCAAGGGGGGAGTTTAGGAGGGGAAGGGCAAGGGGGGAGTTCAGGAGTGGAGGGGCAAGGGGGGGATTTGGAGGGGAGGGGCAAGGGGGGAGTTTAGGAGGGGAAGGGCAAGGGGGGAATTCAGGAGTGGAGGGGCAAGGGGGGAGTTTAAGAGTGGAGGGGCAAGGGGGAGTTTAGGAGTGTAGGTGCAAGGGGGGGGATTTGGATGGGAGGGGCAAGAGGGGAGTTTAGAAAGTGGATGATTAATGAAAGACGAACATTGAAAACAAATTGGGTTTGTTGTGATTTTCAAGTTAGCAATCCGATTCAGAACGATGGAGTAGGGGTGGAATGAATGTGAATTTAGACCATGTAGTGAGGGAGACGTATAAGATATTGAATTTCTTTTTTTTGAAGTGGAATGAGTTGGAGAGGAAATTGAGAAAAGCCTTTTAAATAGGAAGAAAAACAGTGTGTGTAAAATACCACTGAGTAAAACACTGAAGGGGAAAGGTTAAACATATTTAAATAATATTTAAACAGAACCGTGAACAATCTTATATGCACAAAATACCAACGGGGGGAGAGCCGAGAGGGACCACCACGAGTCACGTGAACAGGGCAAACGGTGCGTTTAGTTGGAATAATATGTTTTGTTTAACATCCCCTCTCCCCAAAACAATAAATGAAAAAGAAAGTAAGCCCTAACTGTCAGAGAATTAATTTTGATATATCTCGGAATTAGAGGAGAAAATCATCATTTAAGAATAAGAATAAAAGCTTTAATGCAGTAAAACAGAAAAAATATTTCCCAAAAAAATTTCCAAAAAAAAATCCTGGATCCGGAATAATATTCTGAGCTTCACCAAAAACTAATCAATTCTTCCTTATCCCAAGGGCAATCATCCCACCAACTTTCATCCAAATCCGTTCAGAACTTTTCCAGATATCTTGTTCACAAACACACTAACACAAGAACATACGAACACACACACACACACGGACACGATCGAATGCGTTACTCCCTAGCGGGAGTAATAAACCTGAAAATCGCAGAGCCAGAACCAGAATTATTTATTTGGTCTGGGAAGCCCATGCGAGGTTTCTTCTTCTTCAGCCTCTCACAACCCTGGGTGAATATGCGATCTTTAAAAAAAAAAAAGTTGGAATTTTGCCAAATCTGTTTTATTCGTTTGTTAATATACCTCAGCCATTGACAAATCTGGAACTAAGTCTTTATAAGTTCATCAAATACTGACACCGCGAATGACATTCGCTGAGCTAATTGTTGATATCTCTTCTGAGGTTAAAAAAAAAAAAAAAAATTTTTTTTAAAGCATTATACATATCAAACGATACATTTTATGAAACGCGGAAATCTAATACACACTTTGGTGGTTTTAAAATGACAGAATATGTTTATATTAGAAAAAAAAAATCAACATGGAAGACGACGCTGCTAAAAAAATACACCGCTCTAACGCATAACCACGAGTTTAAACTACATTTACAACAAATATGAAAACTATTTTCATATCACAATGTTAAATATAGAATATATAGAAGATAATGAAAAAAAAAAAATGAGCCCTATCTTCCAATGGTAAAAAAAATCCTTCAAAAAATTCCTGGATCGGGAATAATATCCTGAGCTTCACCAAAAACTAATCAATTCTTTCTTATCCCAAGGGCAATCATCCCACCAACTTTCATCCAAATCCGTTCAGAACTTTTCCAGATATCTTGTTCACAAACACACACACAGACACGATCGAATGCATTACTCCCTGGCGGGAGTAATGAAACCACATGTATCTGTCTAAGATAAGTCAACCTTATAACATACCAAAAGTCTTGTAAAGTCTTTGGAGTGGAACATGGTGAATTTCGTGGATGAAAGTTGTCGATTTTAACTCATTTTCCATTAAATTGCCGAATTTTCAGATAGGCATAACTCGGCCAATTTTCAAGATAAACCAACAAAATCAACATCTTTCCCCAGGTTTTCAGGGGCAATCTTTCATATGGAAGTACTAAAAGTAGTGTTGGATGATTCCTTATGCCATATATGGGGGTACGCCTACCCCAAACCCGTTGCTTCACAACTCAGAATTACAAATGTGCATAACTTCTCAACCATTCATCATACCCCCAAAAACTTTGTGTCTTCACCAATGTTTCTGGAGCCAACCTTTCATTTGGAAACATTTTAAAGTACTTTAAGAGTCTTCTAATGCCCGCATTCTGGGTGGCTAGCTCCTGGAAGCGGTGATATCTCATGGTATCAAGGTGGTGAGTCTGCTTCCCTTTCTGCACGATGGCCATGGCCTTCTCACCAGCTGCATTGACCTGGTCCATCAACGACTTCACACTTCTGAATACTTCAGCTTGTTCACGGAATGTCTCATTCTCTTTCATAAGTTTAAATCCAGCTGCTTTCCCGATCCCAAATAACCTGGATATAGTATCACACCCAGGAAGGCATGTACGAAAAGGATATTCCAACAGATGTGCTCCCCAAGTTTGTTCCTTATCGAATTAACTACCATACACCTGAGGGCTGCTCCTTTCTTTGGTTCAGGTCAGAAGTAGATATTATGCTGGTTTTTATCAGCAAGATGATTCATGAGAACAAGGAGGTCAGTGTCATCACCCACCAGTATTGCTTCATAGGTTTCTGAGATTTTACTGCCGCTTGCACAATAAGTACATCAGCGTCCCCTGTGGCACAGGCTATTTCACAACCACACGTGGCTAGATTTTCTCCCAAAAGGCCAAGGAACCGTTGCTTGTTCTCTTGATTAGAGAGAAAGTCATTCTTTCTCATCTGCAATTTCATGGAAAGATTGAACATCACTTTCCGGCCCTCACATCCCACTTGGCGCTGATGAGTGCTGTCCTTCGTTGAAGGCCCTGCCCCGTACCCATCAAACACGACAACTGCCTGACCCTAGTGCTTTGTCACATACAGTCATGTGAAAAAGTAAATACACCTCATGTAAAGTTTTGACTTTTTCAACATATTTCAACAAACAGCAATTTGATCTTCATTTCAACAATATTGATAGATAAAGGTGATATAATATAACAAATATCATGAAACATTTACATTTTGTAGTCCATTGTATAATTTAAATAAACATAAATGCAAATTTCGCATGTGGAAAAAGTAAGTACACCCTTGGCTCTAATAGGTGGTGTTGCACCCCTTTGGCAGAAACAACCTCAAGTATGCGTTTCTTATAACTATCTACCAGTCTCTGACATCGACTGGGAGAAATTTTTGCCCACTCCTCCATGCAGAATTCTTTCAGCTGTGCGATGTTTGAGGGGTTTCTTGCATGCACAGCTCGTTTCAAATCCCCCCACAACATCTCGATGGGATTTAGATCCGGGCTTTGACTTGGCCATTCCAGAACCCTCCATTTCTTTATTTTCAGCCATTCCTTGGTGGATTTACTGGTATGTTTAGGGTCATTGTCATGGTGCAAGGTCCACCTTTGGTTGAGCTTCAACTTTCTGACAGATGGCCTCACATTATCCTCAAGCACCCTCTGGTCCAATGAAGAATTCATAGTGGATTATATGATGGTGAGCTGCCCAGGCCCTGATGCAGCAAAGCTGCCCCAAACCATAATATTTCCACCACCATGCTTTACAGTAGCTATCAGGTTCTTGTGGTCAATTGCTGTCTTTGGTTTTCGCCAAACATGTCTTCTGGTACTGTGGCCAAATAGCTCTACCTTTGACTCATCTGTCCAGAGCACATTGTTCCAGAAGTGCTGGTCTTTGCCTAGGTGTTCATTGGCAAACTTTAGTCTTGCCCTAATGTTCTTTCTGGACAGCAAAGGTTTCCTCCTGGCACACCTCCCATGTAGATCAAATTTGTGCAGCGTCTTTCTAATGGTAGACTCGTGCACTTTGACATCAACAGTGGCAAGAGCTACCTGTAAGTCCCGTGATGACATTCTGGGGTTCTTAGAAACTTCTTTCAGCATCTTGCGGTCTGCTCTCAGACTGAACTTGCTGGGGCAGCCTGGCCTGAACAAGTTGGCAGTTGTTTGGAATCTTCTCCACTTGTAGATGATCTTCCGGACAGTCGAATGATTGATTTCAAATTGTTTGGAGGTCTTTTTAAATCCCTTCCCAGACTCGTAGGCATCTATAACCTTCTTTCTGAAGGCCTCAGCGAGCTCTTTGGTCTCGGCATGGTGGCACCGCCCACTTCAACAACAAAGAGCAAACCAAACTAAATGTCTGAAGTTTAAATAAGACAGGTTCCTCCAAGATCCTCTCTAACGATGTTCTAATCATTTGCACCTGAGCTGGTGCACCTGATTCTAATTTTAGGTATTTGAAGTAGTGATAAATGTAGGGGTGTACTTACTTTTTCCACATGCGAAATTTGCATTTATGTTTATTTAAATTATACAATGGACTACAAAATGTAAATGTTTCATGATATTTGTTATATTATATCACCTTTATCTGTCAATATTGTTGAAATGAAGATCAAATAGCTGTATGTTGAAATATGTTGAAAAAGTCAAAACTTTACATGGGGTGTACTTACTTTTTCACGTGACTGTAATTGCTGTAGTCCTGTAATATCTTGCCATATGTGTCACCAAGTTGCCAGGGAATGCGATGGAGAAGAGCACCTCCATCAAGTACGTATTTTCTATTCTTATATCCACATGTTAATTCAGCGTGACTGGACCTCAGTTAAAATAATGAATGCTCCCTGCCACTGATTCTTGAAACAAAGAAGGCATGCTTCAAGGGCAATTTTCATTCCTGACTATTTTATATAAGAAAACAATTATAAAAGGTGTGTGTTTATCATTCTTGGAGACCCTTACCTTGTGTAGATTGTCTACATCGTAATTGCATCCTTGCTAGTCGGTGAAATTGTTTGAAAATTAGACAACCATTATCTTTTCTAATTAGTTGATCACTTCAAAGGAAGGTGCTGCCATCTATTAATAAGGTATCCTGGGGAGCATCAAGTTTTTCTCACTTCATCTAAATTTGAAACCTAATACTTTGGACAGGTCCATGAAGGGGTCAGGCATTGTCAGAGGTAGGGGACCCCCAAAATATGGCATAAGGAACTCCTACATCACTTCAAAAACATGTTAATGTGGAAGGCAGACCCTGAAAACATAGGTATAGACACCAGATGTATGTTGATTGCATCACCACATAGACTAGATGGATTTATGGAAAAAGGCCATGTATAAGCTTCGAGGTACATTTTTGGGTAAAAGTTGGGAACCTCACTTTTTAACATAATTAGGGTATGGTGAATTCGATTAACCCGGTTCCCAAGACGAATTTTGAGTTGTTTTCTTTGAGTTTTGAATGAACTGCTGAAGAACTTGGGCATTGGTGAACTCACAGAGAAGACAATCAAATCTGCAGAAGCGTTCGTCTGAAGAATATATAATGTGTACAGAACAACCTCTGTTGATTCAGCACGACATATGTTGTTCTCCAAGACTGGTAAACCAGAAGCAATGTCACCGACAAGTGATGTTCTTCATTTCCATTTGATGCGAGTACACTATCAAGCCATGGTATGGAGAAATGCTCATTGTGCCATACCTGACCTTCCTGCACCTGTGGAAATGGGATGAAAACGTGGTGATTCAGGACTAGAGCCTATTCTGATGTCACTGAGTCCAATCCCAGAAAGTTGCCTCGAGATGATTTGTTTTGCATGCCAGAAGCAATGCAAGACTCGACGCTGCAAATGTCGCTATTCAGAGTTGAGGTGCACATCAATGTGTGCCTGTCAGCAACAGAGTGATGATCAGACCCCGTGTATGAATTTGATGTAGTTTGGCAAAACAACATGTGTGACATTCCTGAATGTTTGTGCTTCATGGCCATGTATACTTAATTTTAGAATAAATGGTTGTATGAAACATTGTCTTATTAAAACCATTTCCCATTTTATAGTGTCCAATTTCAATATCAGTTTGAATGTCTCTTTCAATATGTCGCCAACCATAATATAGACTAGACGGATTTATGAAAAAAGGCCATGTATAAGCTTCTAGGTACATTTTGGGGTAAAAGTTGTAAAGTTAAAGTAAAAGAGCTGTATGTATATACATGATATATAAATGCTTGTTCAAAGAAATTGTCCAAAAATGGTAATTTGGCGGCCATTTTATTTATGCTAATTAGAAGGTACAAAACTCAAAATTCGGCTTGGGAACCGGATTAGTCGAATTCAGCATATCCTAATTATGTTAAAAAGTGAGGTTCCCAACTTTTACCCAAAAATGCACCTAGCATTCACATTTCTCATAAATCCGTCTAGTCGAACAGACAGAGCAATAGCTATTTTTGTACTTCGCTTCTTTCATACATCATTTTTCTTACAAAAAATACTGTTCCACTCCAAAGACTTCACAAGACTTTTGATATATAATTTGGGGTACCAAACTAAACAAATTCCAACACGTTTCGTTTCTGTTGCAATTAGCGGTGGGTTTTGTGAAAATTTAGCTAACTTGACTGGACTACGTCTCGATGTGTGTGTGTGTGTGTGTGTGTGTGTGTGTGTGTGTGTGTGTGAGTCTGTGTGTGAGTGTGTGTGTCGTTGGTTGTTATCTCTATTTGCATGTGTGCATGTGTGTGTGAGTGTATATGTTTGTGTGTGTGTGTGTGTGTGTGTGTATGTATATGTTTGTGTGTGTGAGTGTATATGTTTGTGTGTGTGTGTGTGTGCGAGTGTCTGTGTATATGTATGTGTGTGTGTGTGTGTGTGTGTGTGTGTGTGTGTGTGTGTGTGTGTGTGTGTGTGTGTGTGTGTGTGTGTAAAATTTACTCCACCAAAAAGCAGCTTTGACACGGTAAAGTGATTATGGGGCCACTCGAGACATTGAGATGATCTCCTAAAAGCACTCTGTAAAAGCAAAAGCAACCAAGAGGAATTGTGTTACTATAAGAGAGCAGCTCTTTCGCTTCACGTCGCCATTATAGCCGGACCAACAGAAACAGAGAAGAAATGAAGCTTCGACCTTGAATTTGAGAGTTATAATTTTGAATGCAAGCGGAGCATGGTGGCACAGAAGGAGCACGAGATAAGGCTCCTCGCATTAACACCCGAACCCTTATACATTGAAATAACTATTAATGTTTTCCCCAGGATCTGTAAACAATCAGGTAGTTTGCTTCCTATCGTTTTGTGTGCATCTTGGCAAATGCAAGACGTCTAGCTCTTCCACGAGCCAAGATTTCAGTGTAAGCCCACAAAAATTTCTAAAATTCGTTGGGATTGTCCCAGGAGTGTTCTGAGATGTTTTTGTGAGATTAAAGTGTTTGTGTGACTTCCAGGTGTAAATGGCGACGAAAGCTTCATGAGTGATCATGTTTTTGTTCATCACTCATCTACATATGATCTATGTGATTTGGAGGATTTTAACACTCATTCCCAACATTCCATATCCTGTTCACGACCTTCCATAAGGCTTGTCCAGTCTGGATTGATTCCCGACCCGATGATAAACGAACTCCCTGGTGTTTCCAAGGCAGGAAATTTATCAATAAGTGAGCCTTCCTTCAGAGGGACAAATAGGCCACATATCCTGTTTGATAGCATTCACTTGTGGTTGAAAAAGATCCTAGGGAACTGAAGAAAAGAGTGCTACAGCCCTGGGCAGATTTTAAAAAAGAACAAGAAGACGCCATGCAAAGCACGATACTTGCAAAATCCACCCCTACCCCCCCCCCCCCCCAAGTTTGCCATTAATCCATCAAATTGTCCATTTCATCAAGATTTAAATTGACGCTCTTGATCAAAGCTCGGGTCAATAGGATGAAAAGTGACAATTTTTCAGATGAAAATTCATGATTTTAGAAGTTTGACCTAGAGTTGACCTTTGACCCTTTGACCTCAAAATAGTTGGTTTCCCAATTCAGTGAGGCTCTATGCAAATGCTGTTTAATTTTCAAGTCAATCAGATGAAAATTTATGATTTTGGAAGTTTGACCTTGAGTTGACCTTTGACCTTAAATATAGTTGGTTTCCCTATTTAGTGACTCAATATGCAAATGCTGTTCAATTTTCAAGTCAATTGGATGAAAATTGGCGATTTTAGAAATTTGACCTCCAGATGACCTTTGACCTCAAAATCAATAGGTTTCCCAATTGTGGCGACCTCTACAACTTGATGAAGTTTCATGATGATCGGTTTAGAATTGTAAACTGTAGACGAGTGACAGACAGACAAACAGACAGATGAAAAATCACTCTTAGAGTGACACTTGGCAAAACAGAACAAAGTTCAGTGACCTGATGTGCAAATCGTCTTCAAAGTTTAAGTTAATCAGATGAAGATTGACAATTTTAGAAGTTTGGTCTATGTTGACCCCAAAAATAGTTGGTTGGTTTCACTAACCTGATATGAAAATCCTTTTCAAATTTCAATTCAATCGGATGAAAATTGAGGATTTTAGAAATTTAAAAAAATTGGTTGACCTTTGGCCAATCTTGACCTTATGACTGATGTTGATCAAAAAATAGTTGGTGGTTGAATTAATTTAGCTGATATGACAATCCTTTTCAAATTTCAAGTCAATTGGATAAAAATTGAGGATTTTAGAAATTTGAAAAAAGGTGGTTGACCTTTGGCCTATGTTGACCTTTTGGCCTATGCTGATCTCAAAAATAGTTGGTGGTTGAATTAAGTTCGCTGATATGTAAATCCTATTCAAATTTCAATTCAATCGGATGAAAATTGAGGATTTTAGAAATTTAAAAAAATTGGTTGACCTTTGGCCAATCTTGACCTTATGACTGATGTTGATCAAAAAATAGTTGGTGGTTGAATTCATTTAGCTGATATGACAATCCTTTTCAAATTTCAAGTCAATTGGATAAAAATTGAGGATTTTAGAAATTTGAAAAAAGGTGGTTGACCTTTGGCCTATGTTGACCTTTTGGCCTATGCTGATCTCAAAAATAGTTGGTGGTTGAATTAAGTTCGCTGATATGTAAATCCTATTCAAATTTCAAGTCAATCGGATGAAAATTGAGGCTTTTAGAAATTCGAAAAAACTGGTTGACCTTTGGCCTATGTTGACCTTTTGACCTCAAAAAAAAAAGGATTTTGTCGGACCACGAACAATCGGCTATTTGGTGAAGTTTCGTGAAGATCGGTTTCAAATTGTGACCTGTAGGCAAGGATAAGTGAGCGGACAGACAAACACACACACACACACACACACACACAAACACACAAACCGGAGTGATCAACATACTTGCAAAAAAAAAAATATATTTTTTGGCCAAGTAACAAACAGACAGAATAACAAACTCAACCCACCAATATACTTGAAAAATCTTCGATTTTGCAAGTAATAAAACAATTAAGTCTGCTTTGATTCATACAGCAGCACCTGTTAGTATTACATCCCGATGTTATGATGCAACCAACTATAACCACATTTATTATGGAGTCTCAATCAATATACGTAGTTGATAGATACACTTCGCTCCCTTTTTACCTCCGCCACCAAAGGTTATATCATCACCCCTGTCAGTTTCTTGATTTTTTTTAGGTATATTGGATGGTCATGTGCATTATTATGTCTGTCTGTCTGTTTGTTTGTCAAACCGGCACACCGCCGGAGGGTACATTCCCCGATTGGAACCGTCATGTGGTACAGGTAAGTGGTGTTAGAAGATTGGACCCTGCTGTTGTGTGATCGACCAATTGGCGTTTGTAGTTGCTGGTTCGCAACCTGCCGAAATACGAAGTTATTCATGTGTGGCAGCCTCAGGTCCGTTAAGTTCGCGAGGGAACGGAGGCTAACCCCCTTATTACGTGCTCCTCCCCAAACCCCGGTCACGGTGTACCTCCGAGCCCCGAGAGGAGTCACGGCAGAAAGATGTGTTATTCTGTATGTCAAAGATCAATGGTGAAACAACACCAATTGTTACCAACAAACAAGTATTGTATTGAGATCACACAAGAATAACAGTACAAAAAACAATAGTAATCAATTGTACAACAAATATATCATTCCTATGATGGTACCATCGGTTTCGTACAATATAACTCACTGTGCTCCAAGTGAGAGAAAAGAACATCCCCAATGTCTCTATCCCGGCTTCAAGCCAAAGTTGATCCCACGCTCCAGTGATCGTCAGAATGATGTCGAATCGAGACCAGAATCCCGTTCAGTTGACAGTGACAGTCACGCTGCCAAAGATGCATAAAGGTGCCCTCAAGGCGACTGGGAAATCACCCCTTTGGATATGGACGTTCAACGGCTCTCTTTACGGCGAACCGCAAATTTCCACTCAAAATCCCCGTTACACACACACACCAGCTTAACTTCTGGATGCAGTGAAATGGTTGAAGCGAGGCAAAGAGCCCAGAGTGATGTGAAATCAGGCGCGAGACAAAAATGGCCAACGGGCCTCTACTCGAGGCGCAACTGCCCTCAAACAACGATTCTCTTCGGAATCAACCGCAAAACCTGACACGCAGGTTGATCTGTCACAGCGATAACAACTCTGTCGCAGGAATCCCTTTCCCGGGAAACCCCAAAGTTCGCTTGTGACCTCCGTTCGCCAGCGTTTGCTCCAGACCTCCAAACAGCTCGGCTTCTTGTCCGACTCACTCGCTCCATCTCCTTTTCCTCTTCTTCCTCTTCGTCCGGTTCCGGTTTCTTTTAAAACATTAACTTATTTTTACCTTTTGAAAACAATAATAGTACATGCAACCAAAAATGTTTACAGTGGATGAGAACCACAACAACGGAAGTGACAAATCCGTAACACTTCCCCCCCTCAAGAAAGAAAGTTTGAACATAGTGAAAACTTTCTTTGCATGCAAAAACTCTTTTATCAAACAAAAGTAAAACTCACACCTAAAAGATCCATTCACGTGAACAACAATAATTAATATTCCCCAAAATAAAGCAACAAAACTTTCAAACAACCTACAGGAATTTCCAAAGTTAGTTCACTCTGGATAAAGCATCAGCAACGACATTGTCCCTGCCCTTTACATGCTCAATTTCCAAGTTGAACTCCTGCAAAGCCAAACTCCATCTCATCAACCTCTGATTTTTATTTTTCATTTTTTGAATGAAGGTCAAGGGGTTGTGATCAACAATCCAAAGCAAAGCAAATCTATAGCACTTTTTGAAGGAGGCCGAGCTGAGAGCCAGGTTTCATGGTGGTTGGGTGGTGAGGCCTGGAAGTATTCACTGCATGGACGCATTTAGGAACGTGGAGTTCACGGGTTAATCCGTGTAGGAATCTTGGCTCGGCTGCTTCTGAGCGCTCAGTGCTTCCAACTCTTCTCTTGATCATAAAAATCATAATCACGGTTGTAGAGTCGGGTGCTGTAGTCACGTGAGTAGCGGTCCCCATCTTGGCTACCACCGTAATAGTCATCCCGTCGAGAGTTGCCAAAACTGCGCTGCTGCTGCTGGGAGCCTCCGTAGTAATCACGACTGCGGCCGCCACCAAAACTACTACTCCCACCCCGGGAGCCATAGCCACCCCTGAAACTACCTCCACGTTTTCCTCCTCTGTAGCCCCCTCGACGCCCATGGCCTGCCTTCTCTACTGTTATGGTCCGACCATCCAAATCCTTGCCATTCAAATCCTTTTCTGCATCTTTGGCGTCCTTTGTGTTTTCAAACGTGACAAAGCCAAACCCTCTCGACTTTTGCGTCTCCCTGTCTTTTATCAGCAGCACTTCCAAGAGTGGTCCATATTTGCCAAAGATAGAGTCCAGAACATCTTCACTTATGTCAAAGTTCACTCCACCTACAAAGAGCTTGCCAACATTGCCTCCATCCATGACTTGTGTGTGCTGACACTTAGTTTCAGGGTACTCGACAAGAAGTGCCTGTGCAAAGCGTGACGTCAGTACCTTCTCCTTCTCTTCATAGCACTACCTACTGTGGTAGAATAAATCTTTATACTACGTAACTAGTTATGAGATTGGTGAGTGAACCAATAGGTGGTCGTAAGAATGTTAGGAATGTATCTCGCTCTGTTAAAGCTGGGAGTCCGTTGTCCACCTCCTGTACAGCCCCGGGCTAGAGCACCCTCCTATTGTGAGGTAAATGGAACTCACAGCAGGAGGGGAGCGAGTTGATGCCAGGAGGGCGATTGTGGATGACCAAGGAGCTTTAGCGCACGGAGGATTAACATTCAGCGCACAGGGGATTAACTCCAGTTTGTCCATATAAACCAGAGCAAACTTTGAGTCAGGACTCTTGTCCTCAGAAGCCCTGCCCGACAGAACGAACGAATACCAATGAGAAGCAGCGCCAGGAGATCACCGGCGAACAAGAGGAACCAACGACTTGAATTACTAGATTCGTTATAGTATTGTAGTACCTATTATATTGAAACAAGTGAATTAGGAGTTAATAAAGTCTGGATCTTTGTAAACCTGTTTTCCGGTCATTGGTCTTGAGTCCCAAACCACTTCCACGACAATTTGGCGAGTCAGATAGGGGTCAAACTGGACACAGCATCTGAAAAGGTAAGAGTTATTCTTTGTTATCCTTGTCCAAAATATGATCTACGAACCTGCGTTTAGTTCTTGTACATACATGGTGGAGGAGGTGGTGGTCGGCTTCCCGGCGCACCGATGCCGCGATATAGGTAACATAACGATAATCCAAGGAGTGTAACGTATTTTGGTCACGACCGTCCGAGGTAAAAGTCACGGATGGAACGTTCTAAACGATTGTAGCTATTATTCGTGGGTTTTCTAATGATTTCTGTAAAATACGTATTTTTCCTGCGCTGTGTAATTTTTCTGACAAGCGCCACTGATGTGCGCGAAGCGAACGAATGTCTACCTGCATTCGCCTCTGTAATTGAGACTGCGTCTTTGTGAAGATTAGTGCGTAGTCACATAAAGACGCTGGTCATTAAGGGCCTTGCTGTGAACTGGGGGCAAACGGGGCATGAGTGCACCATGCGACCATTTGCTCCCAAGTCTTGTAAGGCCGGTACATTTGTTTAGCACTTGGGATACAGATATTTTTCTCCATAATACAGATATTTTTTTCTCTCTCATTCAAATTGGATGAAAATCGCACTTTTATATTTTCCCCCATTCCAATGTGCTCATATCTGTGGTACGGCTAGTGGGATTTAGATAAATTAAACGAAATTGTGTAGGACCAAAGCCGTGGGTACAAGGTTTCCCGCCATTTTCTAAAACACCTAAAACTCGTTCGATTAACATATAAATTAATGACAGACAACGCCATCTCATGCCGGTCCAGAAATATTGTGAAAGATGGCGATTGGATGAAAATTGCATACCGACACTCCCTCACTGTCCCTCATTGTCCCTCATTTCCATTCCGGCTACCTGTCTCTTGCTCCCGCTCCTTCTCCCTCCCTTTAGTTCCCATTGGCGGACGCTTTGCGAGAAGCAAAGCGTTTGTGTGAACCCTCAACCTCAACCTAGGTTGAAGTTGTTGCTGCAGTGTTGTTGTTTTTTGTGTATTTTCTCTGCGCCCCGTACTCGCAGATTTGGTTGGTACATATATTTTATTGAAAAAAAACAAAAAACAATTTATCTGCGATTAAGCTTCAAAATATAAAAAATTGATACTTATTGATTCGGCACGCTTACAATAGAAATTAATGGCGAGGGTTGTGGTTGGGTCGATGGGTTGTTGTTGGGTTGTTGTGGTTGGGTCGATTTTGCGAAATGAACGTTCTTTGAACAAATTAAATGGTGAACCGAATGAAAATTACGGATTTTTTGAAATTGTTGTTGACTTTGGGCTATGTTGAATAAAAAGTTGTAGATTGCACTAATTGACTGATATATAAATCCCATTCAAAAGTCAAGTGAATCGGATGAAAATTAAGGATTTTTGAAATTGTTGTTGACTTTTGGCCTATGTTGAATAAAATAGTTGTGGGTTGAACTAATTGACTGATATATAAATCCCATTCAAAAGTCAAGTGAATCGGATGAAAATTAAGGATTTTTTAAATTGTTGTTGACTTTGGGCTATGTTGAATAAAAGTTGTAGATTGCACTAATTGACTGATATATAAATCCCATTCAAAAGTCAAGTGAATCGGATGAAAATTAAGGATTTTTTGAAATTGTTGTTGACTTTGGGCTATGTTGAATAAAAAGTTGTAGATTGCACTAATTGGCTGATATATAAATCCCATTCAAAAGTCAAGTGAATTGGATGAAAATTAAGGATTTTTGAAATTGTTGTTGACTTTTGGCCTATGTTGAATAAAATAGTTGCGGGTTGAACTAATTGACTGATATATAAATCCCATTCAAAAGTCAAGTGAATCGGATGAAAATTAAGGATTTTTTGAAATTGTTGTTGACTTTGGGCTATGTTGAATAAAAAGTTGTAGATTGAACTAATTGACTGATATATAAATCCCATTCAAAAGTCAAGTGAATCGGATGAAAATTAAGGATTTTTGAAATTGTTGTTGACTTTGGGCTATGTTGAATAAAAAGTTGTAGATTGCACTAATTGACTGATATATAAATCCCATTCAAAAGTCAAGTGAATCGGATGAAAATTAAGGATTTTTTGAAATTGTTGTTGACTTTGGGCTATGTTGAATAAAAAGTTGTAGATTGCACTAATTGACTGATATATAAATCCCATTCAAAAGTCAAGTGAATCGGATGAAAATTAAGGATTTTTGAAATTGTTGTTGACTTTTGGCCTATGTTGAATAAAATAGTTGTGGGTTGAACTAATTGACTGATATATAAATCCCATTCAAAAGTCAAGTGAATCGGATGAAAATTAAGGATTTTTTGAAATTGTTGTTGACTTTGGGCTATGTTGAATAAAAAGTTGTAGATTGCACTAATTGACTGATATATAAATCCCATTCAAAAGTCAAGTGAATCGGATGAAAATTAAGGATTTTTTGAAATTGTTGTTGACTTTGGGCTATGTTGAATAAAAAGTTGTAGATTGCACTAATTGACTGATATATAAATCCCATTCAAAAGTCAAGTGAATCGGATGAAAATTAAGGATTTTTGAAATTGTTGTTGACTTTTGGCCTATGTTGAATAAAATAGTTGTGGGTTGAACTAATTGACTGATATATAAATCCCATTCAAAAGTCAAGTGAATCGGATGAAAATTAAGGATTTTTTGAAATTGTTGTTGACTTTGGGCTATGTTGAATAAAAAGTTGTAGATTGCACTAATTGACTGATATATAAATCCCATTCAAAAGTCAAGTGAATCGGATGAAAATTAAGGATTTTTTGAAATTGTTGTTGACTTTGGGCTATGTTGAATAAAAAGTTGTAGATTGCACTAAATTGACTGATATATAAATCCCATTCAAAAGTCAAGTGAATCGGATGAAAATTAAGGATGTTTTGAAATTGTTGTTGACTTTTGGCCTATGTTGAATAAAATAGTTGTGGGTTGAATTAGTTGACTGATATATAAATCCCATTCAAAAGTCAAGTGAATCGGATGAAAATTAAGGATTTTTGAAATTGTTGTTGACTTTTGGGCTATGTTGAATAAAATAGTTGTTGATTGAATTAGTTGACGGATATATAAATCCCATTCGAATTGTAAAAATTGTGGTAACGTTTCTTTGTAACTTTGTAACTTTGTAAAGTTGTAACTTTGTAAAGTTTCAACAAAAGTTGTTGTAAAGTTGTAAAGTAAAGTTTGCAACATTTAAATAATGTTGTTGTAAAACGTTTCCACAACGTCGCTACAACGTTTCACTTTCGTTGTTGCAACGTTTTGCTCCAACGTTTTGGGAACATTCAAATGTTGGGTTTTGCTGACGTATCCACAACGTTGTTTCAACGTTTTTTCACATTACTTTCCTGCAACATTGAAATAATGTTGTTGTAAAACGTTTCCACAACGTCGCTACAATGTTTCACTTTCGTTGTTGCAACGTTTTGCTTCAACGTTTTGGGAACATTCAAATGTTGGGCTTTGCTAACGTTTCCACAACGTCGCTACAACGTTTCACTTTCGTTGTTGCAACGTTTTGCTTCAACGTTTTGGGAACATTCAAATGTTGGGCTTTGCTAACGTTTCCACAACGTCGCTACAACGTTTCACTTTCGTTGTTGCAACGTTTTGCTTCAACGTTTTGGGAACACTCAAATGTTCAGTGAATCGGATGAGAATTCACGAGTTATTTAATTATTAGAAATTAATGAAGTACTTATTTAATTAATTACATTTCTTTCTCTTCTGACCATGAACTTGGTGTCGACCTGCAGGCCAAACCGTTGGTCAGATGAGCTCGATACCTTGACCAATTATAGTAAGTGACTTGATTGGATGCATATATTAATTATGATATCTTAAGTCACGTGACATGGCGGCCATGGTGGATTTCTTGAAAACCTTTAAAATGCATCCCTGCATTCATTTTTCGATCGATTGAGTTGAAATTTTGAACAATCGGATCTGGACTGTCGTTGTTAACGACTCTGGCATGCACCCATCCAATCAGGATGGAGCGGTATGGTCCCCGGATCATCACTGCCCGCAGTTTTAATTAGTTTTACTTTTACCTTTCACTCTTTCTGTTCATTGTTCTCTTGGTCATACAATTTTTTGAAGACATGCATGTCATGATATAGGAAATGTTTGTTCTGTTGAACGGAAGAAATGTTTATGGGTAATTTAATTCAATGTGGTAATTTAATTCAATGTGGTAGGTGGGCAACACCACAAAGCATACCTCTTTTAAGGTGTGTATAAACCCTGGAACATTCCAGCAATCAATACGATGCTGAAATGGTGTAATTTAATTCAATGTGATAATTTAATTCAATGTGGTAGGTGGGAAACATCACAAAGCATACCTCTTTTAAGGTGTGTATAAACCCTGGAACATTCCAGCAATCAATACGATGCTGAAATGGTGTAATTTAATTCAATGTGGTAATTTAATTCAATGTGGTAGGTGGGCAACACCACAAAGCATACCTATTTTAAGGTGTGTATAAACCCTGGAACATTCCAGCAATCAATACGATGCTGAAATGGTGTAATTTAATTCAATGTGGTAATTTAATTCAATGTGGTAGGTGGGCAACACCACAAAGCATACCTCTTTTAAGGTGTGCATAAACCCTGGAACATTTCAGTAATCATGACGATTTTCTCATGTCACCTGGAATGGTGTAATATTGTGTAATATGGTCGACCTTGGGTTTGTTTGGGTTTGTTGTTTATTTTTGTGGGTATATATTTTTGTGTATTTTGTATATATTTTCACAACAAATTCCAGTTAACATCCTGCAAAATTTGCTCGTTTTTCTGGCCGAGTCGAAATTGCATTGAGTTCCTATGGCATGCGCCATTAAAAGCGCCGTGTAATGGTTGAGCTCCCTTTATTTCGTTTTGGTCACGCGAATGAGCAGACAAAATGACGAATGCTGTGGCTGGAGCAGTAGAAGCGATTTTTCTTTTAATTGTTTAATGATTATTCGATATTGTTATGACTTATTGTCAATGGGTATACTAAGTGGTCAGGAGGTAGCCTTTTGCTATGTACAGTTTATTTTATTGTTGATTATACCACATAGCTGTGGTGATAAAGGAAATGTTTGTTTTTCAAATAGATGATTATGATATGACCATGATTATAAAATCATGATGATTATTATGAATGATATCATAGGGTTCCAATGCAGAATGATTGCACGAACTTGGAAAAGAACTTTCAAGCTCTATGGGATAAATTGGGTATTACAAGTGATGGAGTTTCAAAATTTAGCATGATTGAAGGAATTTGACAGTCCCATTTCAGGAGTTTTACGAAATTTATATTGCCAAGAGATTTTGGGTACTATTAAAAGAAAAATGATGAGATATTTTTCCCAAAGAACTTTAATATCTGCCATCCATTTTGGCTGTCTCACGAATGAAGGATGAGTTGCCTCTAGTGGTTGCAAAGAAAATTTGTGGAGACCAGGCAAAATGGGAAAATATGTCAGATATGACCCTAGGACAGAACAGTGATTCGTCAATTGACATGAGGTATGAACCAGAGGTGACGACCGATGATCTTCAATCTCAGTCAATAGATGGACCTGTCCTGACATCATTGGGGAAAGGGCTTATGCAAGGAGTCATCCAAAATGATTAATTTGATTTATTGATGAATATTGATAAATTAATTGAAATTGAATAATTGAATTGAACTGAATAAATTTAATTGAATAAATTGAACTGAATAAATTGAACTGAATAAATTGAATTGAATATATTGATTGTTTGATTGATGAAAATGCGGTCTCAAGAAAGAAGCTTTGATATCTTTGTGAGATATTATCAATGTGAAGACAACCTTGGAAAATTGAGCAAGGTGGTGAGTTTATATATAGATATATATGTGCGGTTACCATTGTGTGATTTCCCCTTCAACAGAGCGGACACCTGAGGATTCACCCATTTCATACTGACCCTTTGGCTCATCTGCAAATACTGATCTGTGAGATTGGATTGTGCAAAAGCCACAGGTGAGAGAGATTCTCTGGAAATCACCGTTTGAACAGGTGGAGAGATCCTTCCTGGAGGTACGAGTGAAGCTTTAGACTTTAGAGGAACAAGCTACAACACATCCAACGCTACTTTGATAAAAGGCAGAATGGGAAATGGAGCCTGCAAGAATACACAAGGACAACCAGAGATTCCACAAAAAGGTACTTGTACACATCATATGTACGACCGTTATGGTACCGAAGCTATAAGGCAGGTCGAGAATTGGTATTTGTGGACAAAGGGACATGATGAGGAGTTTCCAAGAGATGGTACATTTGAGCGAAGTCGATTGGAAAGATTGGAACAAAGATTGAAAGCCAGGAAGAGACAGAATCTAACGGTAGACTGGCTTGCATTCCATTTTTGGGATGGTGAATCCAGACAACGGGAACAGCAAGAACGGATAACGGATCTAGAACTTAAAATAAAAAGGATACAGGATACAGTGGAGGAGACAAATGCACAACTGCCCTCGAAATTAGGAATGAAAGTGACAGTTGTCCCATCTGATTTCCAGTTGTCTCCCCAAAAAGGACGGTACAGAGAATTTTTTCGTGTTTCAGGAGATAACGAAAGATTGCAGTGGCAACTCAGGGATGTAGAGATGCAGCCCAGCAATACAAGTGCACAGGTGCACAGACCAGGCAACGACAGAAACCGGTGTTTCAAGTGTGGACGGATGGGACATTGGAAAAGAGGATGTCCATATACCAACAGGAAGACAAGTTCATAGGGTAAACCAAGATCAAGGGTACCAGTGCTGACCGATACCTCAGACAACGATTAGGCCTTCATTGCGACAAATCCCAAATGACGATTGGCCTCAACAAATTAGATTACTGGACAAACATGAATAACTGTCGATGATTCTTGGGTCTGAAAAGTTTTCGGAGCAAGAATTATTCATTTTTCTTTTGCTTGTAAGCAAATTGATAATTAATTGATCAAATGCCGAAATTGGATCTTTTATGTTGGGCACAAAATTTTAAATTTACAAAGTTTGGAACAATTGCTTTGCAATTTTTTTTTGGCAAACCAAGTGACAAGAGTCACATGATGATCAGGTGGGAATTTCGGACTATTGTTCTGCACGATTGATAGGTCAGTGGTCGACTGACATACAAATGGGTGGGTAGTCAAATTTGGATAAATTATTGTGGGAACTGAAAGGGTAATTTCAATGTGACATCATAGGGGTTTTCTAAGAATAAACTTTTTGGTCCATTTGTGTATTAGCGCTTATAAAATTGAAGGACAAATTTTGAGAAATTGAAATAAAGTTGACACCCACCCTGATCTGTAAATAAGGGTTCCAACGCAAACAAATACGCATAATGCATGTGTGTGTGGGTATTTTGTGTGTCAATGTTAGTGTTTTTGTTTTTGTGTATCAATCTTACAAGATTGTGTATCAATTTGTGTATCAATCTTACAAGATTGTTGACACCGACAGTGCGCCTTGTCTGAAAATAGATAGTTCCATGGGGATGGGATCGCATATCGAGAGAATTCGTAAAATAAAAATAGAAATATAATTTGATTATGAAAATTATCACTTTTGTCAAGGGAGATGGAGAATGAAGATTTGATTTGCTGAGTTATGAGCAGCTATTCATTAATAGTAAAAATTGGGAGTAATCTTGGGATTCCATTGTGATAGAATTTATATGAGAATCAAAGCTATTTATGGATATGAGCTTCATAAAAAATGTGGGAGTACAAAATTAGCCAAATTTTGGAGAGGTCTTACACTGACTTCCCAGAGTACTCTGCTCACGGATTTTATATATATATAAACTTGAATTATCAGAATATAAATTGGGCTGTATGTATGGATGTGTATAAGGCATAGATGATATGGGAAAATAGTAAAGGAAATTTTGCTGGTTTGAACTATTGTGAGTTTTGAGTTCTGGAGTTCAAACAAAGTCACTGGTTAACAGATGAGAATGGATAGTAAATAAATTCTTCGATGCTGGGTAAATTAAGTACGATATTACTAAGACTTATGAGAGCTATTGTTCTTCCTTACAGCAGTGCAAAATTATTGGAAAAAAAATTAGATCCAACATAATGAATCTATAAATGAATGTCATAGGGATAATATCCTCAATTTGTACTAATTATTTGATTGTGGGTAAAGGAATTAATTTATCATAGTGGATTGTTAACAGCAGCCTGAAATGTCCTGAGAGTGCATCCATGTAATCGGAAATCCCAGATTTGTTTTTACAAACAACATTTTGGTAGAGGTCTTGTGTGGACGAGCACTTCCTTGGTAGATAAAAAACGGTACTGCATGCTGGCAGCCACTTTTGCGGCCAGTTAGGCCAAACAAATTGAGAGGAAATTGTAGTTAAATACGTAAGTTACACATGGCTATTTGTAAAAAGGAAATTTGTTGAGATGGGAAACATTATTCGAAGGTTTATTAAAGTGTTATAATATGACATGTGGCAAGGCAAACTATTGGATGGGAAAATTAGATCTGGTTATAGAATAAATTTATTGACCCCTTGAAGTTAATTCTTCGAATCATTGTTTCACTGGCATTTTTTGTTCACATTGGAAATAGTTTGGTAGAGCTTTGGTTAAAACCTTTGGTTGCGGTATCTTGGAACGAATTGATAAACCATAGGAGATTGATAAGAATAGAAACAAATATGGACCCAAAATAGAAAGTTGGATTCATGCCTCTCATTGCAAGCAAGCACATGGGGCTAAGGTGGACGATCCTACAGAAAATGAGGCTGCACCTAGCAGCCCAGCAGAACATTCAGTGGCAGATAAATGATAGTCGTGATTTACAGTCATTTGAATTACATTTTAACACCCCTTGCATTGATAAACATTACATTTTCAACATGTGATATTCCTACTTGGGATAGTGACATTTATTTGCCGACATGACATACAATTACCTACTGATATTAATACAACATGAGTGAAAAATGTATCACAACTACACTCATGATCAGGGGATTGAGTTCAACCCCGGGAGATAGGGGGATCAGGGTAAGACAAATAATCTGATTTATGTTACATATTAAGGGATTTTCTTTATTTACCTTTTAGGAAGCTTGTTAGTTTGGTATATAATGTTGAATGTCATCGACATATAATTATGTCATAGGTATGAATATTGTTACAGACACGACTTTGATGTTAAAGTGGGCCGAGCGGAATGGCCGTCGTGTCCGCACAAATTACCCGACTATACTCGACGTTGACGAAGTCGCGTTACGCTGGCTCAATAAGGAAAAAGAAGACACACGGCTGAATTATAATGACAGACACCAGGGATACGGTTCTCAAGACCTCCGGAGGAGATTATATTCGTGCGGAAGGTCAGATTACAGGGACGAGAGGTACAACATAGAAAGACAAGCACTTAGACACAATCTTATATTATTCCCCAACAGACGACAGGCAAACGGGACAAGGCTGACTCACACGGGGATTGATGGCTAGGAAAGGCAAGGTAGCGATGGCTCCAGGTGCACCTGGGCTCGGGGCAGGATCAACACGGTTCGGTCCAGAGATGCGGGGAGGTCTCGTCGCAGCGCTCAGAGGTGACGTTCTTTCTCAGGCGGGTCTTTCTCAGGCCTCTCCAAACTCAGGCGCATCTGTTTCAGCGCTCGCAGGTCCTTCTTTCTCCAGCTGGGGGCGAATCTGACGTCACGTCCGCTACGTGGCCGCGTATATCCGGCGGGGAGTGACACGCCCTCGGCTCGCTAGCGCCGCCCCAGATGGAATCGGTCCGCCCTTCTGATTGGGTGCGGGGGGTTACCAGGCTCCGCCCTTGAGGAGGAGCTGACAGCCAGCCCCTCCGTGGTAACCCCGTGGAGCGCGTGGTCAATGGCGCTAATCGAGCCGGTGTGAGGACGCATCCTCCCCCGCGCCGCCGCCATCTCCTCTGTTGTTGTTGTAATTGTTGGGGAAGAAGATGGAAGGAGGTATGGGAAAGGTCCTAAACTCACTACTGATGCCATATAATCACATTCTGGTGCAACGAAGAGTCATAATTAATGGAGACGAGGCCTTAACTGACATAGACTAAGAATAACTAGGAAGATGTCCGAAAGTTGTCTACGTGTGGTGCGGTGGACCTGGGCACGACATTTAATGGGGGAATAAGGGGAAGGTCGGCTCTACTGATTGTTATTTACATGCAATGGGACTAGGGAATGGGGGATTGGGGAAAGTTGGGGAGTATTGGAGAAAATAGGGGAATATTTACAAGCGGATATGGAGGCCAAATTCCATATTCGCAACATTGCACCCTTCTCTACCCTCGGGGCGTCCCGACCCGATAAATTTTTACCTACTTTAGTGTGGCACGCAATGTAGTTCCCTCTACTATTAACTCTACCCTGAGTGCGACAGTTTTACAGATATTCACGAATGAGTAAATATGTCCCCCTGCGACGTTGCACCCTTCTCCTCACAGAAACACACCCACAGGATAACCGAATCCGGAAAGAATTCTCAAACTAAACATACAGCCGGTAGGGAGCATTATTTACAAGATTACGCTGATATCTACACTACGATCCAGGACCTGTTTTTGGAGGAACACATGCAGATGTTATGCATAGAGAGAGCGCGCTTGCCAGCATCGATACACCAACCCACGAGTGCTCTGTGGCCGACGGCCTTTAATAACGTGCAGAGCACCCTTTCCCAGCATCAAAAGCACCACCCCACCACCAATCGGTGCAGTCACCATTGTTCATTGGAATAAAAATAAATTCGACAACCCCTAACCCTGCAGGTGTCTCTTGCTCTTCTTGTGGTGCACTTGGTGTTAACTAAAAGTGGTTCACCTGTATGGCATAGGTGCCACGTTGACCCATAGGTCCATCCCCGGGTGGTGCTTGGCCGCAAACGAACTGCGGTCCATTGTGGGTGGCCACAAACATTGCGGTCCATATGGTGTATCGATCCCGGCAGCAAACAGCGAAAGTGCAGGCCCACAACTGCGCAGCCAGCACCTCTCTCTCCTCTCTCTCTACCCCAAAGCCAGATCCTCGGAGGTGGGAGACAAAAAAAACAGACAAGTGAGTAAGGTGGTAAGGGCGCAAAAGTGCACGCAATGTAAGGTGATGCACACTGGGGGCACATGGGAACCAGGTGAGACAGGTACGTTCCTATCGTACGCCCCCCCCCCACCAGGTAACCTACATGGCCCCTCCCTTACCCCTTACTGTATCCACAAAACACAACACTACCCATAAACATCTACTTTACAAATCAACAAACATCCCTACTGTCTTCCCCGTTCCTCCCATATACCAAATTCGTCTTCTCTCCCTCCTAACCAATCAAATTTGCCATTTTCAACTCTCATCAAAATTTGCCATCTCCAACTCAACATCATAATTTGCCATTACCAATTCATCATCAGTCCCTCCTAGGGAGGGAGAGATGGAATCACCCCAATGTCTCATCCACGTCGTGATGCGTCTCACAAATCCACACAGCGATTCATCTCCTGCAACAAAACAAAGAAAACACAGGTGTGGAGTCATCATCATCACCACAGGTAAGTGGCTGCGTATGGTGCGACAGGTTCATCAATCCTAACTATTTCCTAAGTGACTTTAACAACTTTACACTACCCGGGGTCTTTCTCCGGCCAAACCATTGGCCCTCTTACACTATGGGTTCTAAAAACCAATTCCCATTGGCCAAACTGTGGTGCTCTTCAATTTGGGGTCTCACTCCCCCGATTCATCTCCCGGTGCCCTCGTACAATTTCTGGGCTGCGACGTGTACCTCTCCCAGTGGGTCTACCCACCTGCACACCTCCACCACTGCAGTTGCCACCCGAGCTTACCTAGCTCCTCACCCTAACCTAACTAACTGGGGCAGGCCCTCTGGCGCTCTCCCCACTCGGTGCCCTCTCTGGCACTGGGCTACCCGATCCACACCCGGGATCCTCAGGCACCCACTCACAACTACCGGCTCCCAGAGCCCACCTGCGCCCTCACCTGGCCGACATCCTCACAGTGGTGGAGTGCCCAACCAACTACACACACTAACAGGCTACATGCCCAGCCATTTCCACAACACTAATGCACCCATTCACAACACCATTCTGCAACCGCACCACAGATGCCAATATCCAACCACAATTTCCCTGTACCCTCTACCTAACACTTACACTACCCGCCCCGGGTACCCGTGATGGAGGTCCACTCTTCCCCCATTCACACCTTCGCACCATGCACACCACTCCGTACCACTTACTCCAACTCTCTCCACACACCTGTACTTGCACACCTGTGCTCTCACACCTGGTGCCACCTGCACCCTTCTCTCCCCAAGCGCATTCGCGCTGATCCACAACACTCACTACTCATACACGGCTCCACACACCTGTCCAGTTGCACACCTGTGCAATCACACCTGTTCAATTCTCACACACACGGCATCATCTCAGCTAACTACTCCCTTCTGAAACTTGCGCTTCCCAGTCGTCCCTTTAAACTATTGCGCTCCCTCGTCATTATCATCCACACTAATCTACCTGCGTCCCCACTACAGGTATCAGTCACTACCTAACCTTATCGTCACCTAATGTCATCTTCGCTAGATCCCTATCAATATAACCTAACCCACCCGGGCTAGTTTTCACTGCCATACACCCCATAAACTATTGCTCCTTTGCCCCCCTGGGAAGGATGGTGGATTTGCCATCCCACCACATCGGGGGTCTCTCACTACCAATTTTGCACATCAAATTTCAATAAATCAACAATTTGCCAATCACTGCCCATCATCTGCCAATCACTACTGCCAATCCCTTGCCAATCATCAAATTTTATTTTTCTCTAATTTTGGGGCCAAAACACTAACCTCATCACCCAGTCTACTCACTAATGCCTCTCGGTGCGCCAATTCCTGTCCAAAGCCCGGCTTCGTAAAGCCAAGCCATGAATGCTGGTTGTTCTGTGCCAGCGGCTGGGTGCGTCCGGCATTCGGTGCAGGGACGGGGGCTCACCCGTGCCGAGATCCCACGCACCATCTCGGCACGGAGCCATCCAATGTCCCGCTCTCGACCTGCCGGCACGTCTCACCAAAAAGTGGTCGCCATGACGACCCTTTCTATCCAGCTGCCCGCTCCGCCTAGTGGAGCACGGACGCGGCCGTTCAAAGCGAGGCCCGGCACGCACCGAGGGCCCGCTTCGGCTAAAAGTCGACCTAACCTCTAACCTGTGTAACGTCGATGCTTCACCTGGACGCTTACACCCCGCAGCCCGTTCCTTGCTCACACATCCAGCTGTGCCCATGCTCCTCGTACCCTTCCTTACACACCCAGGTACACCCATTCCACTCACAGCCTTGGTCACACACCTGACCACCGAACACTTTGGCACACATTCGTTGCTCGCACACCTCATCAATACACCGCTTCGCGCCCCCTCCTCGGTCACCTCCTCTGTGACAATCACAGGTGTGCCCTCATTCGCACACCCAACCACGTGCCTCACCACCAACTCCAGCGTGCATTCCCACTCACGCTCTACCATTCCAGGTGTGCATCCTTTCATCCCAGGTGTACATCCTCGCTCACCTGTCACAACTAACTCACGCTCCATGTCACTCTCACTACTTTCACCTCCACTCTCGGTCGCGCACTCACCCTTACTCTTGACAGCGCACTCTTTCCTCGTGCACCTGTCCGTCACACACCTTTCTCGCGCACACTCTCCCGTTACACCCTCTGTAACACTCACCACAGGTGGACACTCTTCCTTACTTCTGACAGCGCACTCTTTCCTCATGCACCTGTCCGTCACACACCTTTCTCGCGCACACTCTTGCGCACACTCTCCCGTCACACCCTCTGTAACACTCACCACCCCGCGCTTCCACGTGCTCCCTCGCACACGCGCTACGACCGACTCACTCTCGCCAGCACACTCACTCCTTGGCACGCACTTTTTCCTCACACACCCCAGAGTCGGACTTTCTTGCACACCTCCATTTTCGCACACCAGACCTGTCGCACACTTCACCAACGGCCTCTCACGAACACCCGGGTCTATCTCGACCCCCAAGCCTCTTAAATCACCTGGCGCATCATACGCACGACCATATTGGTCACCACTTACACCGGGTCCTCTTCCTCTTCGCTTCTCCTCCATCACCTGCGAATCCCTCATCCGGTTAATGAGCACATCATCACGATCCAAACACAGACTTTGGACCAATTCTTTTATCTCCTCTTTTATCTCTTTCTTATCCCCTCTCCGTCGCTTCTTAATTTCGCTCATCCCTTCTTCCACTTCTTCTAATTTGTGCTTCACCTCTTTTATTCCCCGGTACGTCTCCTCAAGCTCGTCCTCCAAGGCTACCTTGACCGTTTCCATGTGCGTCCTCACCTGCCGGTCCTTCGTCTCCATGACCTCTATCACCTCGTCCAGCCTCGTTGTCAGTCCCTCACGTACCATCTGACATTCCCTCTTCGTCGCTACCAAGTCATCTTTTATGTCGTTTTGTGTCGCTTTTAAACCTCCTAATACCGCAGTGTTCCTTTGAACCTGCTCCACTAACTCCGTTTGTCCCACCGTCAGCTGCTCCACCTCCTGCGTCAGGTCCTCTATGCCCCCTTGTAACTTTACAGTCCCCTTTCTCACCTCCTTCTCCATGTGCTCCTTACAGTGCCTCACCTCCTCGCGCACTCCTCCGACCTCCTCACTCACACCTCTTCTGATCTCTTCTCCCATCACTTGCATCTCCTGCCCAGATGCCACCCTCATCTGCTCCATTTCCTCCCTGTGAGCATCCAGTTTGGCTTCTACCCCCATTCTGACCCCCTCTATCTGCTGCCCCATTTGGTTAACTTCCCTTTCCGCTTGGTCCCTCATGTCCCTCAATTTGCCTTCCATACTGTTTTCTAACCCCTCTAACCCATTTTTCACTCCCTCTATCTGATTCTCCTGGGCAGCCATTCTATTTTCTACCCCCGTTAACCCATGTTTCACCTCTTTTATCCCGTTGTCTAACCCCTCACCGGTACCCCTCGCTTCGTCCCTCATTACCCCCAATTGCTCACTCTGAGCCCTCGCTTCATCCCTCATTACCCCCATTTGCTCACTCTGAGCCTCCATCCGGTTCCCCATTACCCCCATTTGGCCCTCCAATCGCTCACCCAATCGCTCAATTTGGCTCCCCATACTCATCTGTACAGCTGCCTGTAGCTGCGCAATGAGGGCCTGTATGTCAATCGGCTGCATGTTAAAGCCCGTTGATACAGCGGGCTCGGCTACCGCGCGCTCTTGCGAGGCGCCATTTTGCGTGCCTGCTACCCTCGCTGTTTCGCTCGCCTCATGTCCCTCATGTCCCTCAATTTGGTCCTGGACCGACCCTGCTTCACTCTCCGCTACCGGACCCCAGCCGTCTTGATCCGCCATAGCGCGACTTGCAAAATTCGAGTTTCGTAAAACAAATCCAAATTTTTTTTTTTTTTTCGTTATAATTTCGGCGAGCGCAGTAACCGCGGGACCGCGCTCCGGCTCGATTTTGTCGAGCGCAGTACGCGCTCCGAACCGATTTTCCCTCCCAAAATTTGGGCCTAACTAATTTAGTCCCGGGTCCGAATCTCACTCCTCGACACCAATTGTTACAGACACGACTTTGATGTTAAAGTGGGCCGAGCGGAATGGCCGTCGTGTCCGCACAAATTACCCGACTATACTCGACGTTGACGAAGTCGCGTTACGCTGGCTCAATAAGGAAAAAGAAGACACACGGCTGAATTATAATGACAGACACCAGGGATACGGTTCTCAAGACCTCCGGAGGAGATTATATTCGTGCGGAAGGTCAGATTACAGGGACGAGAGGTACAACATAGAAAGACAAGCACTTAGACACAATCTTATATTATTCCCCAACAGACGACAGGCAAACGGGACAAGGCTGACTCACACGGGGATTGATGGCTAGGAAAGGCAAGGTAGCGATGGCTCCAGGTGCACCTGGGCTCGGGGCAGGATCAACACGGTTCGGTCCAGAGATGCGAGGAGGTCTCGTCGCAGCGCTCAGAGGTGACGTTCTTTCTCAGGCGGGTCTTTCTCAGGCCTCTCCAAACTCAGGCGCATCTGTTTCAGCGCTCGCAGGTCCTTCTTTCTCCAGCTGGGGGCGAATCTGACGTCACGTCCGCTACGTGGCCGCGTATATCCGGCGGGGAGTGACACGCCCTCGGCTCGCTAGCGCCGCCCCAGATGGAATCGGTCCGCCCTTCTGATTGGGTGCGGGGGGTTACCAGGCTCCGCCCTTGAGGAGGAGCTGACAGCCAGCCCCTCCGTGGTAACCCCGTGGAGCGCGTGGTCAATGGCGCTAATCGAGCCGGTGTGAGGACGCATCCTCCCCCGCGCCGCCGCCATCTCCTCTGTTGTTGTTGTAATTGTTGGGGAAGAAGATGGAAGGAGGTATGGGAAAGGTCCTAAACTCACTACTGATGCCATATAATCACATTCTGGTGCAACGAAGAGTCATAATTAATGGAGACGAGGCCTTAACTGACATAGACTAAGAATAACTAGGAAGATGTCCGAAAGTTGTCTAAGTGTGGTGCGGTGGACCTGGGCACGACATTTAATGGGGGAATAAGGGGAAGGTCGGCTCTACTGATTGTTATTTACATGCAATGGGACTAGGGAATGGGGGATTGGGGAAAGTTGGGGAGTATTGGAGAAAATAGGGGAATATTTACAAGCGGATATGGAGGCCAAATTCCATATTCGCAACAATATATACAAGGAGTAGCAGACTTGTTTGTGGGTTTAGTAGTTATATTGGCAATTGTTTTAGTGGTGGCTTGCTTGAAAGCCTTAGTGATGGTGTGTTTGAATAAGGTAACCAACAACACGATGATAACGCATGAAGTGGCAAATGAGGAAAGAAATGTGGAACCAGAAAGAGGAAGACTTTTATGGCGACATAAATACTGAGATTAAAAGATTAAATCAAGTGATGTTGCAAATGAATACAGTAGAATTAAGAAAATGACATAACGACAATGTAATGAGTTGTGTCAATTACAAGATCAGTGAACTCATATCACCACGAGTGACACACTGTTAGTAAAAAAAAAAAAAAAAAAAGAAAAGGAAAAGTGGGGAGAAATTATGATAATAATACATTATGCTTAATTTGTTGGTTTGGAAAAATTTGTTGGGAATTAGATATTCCTGTTTGTGATTGTAATCATATACAATTTATTTTCTTTGAGTAGTGCTAAAATATCTGCATGAGTTAATTTTTGAACTATATTAACCTGAAAGCAATTGTGGATGCTATTCTTAGTTTAGTAGAAAAATACATACCTGATTGAATATTATTTGTGTGACGCATATAAATGAATATAACTTTTTGAATGTGTTAAGGAAAAACAACAAATTGTTGAATGTGAAACTGTCAGAAGATATACATGATTATGCTGATTTCATGGTAAGATGTACCCTATCTGATTCAGTGTGTGTGGAAAGCAGATTCAGATGTGACTGAGCATAAGGATAAGACGAGATCACATTTGAAGGGGGTGCTAACGGAATTGGGAAGAAGTTCGAGAAAGAAAATTTGTGGCTAAAAATGAAGTTAATCGTGGCATACACCCTCTTTCTCAAAGAATGATGAAGACATTCTCCCGTGTAACTTGGAGATGGATGCTTACCTTCACCAAGGAAATTTATGTGACCATTTGCCTGGATCACACTGCAACATATGAAAGAAAGGCGATCACTTACTCTTGTTCGAAGGCTTGGCACATTCATCACATCAGAAGTTGCAGGACAACGACACCTTACCTGCAACCTCTGTGAAATGCGGGGACATATGTTATTACTTCACCAACTTCCGGGGAGCCAGCATGGAGCTGCAAACCAATGGCTGTGCCTTTTCACAACAGCTGTGCACGATTCTGCGGGCCACTCCTGGTATGGACCATGGATGACCTGAACACCATGGTCCCAACATCATTGTGGATGCATCTGGCATCCCTGTTCCACATCTTGCTGGCCAATCAACGTCACACCAATACTTGCTGC
The DNA here is from genome assembly GCF_964187855.1 of Myxine glutinosa. Classification (NCBI taxonomy): domain Eukaryota; kingdom Metazoa; phylum Chordata; class Myxini; order Myxiniformes; family Myxinidae; genus Myxine; species Myxine glutinosa. Next base: position 96,607,618 of record NC_136264.1, on the reverse strand, counting down.
CCACTCACAATGAGGGAGGAGGCAAGTCGACTACAACTGGGCAAAGGCCTTGTTCAGGAATTACTATGGTTTACAGCAAAAAGTGGCAAGAATGCTACATGGAGAGCAGGGTCAGTCTATGACTCCGTGCAGTTATTACAACAGCAAGACCCTACACGAAGTAGTGCAGGTGCTATGAAGACATTAGGAGAAAATGTTTCATACCTGGATTCAAACACAAGTGATCAGCCCTTCCTTTCAAACAAAGAGTCAACATTTGTGTGGAGGCAAACGTTTTTGCCAGATGTTGCAGATGCTTTACAAAACTTGAAAATGAAGTGAAATTGTTGTGTCTTGGTGATGGTGAAGTGTTGTTTTGCAAAGATATTTGTGATGCAAGTGAAATAGATTGAATTAACAATATGGAATGAGTCAATGACCAACGAAATGTTTTGTGATTCTTGCAGGATGACGGTGTATGCCTAAGGAAATTGGATTACCAAAGTTATGGTTTGAATACTTGTATTGATGTTTACTTGTAGTGATTGATTGTTTACTTATATTTGTATTGATGTTTACTTGTAGTGATTGATTGTTTACTTATACTTGTATTGATGTTTACTTGTAGTGATTGATTGTTTACTTATACTTGTATTGATGTTTACTTGTAGTGATTGATTGTTTACTTAAATTGATGTTTAGATTAATGGTTAATATAAACATAAAACAAAAAGATGAGGGATTGTGGTAGAATAAATCTTTATACTATGTAACTAGTTATGAGATTGGTGAGTGAACCAATAGGGGGTCGTAAGAATGTTAGGAATGTATCTCGCTCTGTTAAAGCTGGGAGTCCGTTGTCCACCTCCTGTACAGCCCCGGGCTAGAGCACCCTCCTATTGTGAGGTAAATGGAACTCACAGCAGGAGGGGAGCGAGTTGATGCCAGGAGGGCGATTGTGGATGACCAAGGAGCTTTAGCGCACGGAGGATTAACATTCAGCGCACAGGGGATTAACTCCAGTTTGTCCATATAAACCAGAGCAAACTTTGAGTCAGGACTCTTGTCCTCAGAAGCCCTGCCCGACGGAATGAACGAATACCAACGAGAAGCAGCGCCAGGAGATCACCGGCGAACAAGAGGAACCAACGACTTGAATTACTAGATTCATTATAGTATTGTAGTACCTATTATATTGAAACAAGTGAATTAGGAGTTAATAAAGTCTGGATCTTTGTAAACCTGTTTTCCGATCATTGGTCTTGAGTCCCAAACCACTTCCACGACACTACCCATAGCATGAGTCGCGGCACAGGATGGAAAGATACCCGGAATCTCCTGCTCTAACTGTGCGGTCTTATTTTCCTTACTAGGCTTTTCAACAAACATCGGATTACCAGAAACTCGACCACCGGCTAAATCATTCCCGATAACAAAAGAGATTCCCTTTACAGGAAGAGTGGCTTGAAAACCTACGGTGACCAGTCCTGACACCAAATCAGACTCTAAATGGATGACATGAAGTGGAGCTTTAACATAGCCACCAACCCCCTGTAAAAGAACAATAACACCAGTTGCCGTCTTCTCTGACAATGGCAAAATGCCCTCAAGCATCAAAGATTGATGTGCTCCTGTGTCCCTCAATACCCTAACAGGTCTCTGGTTCGTTAAGTCCCCTTCCAGTGACACAAACCCCTCTGAAATAAAAGGTTTGTAACCCTCTTGAACAAGGTCGTTATGTGATGCCGTAACTTTGGCACGGGAACCTTCACAAGGCACTGTCCTCCAAGGACGATTTCTCGCATTTGCCAATGCATTCGGAGTTGCACTAGTTTGACTCCGCTCCTGATTTTTCCTTTTCAGGGCGTAACATTGGGACATCAAATGCCCAGGTTTCTTGCAAAAAGCGCAAGTAGGCCCGGAGGAAAAACTCGTGGTCTGCCTCGGGGCCCCCGGAAGATAAATATGTCTTGGAACTGCAGTCCTCTGATCCCTAAAAGTCACGGTATCCGATTTGTCTCCATAGTCCTCTCTAGGTCGCCTCCATGAAAATCTGTTCTCCAAACCTGATTTACCATAACTCCCCTGGCTAACTCTAGGCGGGAAGTTAGGTTTGTGGAACCCCATCCTGTGTGCCAAGGCATAGTCATCTGCCATGGTTGCTGCCTCATACAACTCTGGTACTTTCTTCTCATCCAGATGTACTTTAATGTCCACGTGGACACACTGTTTGAATTCCTCCACCAAGATCAATTGTCGTAACAGGTTGAAGTCTTTCCAAATCTCCTTCGAGTCACACCACCTATCAAACATGGTGTCCTTCATTCTGGCAAACTCTACATGGGTCTCACCCTCCCCCTTCCTGGCATTCCTGAATTTTTGCCGGTAAACTTCAGGGACCAAGTCATAGGCTTTGAGAATGGCTTTCTTCACTATCTCATAATCTGCACATTGGTCAATTGGTAAAGCCGAAAATATATCTTGAGCTTTACCCACCAGAACACTTTGCACTAACATAGTCCAGGACCCCACAGGCCATTTTAGCATTTGAGCCACCTTCTCAAAATGTAAAAAGAACTTGGCTACCTCCTTTTCATTGAAGGGTGGAACCAGCCTCACATGCCTACCAACATCCCAAGAGTTCTGACTAGTTGTCGAACTAAACGGCATGGATACTACCTCTCTCTGTTCCCCCACTAATTCCAGCTCCTTGAGTTTAAGTTCCTTCTGATACTCCATGTCCCGTTCCTTTAACTCCCTTTCGGCTCTCCTTTCCTCTGCTCTTTCCTCTGCTCTTCATTCTTCTTCAGCTCTCCTTTCCTCTTCTCTTCTCTCCTCAAGTTCTCATTCCAGTTCTGTTCTTTCCTTTTCAGCTCTCCTTTCCTCTGCTCTTTCCTCGGCTCTTCTCTCCTCGCTTCTCGTGCTCGTTCTGCTCTTTCCTTTTCCGCTTTCCATTCCAACTCTTTTAACCTTTCCTGGCTCTGCAGTTGCATCTCCATTTTCCGCAGCTCCACATTTCCTTTTTCCTCAGGTAACCAATCCAAGGCTACCTCTTTCCATGTTCCTTGTCCCACCAGAGATTCTACCACCAATGTCTGCATCTCTGCTTTCTTCATATTAACTCGGACCTCCAAGTTAAAATATTTGGCCAATATCATGAGTTCCGATCTTTTTAACGCCTGGAACTGTGCCTCATTAGGGGACGCCGCAAACTTTTCTGCATCAAACACCATGGTGACAATGAGTTAACACCTGTTAACCTTCACACAAAAATGTTCCAATATATATATATATTTTTTCATTAGGGAATGTTAGAAAAATTGCAAATTTGGGAATTTTGGGAATGTTAGGGAATTCTATCCCGGACGAGCCCACAATTTCTGTTACGTGCTCCTCCCCAAATCCCGGTCACGGTGTACCTCCGAGCCCCGAGAGGAGTCACGGCAGAAAGATGTGTTATTCTGTATGTCAAAGATCAATGGTGAAACCACACCAATTGTTACCAACAAACAAGTATTGTATTAAGATCATTTAGATCACACAGGAATAACAGTACAAAAAACAATAGTAATCAATTGTACAACAAATATATCATTCCTATGATGGTACCATCAGTTTCGTACAATATAACTCACTGTGCTCCAAGTGAGCGAAAAGAACATCCCTAATATCTCTATCCCGGCTTCAAGCCAAAGTTGATCCCACGCTCCAGTGATCATCAGAACGATGTCGAATCGAGACCAGAATCCTGTTTGGTTGACAGTGACAGTCACGCTGCCAAAGATGCGTAAAGGTGCCCTCAAGGCAACTGGGAAATCACCCCTTTGGATATGGACGTTCAACGGCTCCATTTACGGCGAACCGCAAATTTCCACTCAAAATCCACGTTACACACACACACACCAGCTTAACTTCTGGATGCGGTGAAATGGTTGAAGCGAGGCAAAGAGCCCAGAGTGATGCGAAATCAGGCGCGAGACAAAAACGGCCAACGGGCCTCTTCTCAAGGTGCAACTGCCCTCAAACAACGATTCTCTTCGGAATCAACCGCAAAACCTGACACGCAGGTTGATCTGTCACAGCGATAACAACTCTGTCGCAGAAATCCATTTCCCGGGAAACCCCAAAGTTCGCTAGTGACCTCCGTTCGCCAGCGTTTGCTCCAGACCTCCAAACAGCTCGGCTTCTTGTCCGACTCACTCGCTCCGCCTTCTTCTCCTCCTTTTCCTCTTCTTCCTCTTCGTCTTCGTCCGGTTCCGGTTTCTTTTAAAACATTAACTTTTTTTTACCTTTTGAAAATAGTAATCTCTATTTCACTTAAACCACAACAATAGTAGTACATGCAACCAAAAATGTTTACAGTGGATGAGAACCACAACAACGGAAGTGACGAATCCGTAACACCCTCATAGTAGACCAAACCCCGGGCCGAACAATATTGTTTTTGGTCCTATCTCTCAATAGTGAAGAATCACTGAAAAATACAAGGATCTGGATTTTCACCAAAATGGAATCAATTCTTCCTTGTCAAACACCCAATATATCCACCAATTTTCATCCGAATCCGGCCACAACTTTTTGAGATATCCTGGTCACAAACAAACAAACAGACAGACAGATAGACAGAAGTGAAAAACATTACCTGCATCCATCCACCTTCGGTGACGAGACTAATACATTACTGTATGACCGTGCATTTTGGCCTTAGGGCCAGTAGTTACCTTTTCCTGGATAAACTGTCAAAATCCAGGCTGTCCACCAACCCCTACTCTCTCCCATTTGTGCAACCGACATCATGAGGCGGTTCAATTGCAACCTTCGTTCCAGGGCTTCAAGCAGGTGATTCACCAAGATCTCATTTGAACGCATTCCCAATACCTACCCGTGATCTTTTTTAGCCCCATTAACCCTAACTAACCAAACTCTCTAACTTCCATGTTTCTGCGCTTTACCGAGTGCCGTTTTAGTATTCCATTCAGAATCAAACTCAGACTGGACAGCTTCAGAGGCGAGTACGTGTTCTAAATGTACAACAACATTAGATTAATGATTCTCATACAGGAGGATAATTAAGTTTTATCCAATGTGGTTTTATCATGAGGTTTAACCCCTTCTCGTTGCCCCCTGCCTTTTATGAAATGTAGAACTGCCAAGATGACAAAGCAAGCTTTTACAAAAGGCAATTGCAGTTCCACCTGTTTGCAGTTTGCAGCAAATGGCAACAGTGGAAGACAATTGCGTGATACTGTATTTACAATATTGCATTGCAAATCATGAAAATTCTAAAACAACAGTATAATAAGTGATAATAAGCATAATGCTAATTATGGCTTGGAACGTGGAAAAGGAGAAAACCCAGAGGGTCTGTTGATGTCAGAAAGGCCACGCAAGCTTGTGTGCGATACATTCTTGGTATAGAGACTGCGATCAATACACTCTAAATTGGCAGAGGTCTGGGAATGCCAAGTTCTGCTTCTCATCGATTTCAAATGTTCGCCTGTCCAAGGATTATACGTTGAATTGTGGAAAACTATAACTTGCGCATCGTGTGACCAACGATGCTTTGTGAGTGGGATAATGGAGGCTGGTAAAGGGTTAACGCAGCCAACTTGCCCAACGGAGGCAGATTGCACAGAGACGAAGCAAGCTGGAAAGCCAGAGGGAGAAAGAGAGAGGGAAAGCGAGAGGATTAGATGCAAGAAATAGGTGGAGAAGAAGACTGCGTCCCAGGTTGAGGAGGCAAGATAATAGAGGGCTTTGGGGGAGAATACAGTGGGAAGAAAGGACTGCAAGATAGAGAGAGAGGGAGAGAGAGATATGAAAACCAAATTGTGAACAGTGTTGCTTAGTCGCAGCAGCAGTAAAGAAACAGTGATGTGAGAGACAAAAAAAGAGGAAAATGGTAGTCTATGCTGGAAGTATCTTCTCTTCATCCTCTTGACAGCACTGGTCTCGGAGACCATATTTATATATGTTGGGGCCTCTCGGACACCTGGAACCTCCGAGGCATTTGTAACTCGATGGCCACCGCAAGCTTGGCGGACGAGGTGGGAATCTTGGACTATGACGTAAGTTCCAATCAGTCACTCTTACCCACCTTAAGTATTTCATTCACAACTGTTTTTTTGAGTGCTCTTCATACAAATCCATGTGTATTCAAATCGCACGGATTGCTGTCCTCGTGATGTCCTATTCGCTGGCTTGAACATGGAGTGCGTGCAAGAAGCTTTCCAAAACACACTGTATTTTAGAATGGGATGCAAAGATGGCTGTCCACAGAGGCTTTCACAAAGGACAGGCGATTGTGCGCCGGTGTTGAGTCTAATTCTGCTTCATGATCTGTGTGCCCTTGCTTCTCGTTGTCCGTCACGGTTTATCAGTGCCATCAAGATTTGGCAAAGTGGTGCCAATGAAAGGGGCTGGCAATCCCTTCAGGGCAAGCTGGGTACACTCTCCTGGGAGTGACAGTGAGGTATTCATGGAGTTTCAAGGACAAATGCAACAACCTCATCATGAATTTAAAAATAAAAATTCCAGCATGAATAAATATATATATATATATATATATGTGTGTACAAGATCGAGGCTCGTGTAAGAGCTAACATTGATCACAAAAAGACAAACTGACACATAAAACATAAAACATATGATAAAGGGAGCGGGAGACAAGATGGAGAGCAGGGACATCGGGAGATCTGTGGGAGGGAGAGGGCTTGGGGGGGCGGGGGGGGTGGGGAAGCGTGGGAACTTTACCCAATTCAAAGCAAAATACACATGTAACTGCCTTCGGCCTGATTAAATACAAACGTCAGACGTCCCCTGTGATTTGTTGCCTGTGCAAGAGTGTGTATTTTGAGAGAATAAATTAATTAAATTAATAACTTGTATTAAAACAGACTTACTGCTATACATCGAGCTGCGACGTAAATACCCAAGACAGCAGTGAAATGTGCTGAAGTATGGAGCGCTCAGAGAACTCATCTCAATAATGGCTGCCTGCATCGTATTTCCTCAATTCATTTGGTTATTACTGAATCACTCTGGTAAAGCTACCTAATTGCCAGTGTGTAGAAGCAACTGCTGATTTCGTCTTTTCACCTATTGCTATTTATGTTAGGATTGACAGGATTGCTTAGGCCTTAGGTGTGTGTACACTCACCTTTGAGCCGTCTCACCAGGGGCTGACAGAGTCTGACCAATCGATGTGAGTGAAGAATCAAATATATAACCTCACATGGACTTGCAGCCATATTTGATTTTAGGAAAAAGTTGGACATCCAGAACTGCTGATCAGATCGATGCGAAACTTCATACATATGACCGACGAGCCATGGGGAATATAGTTTGAAATTTATTTCACATTCTTCTTCATTGATGCAATTTATCTGTTGATGTAATTTTAAATGTCCTAATTAATCCAAATTTTTGTTCAGGATGACAGAACTGGTCATTGGTGTACATTAAAGATGTCTTTCGGGAAGAGTACGCAAGTTATCGTCAACACCCTGAATATATTCCAAATTCCTGGCCTGATTTACTGCTCGTAAGGCAATGGCGAGCCACCCAGCTAGCATAGCCCTTGCAAAGAGCCTGCTTCTGCTGCACCAATACTCTGTCAAGAGTATAGTACGTTCTACATTGCTCATGATGATTAATGTGAGACCTCTGATATCTCGCTGTGCCGGTTTAAAATATACTGTATTATCAAATGTTTTGGCCCAGCACATCCAAACTTGGAATGGGCCCTGCCAACTTGCATGTGTATATATTTCCACCAAACTGAACGGTAGCATATGTGCTTTATGAAGATGTGTATCAGGTACTCAAACTCGTCGTCTGCAATTGAGATGCCACAAAATAAGTAGTTGACAGAACTTCATCATCAATGGTTAATACATTCGACATTTATGGAATTTCTGTAACACTGGGCCTTCACTATTCAAATGTGGCTAATAGTCGTGTGCCAAAGGGGATTTGACACGATTGCAACGCCCCGTGTGTGTCTGTGTATGTGCGTGTGTCTGTGTGTGTGTATCTGCGTCTATATAGAAAAATGTTTTTCTCTGAAACAGCTTCTCCAATCGATGTGAAACTTTAAACATAGGAGGAACTCCCCATGGAGAATATTTGATTGATAACTATTGATGACGTCATACATCACATGGTATGGCAGCCATATTTGATTATAGGATAAAATTGGACATATTTTCTCGAAATCACTCAACGAAAAAATTTTAAACTTGCCAAATGTGATCAACTCCACATGGAGTATACAGGGTGAAAACGATGATCTCATTCGTGAAATGGTATTCCAGCCATAATTGGTGAATTTAAATATTTATCTGAAACTTCATATATCTGATATACGACTCGATGTGAATGAAGAATTAAATATATGACCTCACCGGTCATTTGGTCTGGCAGCCATATTTGATTATAGGGAAAAAAATTTGGGCATCCTCTTCTCCATTACTGCTTATCAGATCAATGATAAACTTCATACATATGATTGCCATGGGGAATATAGTTTGAAATTTATTTCATATTCATCTTCATTGATGCAATTTAGCTGTTCAAGCAATTTTAAATATCCTAATTAATCAATGATCAATAAAGCTATGGAAAATGCCAATGTATGTGACATAATAGGGTGCATGGATGATATGGGTATATGCACATTAGTAGTGGGTCATAATAGTAGCGTGCTCAGTTAACAACGTTTAAATCGGTTTCAGTTTCAGCTTGGAATCAGCCAACATTACCGCTTTACGCAAAAAAGGTGCAAAACAGATCCTTGCACCCACAGACCAATCAGCCAGTTCCCATTTATCAGCAAAGTCATGGAATCCATCATTGCTTCGGAAATCAAATCCTTCCTAGTCTTCAATGGCTTGATCTCCGATCATCAATTTGGTTTCAGAACAGGCCACTCTACTCTGGACATGCTGCTTCTGCTGTCTCAACAATGGATGGAGGTCCTCAATGTCAAACAGGAAATTAGAGCTGTCTCCCTTGACATATCACGTGCCTTCGATACGGTCTGGCACCCAGCTCTGCTCACCAAACTCTCCTCCTATGGTATCCATGGAAATCTCCACGCATGGTTGGCGGACTTCCTCTCCGGTCATAGTCAACGTGTGGCCTTGAATGGGTTTCTCTCATCTCCCCTTCCTGTTCAGGCTGGAGTTCCCCAAGGAAGTGTTCTGGGCCCTGTGCTTTTTCTGGTCTTCATCAATGATCTCTCTGACTCTCTGGAAAATCCTCTCTATCTCTTTGCTGATGACTCCACTATCTGCCGCTCCATACTTTATCCCTCAGATCGGCAATATGCAGCCTCCTCACTCTCTGCAGACCTGGACAAAATCACAGACTGGTTAAAAAAGCGGAACATGTCTTTCAATCCTGACAAATCTCACACTCTCACTATGTCTCTCCGAAAAGACCGACTGGACAACCCTCCCATCTCCTTTCTGAATAATCCTCTCCAAGAAGTTCTGTCACTCAAGCTTTTGGGTCTCACTATCTGCCATGATCTTTCCTGGGACAACCAGATTTCCAAGCTGGCCTCCAAAGCCAGTCACTGACTTCGCATCCTCCGTCGTGCGAAGTCCTTCCTTGGCACACCTGAGCTCCTTACCACATACAAGGCTTTCATCCACAGCTCAATGGAATACTGTTCTCCCCTCTGTGCCGGTGCTCCTGCCTCACACCTAGCTCGTCTTCACGCTGTTGAAACCAAAGCTTTCAGAATCATTTTAATCTCCTGCAATGAAGCTAACTCCGAGGGCCTTTCACTCACTCACCGCAGGCAGGTTGGTGGTCTTTCTGTCTTCTACCGACTCCTATCCGGCCTAGCCCCCCAGCTCTATCTGTGCTCTGTCCACCAAATATTACTACAGGTCGCACAAGATCTGTCAGCAAACCTCTTCTGGTGAAATTGCAAAAATCAAGACTCTCTGCTCACCTTCACTCCTTCATTCCTCTTTACTCCCGCCTCTGGAACAAACTCCCTCACTCTCTTCAATCCCACTCCTCCCTCCAGGTCTTTAAAACAGCTGTTCACCACCATCTCTTTTCTTCCGCCATCCAAAATCTTGATATTTTCTACCCCCGTTAATTCAACCCAGATCCACTTTTTTGAAATACCGACTTCTTTCCTGGAAATCCTAGCAGAGTCCATGTGTTTTATACCTCTCCCACCACACACCCCCCTTCCCATGCCTCCTCCCCCCAAGCCCTCTCCCTCCCACAGATCTCTCGATGTCCCTGTTCTCTACTGTTGTACTTGTGTGCTTCCCTCTTTCTCCCCATCTTGTCTCCTGCTCCCTTTATTATATGTTTTATGTGTCCGTATTTTTTGTGATTAATGATAGCACTTACCCGAGCCTCGATCCTGTGTACAAAAAAAAACAAAAAAAAAACGGCAGTTTAATATTTTTTGTTGACGATGAACGTGAGGCGAGACTATGCGTTATATGAGTGCCGATATAGTTGCTTTTAGGAAATGTAAGACACAGATAGTGATAATGTTGACAACAATAGAGTGAACCAAATATGACGAGGAGCCGAATTTACGAAAGGCGTTTAGCGAGAGTCTTGCTAACACACACCTAACCCTTAAATGCTGACAAAAACACCTTTGTACCTGCACAGTTAATTACCCGTTTAAATAGCCATTTACGAAGAGAGATTAACGTCCATTTAGTTGTGCGCATATAAACAACTGATTTGTCTGTGAAACACCGCCCTCATCTCCAACATCTAATTGAAATGATGCATTTGCAGAGAATCAAAGTACCACGGACAATTGTTGGAGGGGATTCAGTGCATTGCTCCTCATCGTAGGTTGATCCAGATCATCTTGCATTAGATTCAGCATCAAACGAAATGATTCCTTCGAGAGATCCATCCATCCCTCCGAGATTATCCATCCTTCTTTCCACTCATCCATCCTTCCTTCCACTCATCCACCCCTCCTTCCCCTCATGCATCCAACCTTGCACTCATCCGTCCCTCCTTCCCCTCATGCATCCAACCTTGCACTCATCCGTCCATCCTGCCCCTCATCCCTCTCTCCTTCCACTCACCCATTCCTCCTTCCACTCATCCATCTCTCCTTCCACTCATCCATCCCTCCTTCCACTCATCCATCCCTCCTTCCACTCATCCATCCCTCCTTCCACTCATCCATCCCTCCTTCCACTCATCCATCCCTCCTTCCACTCATCCATCCCTCCTTCAACTCATCCATCCCTCCTTCCACTCACCCATTCCTCCTCCACTCATCCATCCCTCCTTCCACTCACCCATTCCTCCTTCCATTCATCCATCCCTCCTTCCACTCATCCATCCCTCCTTCCACTCATCCATCCGTCTTTCCACTCATCCATCCTACCTTCCACTCATCCATCCTTCCTTCCACTCATCCATCCCTCCTTCCACTCATCCATCCCTTCTTCCCCTCATGCATGCAATCTTGCACTCATCCGTCCATCCTTCCCCTCATCCCTCTCTCCTTCCACTCTCCCATTCCTCCTTCCACTCATCCATTCCTCCTTCCACTCATCCATCCCTCCTTCCACTCATCCATCCCTCTTTCCACTCATCCATCCTTCCTTCCACTCATCCATCCCTCCTTCCACTCAACATCCCTTCTTCCACTCATCCGTCCCTCCTTCCACTTATCCATCCTCCTTCCCCTCATCCATCTATCCCTTGTTCCACTCATCCATCCCTCCTTCCCCTCATCCCTCTCTTCTTTCCACTCATCCATCCATCCCTCCAGCCATTGATCATGGAAAAGACAATCTGTGAATGTGTACAATCTCTGTATCCGAGCTATGGTTCCCACATGTATTCCACTCTGGGTAATCTGGATTGAAGTGATTGATGATGGTTATTGAAACCTCTATCATGTTTCATGTTTGGGTTGGATACTACAGTATAAAATTAATTATCTATTTATTTAATGTAAGCATATCTGGTGAAGTTTTGTCACTCCTTCCATACCTTTATAGTGACCAATCTAAAGTTAACTTAAACTGTCAGGCAGTAAATGAGGGTACAACTTCAGTTCTAACTATACCGTTTTTTGCAGAATGCTTGCTTCCAGGCCTTAAACGCACTCTTAAACTTGCCCTCGCTGACATGTAAAAGTTTATTTGTTATTTTAACGCTTGTGATTAGGTTTTGATCACACATTTAGATAAACACTCTTCGATGATCGGTGATTAACTTTGAACTTTGAACGGGTGATCATCGCACTATTAGTGATTCTACACGTGTCTAACTCTTAAACGCCTTTCGTAAATTCGGCCCATTGAGATTGCTACTTACACCTTCGATCCTCATTGTTACGTTTAAAGTTTCACATGTTTAGAAAACAGCAGTTACGTCATTGGGAATGGCTGGAAATGAAGGTGTGGTTGATCTCGTTGAGACAGGACGTGAGAAAGACACACGGAATCAGAGCAGTAGTTGTTAAAACAATTAATAAACAGTTGACGTTTATAATTATCATTATGACGTTTGTGTCCTTTCCTACATTCAACACCGACAGCATGTGAAAACCACAACGCAGCATTACATGATTAGGTCACAAGGACCTGTAATTATTCAGCATTTATCTCTGCCAGAGATTTTGCATCAAATCTGTCTCCCATGATGTCACAGAGATAAATCGTATCGATAACAATCACGTGTTCTGTTTTTATGGCAGATAGTATGTATATTATGCTGATATTTATCAGAATTTGATATCGAGTGCTAGTGATGGTGGCGTAGCTGTGCTCGTTGTCAAACGTGAACCGAGATCCAATAAGAAATCAAATGTCTCATGATATCATTGCTTGTGACTTAATAATGTCGCACATTTTCTTCCTGTTGCAATCCTTTGTTGCTCTTCCTGTTGCAATGTAATGTAAAGATGGATTAACTGCGTGAAATTGAGAGAGGGAGTTTAGAAGGTGAGATTATGGTGCAGGACTTGATGGGTCATAAATCGTTGGCCCATGAGCTCAAATCGAATCTCCGGGCACGGACTCAGAGTCCACCTGCCGATTCCCTATACATAGTGAGAGTTGTGGTAAGATAGCTCAGTTGGTAGTGACCATTGAATTAGTATGGAGATGGCCTTAGTGTTGACCTAATTTATTGTTACCATCTGAACCCCAATGGCTTATGATGCTGGGAACTCGGACACAAACCCCACATACTAAATGTGTTTGTCTAGTATCGACTTATCTATCTACTTGTAATTCATGTAAAAAACATAGGGACAATACCCCTGGCGCTCACCTGGTAGAATAAACAGTATACTGCACCCTCAAAGGGTGTTTTAAACCAATTTCAATGGCTGCTAGAAGACAGGGCAGCATGTAGAATCATACTAACATAATCATAAGACTTTAAACAAACAAACAAAAACATACCTATTTTGGGGGGCATCCCCCTCTCCCTCAACCCCATGTACCTGCTAAGACCCCAATTTTTCTAATGCCTTGAACAAACATTGGTACATCATGGTGTTATGTGCTCCTCCCCAAACCCCGGTCACGGTGTACCTCCGAGCCCCGAAAGGAGTCACGGCAGAAAGATGTGCTATTATGTGTGCCAATGACCAATGGTGAAACCACACCAATCAATCGATACAAAACCCAAGTATTGTATTAAAATCGCACATAATAACAACGTGCGCAAGTACAAGAAAACCTCAATTGCACAGCAAACACCATATAATTCCTATGATGGTACCACCAGTTTCTTAACTCAATAACTCACAGTACTCCACGTGAGCGAACTGTAACACCCCCAAAGTCACTGTCACGACACCAGGCCAAAGTCGATCCACACTCCGGTGATCACAAGAAAAAAGGTCGTACTGAGACCTGAACCCAGGACGGCTGACAGTCGATGCTGCAGACGAGCCGCTTGGTGAGGTGTCGGGCCGACGTCGGTCCGGTAAAGGTTCACCCAAAAGGCGACTGGGAATTCACACCTTCGGTTCACCAGACAATGATGCTGACATGAACGAGCAGCAGTTCCCAAGCGGAGAACCGCGAAGAACCGCGAGTTTCCAAGCGAAATCCACGACACACACGGGAACCAGGCGAATGGCTGGTGCGAGGTGAAATGGCTGGTGTGAGGTGAAATGGCGGACGGGCCTGTAATGGAGGCGTACCTGCTCTCCAGTGATGAGTCACTTTCGGAACCAACAGCAAAACCCGTCTCGCAGGTTTATTTGCCACAGCAATAACGACACTGTCACAGGAATCCCTTTCCCGGGGAAACCAATATTCGCTCGTGACCAATGTCCACCAGTGTCTGCTCGACACCTCAAAGCAGATTGGCCTTCCTTTCCCGATCTCACTCGATCCGCTCCAGCCCGTCTCTTCTTCCTCCTCTTCCGGTTTCTCCCGATCCATTTAGTTTTTCTTTTGAAACACTAATTTTACCTTTGAAGACAGTTATCTCCATTTCACACCGAAACTGTAACAATAATAGTACATGAAACTAAAAATGCTTCAAGTGGATGACAACCACAAAGATGGAAGTGACGAATCCGTAACACTCCCCAACCTCAAGAAAGAAAGTTTGAACATAGTGAAAACTTCTTTTCATGCAAAAACCCTCTTTAACAAACAAAAGTAAAACTCACACCCAAACACTACCAATCAACCTATGGCTGACCAACTCACATGAGCAACAACAACTAATATTCCTCAGAAGAAAGCAACAAAACTTCCAAACAATCTACAGGAATTTTTAAAGTTAGTTCACTCTGGATAAAGCATCGGCAACGACATTGTCCCTGCCCTTTACATGCTCAATTTCCAAGTTGAATTCCTGCAAAGCCAAACTCCATCTCATCAACCTCTGATTTTTATTTTTCATTTTTTAAATGAAGGTTAAGGGGTTGTGATCAGTGAAGACTTTTATAGGAAAGGTAGTAGTTCCTAGATACACCTCATAATGCTGAAGCGCTAGCAGGAGAGCAAGGGTCTCTTTTTCCACGGTGGCATAATTTGCGTGATGTTTGTTAAACTTTTTGGAGTAGTAGCACACCGGGTGATCCACACCATCATCATCTTCCTGTAATAGAACTGCCCCATCCCCCACATCACTTGCATCAACGGCCAACTTGAAAGGTTCTTGAAAATCCGGCGCTGCTAGGACAGGAGAGCTCATTAATATCGCTTTGCCGTGGGCAAAGGCAGCTTGCCATTTGTCATCCCAAACAAACTTGGTCTCTTTCCTCAGCAAATTCGTTAAAGGGGCTACCACATCAGAAAAATTCCTGCAGAACCGCCGGTACCAACCAGCCATACCCAAGAATCTCATAAGCTCCTTCTTCCCTTTTGGAACTTGGAAGCGATCAATGGCTTCTATCTTGGCTGTCACTGGTTGCACCTGACCCTGACCTACTACATGGCCTAGGAACACCACCTGTGCTCTTCCAAACTCACTCTTAGATAAGTTGATGGTCAACCCTGCCTCGGTCAGTTTCTTGAAAAATGCATGAATTTGTATAATATGATCTTCCATGTTCATGGTGTGAATGATGACATCATCCAGATAAGCCTCCACCCCATCAAGGTCTGCAATGAGCTTATTAATCAGCCGTTGAAATGTAGCAGGCCCATTTTTCAATTCAAAGGGAAGAACCTTGTACTGATACAACCCATTTGGTGTGACTAAAGCCGAAATTTCCTTGGCTCTATCAGTCTATCAGTAAGAGGAATCTGCCAATACCCTTTCAGCAAGTCAAACTTAGTTACAAATTTAGCTTGGCCTATTCTATCAATCCAGTCATCAATCCTCGGGATGGGATATGAGTCGGTCTTGGTCACTGCATTAACCCGTTTTAAATCCGTACAACAGCGAAAACTGCCATCGGGTTTCGGAACCAACACACATGGTGAGCTCCATTCACTGCTGCTTGGTTCGATGATGTCATTCTCCAACATATACTGAACCTCCTTCCAAAGATGCTCCATCTTCACAGGGTTCATCCGATCGGGGTGTTGCTTCACAGGAGTGGCTTCGCCCACCCCAATATCATGATATACCAGGTCAGTACGACCAGGTACATCTGTGAACAAATGTGCAAACTCAAAGATTAGGCTGGATAGTTGTCCTTGTTGTTCCCTCGTCAAATGACCTAATTTCTCGTCTAAATTACTCAACACTTCCGTGTTCGTCAATCTGGGACAAGCCTGGTCATCAATGTTATCAAACTTCACACCGGCCTCAACCTCTGGATTCTCTTGCACCCCGACTACAGGTGAGACAGGTGAGACAGGAACCATTTTTTTCACAGGCTTCCTCTCATAATATTTCTTCAGTCGGTTGACATGACACAGCTGCCGCTTTTTCCGTCGGTCGGGAGTTGTCACCACGTAATCTGTTTCATTAACCCTCCTTTCGATTGCATAGGGACCAAAATACCTAGCCTGTAATGGCTGACCTGGAACAGGAAGCAACACTAACACCCGGTCCTCATGACTGAAATGTCTTACCTGAGATTTCTTGTCATGTCTCACTTTCATTTTATCCTGTGTCACTTTCAAGTTTCCTCTCACAACTTCACAAGCCTTTGCCAATCTGTGCCTAACCGTTGACACATACTCTCCCACTGTTGACTGTGGCTCCTCCTGTGGCCACTGTTCTTTCACAAATTTCAATGGTCCTCGAACTGCGTGTCCAAACACAAGTTCAAAAGGACTGAATCCCAATGACTCCTGAACAGATTCCCCTGATTCCCCTTCCTCCTGAACAGGGGGGGGGGGAGGGTTCAAACCTGGATCCACTTTGACCCCCATTAAACCCGCTTCGATGCCGATTTTTTTTAATACTGTGAACTAACTTTAGTCACAACACAATAAATATAATTTGTGCCAAATTTGGTCGCAATCCCATCAGCGGTTTCGGAGAAGAAGTTTCAAGTGTTTACGGACGGACGGACAGGCAGACGGACAGACGACGCGCCATCGCATAAGCTTCCCTGAACTTCGTTCCAGGTGAGCTAACAAGAATGACCACACTGCGGTCACAACCTGCAACAACATCCGGTAACGGGCTGATTGGGCAACGCGCATTTAAAGCACTCATTAAAGTTGAACAGGGCGATTGGGAAAGAAAAATGTGCTATTAAAGCGCGGCGTTACGCGCGCTGCTTGTGAGCAAGGAGGAAGCGGACAAGCGGTAACATATAAACGTCTTTATTGTAAGACTGCACTGTAACACTGTACTGTCCCGGGCTGGGCGCCCGTTGTATATCATGAGGCCACGCCTACCCCTGGTGCGTGGCCACCGCCCACTTGGTGCGTGGAATGATGTCACCACGCCAGTGGGCTTTTGTGTCCACCACACGCGCCCCCCCAGAATTCCCGCGCACCTGGAGGACCAGTTTGCGGGGCAGACGAATGACCCGGCCGAAGCGCCCCCTGGCGATCGGCGGCGTCCGGGGTGCAGGGATACCAGGTGGGATGCCCCTGGCTGCCCCTGGGATGGGTGCAGGACCGGGGGGCGCCGTGGCGGCGGGGCTGGGCGGTGCCGGGGGTCCGCCCGCAGGAGGGCGGCCCCGACGTGGGGGTCGGGCCACTGGCGGTGGATGGTCCACATCGAGGTGGGCCGGCTTGAGGCGGTCTACCGAAACGCGGTCAGGAGTACCGCCGATGTCCAGGGTGAAGTGCTTCGCCCCGGTCTCCAGCACGCGGAAAGGCCCGTCGTACGGGGGCCGCAGTGGTGTCCGATGGGCATCGTGGCGGACGAAGACGTACTCCGCCGTGCGAAGCTCTGGGGCGACGTGCGTCGGTGGGTGCCCGTGGCATGCCGTTGGCACCGGGGCGAACCTCTGGGCGGTCTCTTGCAGAGCGGAGCGCTGCTGTGCCGTGGACCATGGTGCCGTGGAGTCGGGGAGGAACTCGCCCGGCACCCGCAGCGGTTGCCCGAAGACCAACTCTGCCGCGGATGCGCGCAGGTCCTCCTTGGGCGCCGTCCGGAGGCCCAGCAGGACCCAGGGGAGCCTGTCGACCCAGCCGCCGTCGCGGAGGGTGGCCCGGAGCGCGGCCTTCAATGAGCGGTGAAATCGCTCACACAGGCCGTTAGCCTGGGGGTGGTAGGCCGTGGTTCGGTGCAGCCGGACCCCGAGCCCCTGCGCAACCACCCCCCAGAGCTCCGAGGTGAACTGGGGGCCGCGGTCGGATGAGATGTCTGAGGGGGCGCCGAACCGGGCGACCCAGGTGGCGATGAAAGCCTGCGCGACATCGGCCGCCGTTGTCGACGCCAAGGGCACGGCCTCCGGCCACCGGGTGGTGCGGTCCACCATGGTGAGGACGTAGGTGAAACCCCGCGAGGGGGGCAGAGGTCCCACCAGGTCCACGTGGACGTGGTCAAACCGGCGTTCCGGCACCGTGAACGGGGCCAACGGGGCCTGGGTGTGCCGGTGCACCTTGGCGCGCTGGCACGCGAGGCACGTCCTGGCCCAGCCGCGGACGGCCTTCCGGAGGCCATGCCAGACGAACTTGTCGGCGATCAGCCTTTGGGAGGCCCTCGAGCCCGGGTGGGACAGGCCGTGGATGGCGTCAAACACCTGGCGCTGCCAGCCCGCGGGCACAATGGGGCGAGGACGCCCGAGGGAGACGTCGCACAAGAGGGCCGCCCCCGCGCCGTCGAACGGCACCTCGGTGACGCGGAGGCCCGTGACGGCGGTCCGCAAGGCCTGGACGTCGGGGTCAGCGGCCTGGTCCGCTGCCATCCGGGCATAGTCGATGCCGAGGTGGACTGCGTGGGCGACGGCCCGGGAAAGGCAATCCGCCACCGGGTTGTCCTTCCCCGCGACGTGCTGGATGTCCGTCGTGTACTCAGACACGGCCGAGAGGTGACGCTGCTGCCGGGCCGACCACGGCTCGGTGACCTTGCCCATCGCGAAGATCAGCGGCTTGTGGTCGACGAAGGCAGTGAACGCCCGGCCCTCGAGCAGATGGCGGAAGTGCCTGACCGCCAAGTGAAGTCCGAGCAACTCGCGGTCGAAGGTACTGTAACGGCGTTCGGGCGGGCGAAGCTGCCGGCTAAAGAACGCCAGCGGTTGCCAAGCTCCACGCACCCATTGCTCGTGCACCGCGCCCACCGCGTAGTCCGAGGCATCGGTGGTGAGGGCGATCGGTGCATCGGGCGCCGGGTGCGCGAGCATGGTGGCGTTAGCCAAGGCGAGCTTCGCGCCCGTGAACGCCGTGTCCATCTGCTCGGTCCAGGTAACGACGCCTTTGCCCGGCTTACCTCGGAGAGCTTCGTGCAGGGGGCGCAGGAGCTGGGCGATACGGGGCAGGAACCGATGGTAAAAGTTCACCATGCCCAGGAACTCCTGCAGCCCTCTGATCGTGCGGGGGCGCGGAACCCCTTCACCGCCTCCACCTTGGCCGGCAGGGGGACGGCGCCGTGCCTGGTGACACGGTGCCCCAGAAAATCGATTGTGGCGGCGCCGAACCGGCACTTTGCGGGGTTCACAATCAGGCCATGCTGGCCCAGGCGTTCGAAGAGCGTGCGGAGGTGGCGTAGGTGCTCTTCGCGGGACGCGCTGGCGACGAGGATATCGTCCAGGTAGACGTAGACAAAATCCAAGTCGCGCAGGACGCTGTCCATCAGTCGCTGGAACGCCTGAGCCGCATTCTTCAGACCGAAGGGCATGCGCAGGAACTCGAAGAGTCCGAATGGCGTGATGACCGCCGTTTTCGGGACGTCCTCCGGCCTGACGGGGACCTGATGGTAGCAGCGTATGAGGTCCACCTTCGAGAAGAAGGACCTGCCCGCCAAACGGGCGGAAAAGTCCTGAATGTGGGGGACGGGGTAGCGGTCGGGAGTCGTGGCGTCATTGAGACGGCGATAGTCCCCGCACGGTCGCCATCCCCCGCCGGGCTTCGGCACGATGTGCAGCGGCGACGCCCAAGCGCTCTCTGAGCGCCGAACGATGCCGAGTCGCTCCAGGGTAGCGAACCCCGCTTTTGCCACCGCCAGCTTCGTCGGCTCGAGGCGGCGTGCCCGGGCGTAGACCGGTGGCCCGACGGTGGGGATGTGATGGGCCACCCCGTGCTTGACGGCCCCCGCCGAGAAGGTGGGCCGCGTGAGGGCCGGGAAGCCGGCGAGGAGGCGGGTGAATGCGTCCGCTGCCGGAAGCGTACAGACCAACGTGGCCGGAACCGAATCGTTCGGCAAGCCGCTTGGCAAGCCGCTCGTTGAGCTGGGCAACGCACAAGCGAGCGAGCTGAACGTCTCGGCCTGGACAAGCCGTCTGCGCTTGACGTCGACCAGGAGCCCATTAGCGCACAGGAAGTCCGCGCCAAGCAGTGCCATGGGCACGTCGGCGGTGACGAACGTCCATCGGAAAACCTGCCCTCCAAACCGCAGAGAGAGGCAGCGTTTTCCGTACGTACGGATGGGCGTCCCGTTCGCGGCAAGCAGCGCGGGGCCCCCACCCGCGGCGTGCTTGTCTGACGTGCCGGCGGGAATGACACTCACCTGCGCTCCCGTGTCGCACAGGTAACGGCGCCCGGAGAAGGTGTCCGTTATGAACAGCAGGCTGCTTGAACGGCCGGCGCTCATCGCCACAATTGACCGCCGGCCCGGGCATTTCCCGACCCGTTGAAGGAGCACGGCGGATGACACCGCCGAGCTTCGTGGCCGAACTTGGCGTGGAACCGGCACCAGGTGGTGGAGCTGGAGGAGCGCGGCTGGCTCCGCCAGGCCGGTGGAGTCGACGGGTTTCCCCGCGGTGGCGGTTTTCGCCGCGTCGGTGGGCGGGGCGTGGCGGCATTCACGAGGTGCGTATCAGCATGCTGCTGAACTTCAGCGTGCTGTAGAAGATGATGCTGTGGAACATCAGCGTCGAAGGCCGTGACGGCCACGCCAATGCTCGCCCGCGTGTCCGAAACGGCGAAGTACTTGTCCGCCTCGGCCGCCAATGCTCGGGGTTCCGTTAGCCCGGTCCCGGCCAACGCGAGGCGAACCTGCGCTGGAAGTTGGCGACGGAAAAGCGCCCGGAATAGCGAACCGGGGGCCTCGTCGCCCAACAGGGACAGCATATGGTCCATTCGGACCGACGGGCGCGTCTCACCGAGCTCGGGGAGATCCAGGAGGCGGTCGGCACGAGCGTCGTCCGTGAGGCCGAACGTGGCTAGGAGTAGCCGCTTGAGTGTCTCGTACTTGTGGCCGTCCGGTGGGTGGCGAAGGACGGACACAACTCGAGCGGCCGTGCCGGGCCCGAGGGAGGCGACGACATGGCAGTAGCGCAGGTCGTTGTTGGTGAGGCGCCGAAGCTGAAACTGGGCTTCGGCTTGAACGAACCAGACCTCGGCCTGGGCCTCCCAAAATTCGGGAAGTTTAATCGCCATTGCCATGGCGTCGTGTTCGGAAGGATCGCTACGGCAGATCCAACGTCGAGGGTCACCAGTAAAGCGCGGCGTTACGCGCGCTGCTTGTGAGCAAGGAGGAAGCGGACAAGCGGTAACATATAAACGTCTTTATTGTAAGACTGCACTGTAACACTGTACTGTCCCGGGCTGGGCGCCCGGTGTATATCATGAGGCCACGCCTACCCCTGGTGCGTGGCCACCGCCCACTTGGTGCGTGGAATGATGTCACCACGCCAGTGGGCTTTTGTGTCCACCACACTATTAAAATATTAACTCGACACCTCTGATCCATGTCAGCCTCTGCCACAGTTATATCAGAAAATGCTGATTCGTCACACGGTCACGGGTTGTTTAACCCCAATATGGAGCCGTTCAAAAATTACATAGTGCTATTATTTTATTAACCTGCGTAACGCAACGCTTGTTTACCGTGCATTCTGATGGCCTTGATTAAACCTTACTCTTATTCGACATATGATTATATTTTTCGTGGTCCCTCATCGTGAATAACACTCAACCCAAACAAATCCAATGGAATTTGACTTAACAAACCTGGGCAGTGTATAATCAGTAGCGGTCTACAGGCCGAATGTGTTAGGCCCACCAGAAAACCAATATGGCGGCCATATATCATTTGATTACTCTACACTCTACAATCTACAAGCTCTTCCATGATTAATGAAAAAATAAAGGGTTAATGATGGATGTTTCAATTCAATCAAGTAGCTTGTTACCTTCAAACAAGGTTATGTTTTCACCCCTGTTTGGCTGTCTGTCTGCCTGTGAACAGGTTATGTCAAAAAAATTGTGGATGGATTCGGACCAACCTTGACGTACTGGTTGGGCATGTGACAAGGAATAATTGATTCAATTTTGGTGAAGATTCGAATCTGGATCCAGATCAGTGAATTTTAAAAGTGATTCTTCACCATTGAGAGATAAGGCTAAAACCGATATATATCAGGATATCCGAAAAATTTGTGGACGAATTCGGAGGAAACTTGGTGGACTGGTTGGGTATGTGGCAAGGACGAATCGATTCGATTTTGGTGAAGATCCAATTACTGGTCCGGATACGAGAATTTTTTGATATTGTAAGTAATTCTTCACCATTGAGTGATCGATATACCATATAGCATGTTGTTTCAAAAAGTTATGGACAAATTATGACAAACCGAGGTGGATGGTTTGGTTAGGCGACAAGAACAAGGCAATTGGATTTTGTTTCATGTCCGAATCTAGATCTGGCCTACCAGTGGGATACAAAACGTAAACTGTTTAGTCTGGTGGAGGTTTGCGCACGACCAAGTGCCGTTCCAGTTGATCATGTGTCCCTAAATTTAAAGATATTCCCATTCGTTCCTTTGAATGAAAATGACCGATGAACTCGATTACTGCTCCAGTGGGACTCCAACCTCTCTCAATGAGCCAGAACCCTGCAAATCCCAAGTGTATAGACATTTATGCACTAAAAAAAAAAAATGCTGACAGAGATGATGCATGATCATAGGTGGGACCGGATTACGTGTATGTTTGCGGTACATTCAATTACAAAAGCAATCTTGTCCAATTTGCCACCGTCTGACCTGCTGTTTCAAGTTTTATTTGCTCAGAGGCTCAGACGTAGTTGAACATCTTTGGAATGAATTTTGGATGAAGATTTTTTTTCCTGTTATTATTATTATTTTTACCATATTATTATTATTACTATTTTTTACTGCATTGTCATTATTGCTATCATCATAGTGACTATATTGTCATTATCATAATCATAATAATTTTTATTATCCATTATCATAATCATAATAATTTTTATTAACCATTATAACAATCACTCATATGCCATACCAATAGGTTCATTGCCGTACCTCTTACAAATCCTGAGTTTTTAAATTTAATGTGATTTTTTAAAGGGCATAAGTAAGGTGAGGAGGGCATCAATTTATCTGTGCCTTTAGAGTTTAGATGCACTCACTCATGGATTTAAAATAATGAGAATTAAAATAATGAGATGAGACAGCCACTAGAAATTAAAGAAACCACTAGTGTACTTTCGTCCATGGTAAACAACTGCAGTTGATGACAGAAAAATCATCAGAGCTGTGAAGAAAAACCCTCAAACAACTGTCAGTGACATCACCAACAACCTCCAGAGTGCAGGGTGAAAGTATCACAATCTAACGTTTGCCGAAGATTTCAACAATAGAATTACAAAGGCTACACCGCAAGATGCAAACCCCCTCTGATAATTTAATAATAATAATGATTAATAATAATTTCTGATAATAATGATCATTTAATGAGACAGCATTTTATTAATTATATAATGAGAATAAAATAATGAGATATAAAATAAAAACAAAATAAAAACCAGCCAATAAAAAACAAAAAATATCAGCCCATCTACCCGTTGTGGGACTATGTGGAGGCATATTGGCGACACAGTCGCATTGTTCTAGTTTTTTTTTAGTTGTTGCTGGACATGCCCGTTGTTTCGTATAATTTGTTACAATCGCCCATAATACTGCACGACAACGTGGCTGTGAAGAATTATCTCGACATATTGTGTTGTATGAAATGAAATTTCAAAAATGAATATGTGCACATAAGCCAAATCTAGCAGTGTGTTATGAAGCAAGTAATCCATGAGTTTTTACACAGAGGGGAATCTCTTTATTGCAAACGTGTATGAAAGAATTTTATTCTTCCCCTCTCTCCTCCTCCATCCACGCCCCCACCCCGGCCTCAAACCACTTACACTGTACTTCCCATTACTCCTCACCCCTTATACACTCACCTACCCTTCCTTGCTCTCTCCTACCAGCCACCCTTCTCTTCATTTTCTCAATTTGTTCCCCCCTCCTCCAATGCGTTCATAATAAATAGACTCAAAAGTGAGTGCAAAACATTGATGATGTGTTGGCCTGAAATATTCAGCACAACATATCGCTTTGTGATTAAAAAAAAAAAACATTTATTGTAATTGTAACTACTATGTCATACTAGTATAATGATTGCTGCACCTGCTACAAATCCTTGTTTTTGTTTTTTTAAGTGGTGAAGCTGCTTCAATATTTGGCTAAGTCCTTCCTTCAATCCGTCCATCCGTTAAAAAACAAAATGAAGAGCAACTTTTCTTAACCCACCATTTTTAATTCTGAAGGGTAATAAAGGGTAATTCTAAGGGGTTTTGTTGTTTCTAGCCTACGCCTTAAAACCATACCATATTAAAAATGCCAAACTGAACAGCTTCCTTCGACTGGGGTGCGATTTTTGTTAATCCATCCACCACGTAGGGGTTTTTCAGTTGTGTGTGTGTGTGTGTGTGGTTTGTGTGTGTGGGTGTGTGTGTGTGTGTGTGTGTGTGTGTGTTTGTGTGTGTCTCGTTGGTTGTTTTCTCAATATGCGTGTTTCAGAAGGTGTAACGGAGCCCTCCCAGGTCTAGAAGTATACACCTCAATTAGCGTGTGTGTGTGTGTGTGTGTGTGTGTGTGTGTGTGTGTCTATGCCATAACTTTTTTTTTTACCTTTCAAGCTTTTGCTAGCAAACTTTCAACAAACCCTTATTATGAAAATAGGGAGAAGACCAATTAATAACTGGGTCAAAATGTCGAAGGGCAAAGTCACAGTAAACACAAATAGGCCTCATTAGCCCATCCACCACTGGCCTGTGAGACAGCCGGTTAAAAAAAAAATAGCTTTCGCATTTATTTATTTATTTCCCATTGAGCTTCAGTGTGTCTATCCAGGCCATAACCTTATTTTACCATTTGAGCTTTTGCCATCAAAGTTTCAACAAATGCTTGTTCGATACTTTAGTTGAAGAGGATAGTATGACCTGGGTGGAGATACCCGTTAGCAGTTAGCAAATAATGTACGTGTTAATTTTTTGATTTCAGACGTGCACAGGCTTTATTATGAGAATATGGAGAAGAGTTATTCGTAAAATGTTTTTAAAAAATGTAGCTGTTGTTTTCAGCAAGTTTTGTTCGAATGCAAAGCGGACACGGATGAGCTTTGCATTTTGAGATGCTTTGTAGTTGCTAATTGTTTTAATGTCCATACTTAGAAAATATTAAAACTGCGTTTACAGACATTTTGATATTTGTACAATGGTTACCAAAATAATGATTATTAATAAGTCAAAATATTGTTCTGAACATCCAATGAAAACTGACATTGAAACTTTTAATTGTTAATACTGTGACGAATTCAATTTCGCAATTATTAAATCATGAAAAAATGTATGATTAAGCATCATTAGTCTCATGATGACAATTGATTTAATGTTCCATGATTTAACCTATTGAAAAATTAAATGATGGAATGTAAAGCCTTTTTGCTATGGCACTAAAGAATGCTATGAAGTTGCTATTAAATACGAGGCGTTCAATGAAGGTGATGGCAAATATCACCAAAGCTTCAGCCAAGTGTTCCCTCATCTTGATTTCAGGTTTAAGTGGAGTCTTCCATTATTTCACCAATGTGGACAAGTGGGCCAGTAAATAGGAAAAACGCCTGTCGACCGCAATTGCACAATAAATAAATAATGTTCGGCTTTAACCCAGTGATCTCAAAGGTACATTCATCTTCTCCACTGATGGACTCACCAATAATATTTTTTGGAAAGGGCCCCCATTGAATGTAGGGGGAAAAGTCAGCTGAAGCCATAACATTTGTGCTTTGAGAATATCCACCTGCACATTTTTGATTTCAGGACTTTTAAAATCTGCGCAGTAAACTATACATCATCATGAGGAGCATATATGCTGTTCCACCAAAGCAAGTGTGGCCTGCTTAGCAGCGCATTTGATAGTTGCCTAACAATTCACCTGGAAGCAGTTCTAACCTCAGAGCTCCATTATCTGAGGCTTTGTGAGTACTCAGTACAAACTTCCAAGAAGGAAACGACTATATATATTTGCCAAGATAAGAGAATCGGGGTACACGGTACCAAGTACATCAAGTCAAGTACTGGGATCTATTTCTAAATAAGTAAATTAAAATAAGTACCTGAAGCTTTAATGGCAAATGGCAAAAAATATACATCAACGGATAATTCAATGACTCCAACATGATGTGAATTTAAACAATAGGGGCAATACCCCTGGGCGCTCACCTGGTGGAATAAGGCAGTATACTACACCGACTAAAGGTATTTTAAACCAATTATTTCAATGGTCGCTAGAAGACAGGACAGCATGTACAATCATACTAACATAGTCATAAGACTTTAAACAAACATAAAATAATACCTATTTTGGGGGACAACCCGCCCACCCCCTACACACACACACACACACACACACACACACACACACACACACACACACACACACACACACACACACACACACAGACCCCCCTTAGACCCCGATTTTAAAAAAATGCTGTGAACAAACTTTGGTACATCACAGGTGATGAAGGTTGTGGTCAAGTTTCATCGAAATTGTATGTGTAGTTTCAGAGAAGAAAGCAAATACCTATTTTGGGCGGTGGGGGAGGGGGAGGGTCAAACCTGGACCCACTTTGACCCCCGGTAGACACCCTTAGACCCCGACTTTTTTCATGCCATGAACAAACTTGAGTTGCAACATACCAATTATCATTTTAGCCAAATTTGGTCACAATCCCATCAGTAGTTTCGGAGAAGAAGTTCCAAATGTTTACGGAGTGACGGACAACGCGCCATCCAAAAAGCTCCCAGGAACTATGTTGCAGGTGAGCTAGAAATAAGCTCATAAAGTCATTCTGATAATCCCATCATTGACTTTTATCACAAATAATTCCTAATCCATAAAAATGAAGACCCAGCTAATAGTGGCTGAGCCCTTATAATTAATAATTAAACTAATTTATTAACTTATATTCTTGCTCTCTTATCCCACCTCGTGGGGTCGGCAGGAGAAAGCTTGGCCCAAGATCTTCACGAACCGGTCTGGCCAGGCCTGACATTCGCCTAGTTAGGGCAGGAATTTGTAATTTGGCCATGGTGCCGGCAAAACTCGCCTACTCTTTGCGAAGGACACCATGGGATCTTTAACGTCCACCAACCCATGCTGACAGACGGGCCTCCCAGTTTAACGTCCATCCAAGGGATGGCACCCACGTTGATGAATCACCCTGCCTGTAATCACATACTAAAATACACCATTTGTGTCTGTCCGTCTGTCTGATGAATTTTTGACGCCAATACATTCTGTCGTTACTTATCCAATCTCAACCAAACTTGACAGGATGACCAAGGGTTACATAATGAAGGTTGTCATTTGTCCCCCTCCCCAAATGGGTTTTCCTCCCCTAGCGGGTTTTCCCCACCATTGCCATCAATGGGTTGCGTGTTGAGGTGTATATCCATATGAAGTTAGCTTTATTGTGGCGTTTTTCCAAAGAAGAAGATTTATCGTGGCGTTTTTCCAAAGACGCTTTTAATAACAAAATTAATGATGATCGCATATTATTAATGTTATTACAAAACAATATTAATACTAATAATGTCCCACTTCCCCAAGGCGTTTTTCCTGCAGTGATAACGTGTTTAAATAGCTTATCATTATATATGGCGTTTCCGTGTGAGCAACGACCTCTACAGGAAGAAAAAAATATTATAAACCACAAACACGTATGATTTGCTTTTTAAACAGTCGCTAATGTTGTTTCCAACACTAAATGAAGAAATTTGGAGGAATCCCGACATCCATGAAGTAAGGTTTACTTACAGAACTGAGCGAAGATCTATGGTACTCTATATACCCCACAAATGTTGAGTTCATAACATGGCCCTTTCTGCTGCTACCGTGGCATTTTTCGTAGCAAACTTTTGAAAATCGCTCCCGCTGTTTAATACGAAACAAAGGGAGGAAGACCTGGATGTGCTCATTTACCAAGCAGCTAGCTAGCGCTTGCCAAGCCAGCCGTTCCTTAACGGTTTTGAATGGAGTGCTTGCTCAAATGCTTAAACCACTTGGCGATCTCTCCACAAGAAACTTGGTAAATGAACACACACCCAATGTTCTTGAGATCCGTCCATAAATCGACTGTAATCTATATATCCCAAAGAGGAATGACCCTTCCTGCCACTCCCGGAGTCTGCGGGTGTACTCGTACACCAAACTGACAGTTTATAGCTGGGTCGGGATTCAAACCCAGGCTAGACAGCTTAGAGGCGAGTGTGCGTACTTCTTGGCCATCCCGTCAGCCCAGTTTATTAATTTATATATACATTATTAATTTATATATATATTATTAATTTATATATACATTATAAATTTATATATACATTATAAATTTATATATACATTATAAATTTATATATACATTATTAATTTATATATATATTATTAATTTATATATACATTATAAATTTATATATACATTATAAATTTATATATACATTATAAATTTATATATACATTATAAATTTATATATACATTATAAATTTTTATATACATTTTAAATTTATATATACATTATAAATTTTTATATACATTTTTAATTTATATATACATTATTAATTTATATATACACTATTAATTAATAAAAATATTTATATATTATATATATATGTTATTTATTAATTTATAAAAAATATTATAATTAATTTATTCTCATCACTGGCTGTATGACGTGCACTTTTTTGTAGGCAACGTTTAGGCGCATGAAAGAGCCAGGTGACGGGTTAGAAGGCAAAGCAGTGAATGTGGGGCAGTGGGACAACAAGTGGATGCAACAAGCAACGAGATGAACGAACAGGAGTACAGAGAATAGGAAAAGGGATCACAGCAACCTGAAAGTACATGTGGAAAGAAAAGAGCACAGGTAACAATGGAAGATCACCATCCTCGGGTCACCTGAAGCCCTCAGGGAAAGAGTGGAATCAGTGGACTGAGAAAGGAAATTCCACAAGTTAGAGAAGAGAGGAATAAATAGGTAAAGGTGAGCAGTGAGCCCTTATTTTGGATACATTAACCTACAATGAGGCAAAAGATAAGCAATATGGTTTATTTCATTTACCTTCCTTTATATTATAAATCTTTCAGACATTAAACCGCTTCTTCTTCTTCTTTTTCTTTTCCAAGCCACCTTTCCAATCTTGTACTTGCCATTTCGCAAATGTCAACAATCTCTCGCGCGGGTTTTCTCTTGTCCTCCAATCTTCAGGTCTGACTTGGTGCGCAGCAATTTTCAAATTCTCGATTGTACGGAATACACAAAACAGAAAGGCAACCTTTTGCTATGTATGGCAAATCGTGATGAAATTATGGATTCTACTTTCTACTCTTTTGATATTCTATCCTTTCAAATTGTAGAAACAATGATCATCAATCAATGGTATTTGTAAAACCTTCTTTCCTGTTTAGGGGTCAGAGGTTCGGGAAGCTGCAATTAATGTATGTTAAAGAGCTTATTAATCTATATTGGGCTGACAACATGACTTTGAGGTACGCACACTCACTTCTAACCATTTAAGCTACAGATTGTGGTGTGATCCTCCAATCGTTTAAGCTACAGATTGTGGTGTGATCCTCTAACCATTTAAGCGACAGATTGTGGTGTGATCCTCTAACCATTTAAGCTATAGATTGTGGTGTGATCCTCTACACAATTAAGCTACAGTTTGTGGTGTGATCCTCTACCCATTTAAGCTACAGATTGTGGTGTGATCCTCTACCCATTTAAGCTACAGGTTGTGGTGTGATCCTCTACCCATTTAAGCTATAGATTGTGGTGTGATGCTCTAACCATTTAAGCTACAGATTGTGGTGTGATCCTCTACCCATTTAAGCTACAGGTTGTGGTGTGATCCGCTACCCATTTAAGCTATAGATTGTGGTGTGATGCTCTAAACATTTAAGCTACAGGTTGTGGTGTGATCCTCTACCCATTTAAGCTATAGATTGTGGTGTGATCCTCTACCCATTTAAGCTACAGATTGTGGTGTGATCCTCTACCCATTTAAGCTACAGATTGTGGTGTGACCCATTTAAGCTACAGGTTGTGGTGTGACCCATTTAAGCTACAGGTTGTGGTGTGATCCACTAACCATTTAAGCTACAGATTGTGGTGTGATCCTGTACCCATTTAAGCTACAGATTGTGGTGTGATCCTCTACCCATTTAAGCTACAGATTGTGGTGTGACCTGTACCCATTTAAGCTACAGATTGTGGTGTGATCCGCTACCCATTTAAGCTACAGATTGTGGTGTGATCCTGTACCCATTTAAGCTACAGATTGTGGTGTGATCCTCTAACCATTTAAGCTACAGATTGTGGTGTGATCCTGTACCCATTTAAGCTACAGATTGTGGTGTGACCCATTTAAGCTACAGGTTGTGGTGTGACCCATTTAAGCTACAGGTTGTGGTGTGATCCACTAACCATTTAAGCTACAGATTGTGGTGTGATCCTGTACCCATTTAAGCTACAGATTGTGGTGTGATCCTCTACCCATTTAAGCTACAGATTGTGGTGTGATCCTCTAACCATTGAAGCTACAGATTGTGGTGTGACCTGTACCCATTTAAGCTACAGATTGTGGTGTGATCCTCTACCCATTTAAGCTACAGGTTGTGGTGTGATCCTGTACCCATTTAAGCTACAGATTGTGGTGTGATCCTCTACCCATTTAAGCTACAGATTGTGGTGTGATCCTGTACCCATTTAAGCTACAGGTTGTGGTGTGATCCTCTAACCATTTAAGCTACAGATTGTGGTGTGATCCTGTACCCATTTAAGCTACAGATTGTGGTGTGATCCTCTACCCATTTAAGCTACAGATTGTGGTGTGATCCTGTACCCATTCAAGCTACAGATTGTGGTGTGACCCATTTAAGCTACAGGTTGTGGTGTGATCCTCTAACCATTTAAGCTATAGATTGTGGTGTGATCCTCTACCCATTTAAGCTATAGATTGTGGTGTGATCCTCTAACCATTTAAGCTACAGATTGTGGTGTGACCCATTTAAGCTACAGGTTGTGGTGTGATCCTCTAACCATTTAAGCTATAGATTGTGGTGTGATCCTCTACCCATTTAAGCTATAGATTGTGGTGTGATCCTCTAACCATTTAAGCTACAGATTGTTGTGTGACCCATTTAAGCTACAGGTTGTGGTGTGATCCTCTAACCATTTAAGCTACAGATTGTGGTGTGAACCTGTACCCATTTAAGCTACAGATTGTGGTGTGATCCTCAACCCATTTACGCTACAGGTTGTGGTGTGATCCTCTAACCATTTAAGCTACAGATTGTGGTGTGATCCTCTACCCATTTAAGCTACAGGTTGTGGTGTGATCCTCTAACCATTGAAGCTACAGATTGTGGTGTGACCTGTACCCATTTAAGCTACAGATTGTGGTGTGATCCTCTACCCATTTAAGCTACAGGTTGTGGTGTGATCCTGTACCCATTTAAGCTACAGATTGTGGTGTGATCCTCTACCCATTTAAGCTACAGATTGTGGTGTGATCCTGTACCCATTTAAGCTACAGGTTGTGGTGTGATCCTCTAACCATTTAAGCTACAGATTGTGGTGTGATCCTGTACCCATTTAAGCTACAGATTGTGGTGTGATCCTCTACCCATTTAAGCTACAGATTGTGGTGTGATCCTCTAACCATTTAAGCTACAGATTGTGATGTGATCCTGTACCCATTCAAGCTACAGATTGTGGTGTGACCCATTTAAGCTACAGGTTGTGGTGTGATCCTCTAACCATTTAAGCTATAGATTGTGGTGTGATCCTCTACCCATTTAAGCTATAGATTGTGGTGTGATCCTCTAACCATTTAAGCTACAGATTGTGGTGTGACCCATTTAAGCTACAGGTTGTGGTGTGATCCTCTAACCATTTAAGCTATAGATTGTGGTGTGATCCTCTACCCATTTAAGCTATAGATTGTGGTGTGATCCTCTAACCATTTAATCTACAGATTGTTGTGTGACCCATTTAAGCTACAGGTTGTGGTGTGATCCTCTAACCATTTAAGCTACAGATTGTGGTGTGAACCTGTACCCATTTAAGCTACAGATTGTGGTGTGATCCTCTACCCATTTACGCTACAGGTTGTGGTGTGATCCTCTAACCATTTAAGCTACAGATTGTGGTGTGATCCTCTACCCATTTAAGCTACAGGTTGTGGTGTGATCCTCTAACCATTTAAGCTACAGGTTGTGGTGTGATCCTCTACCCATTTAAGCTATAGATTGTGGTGTGATCCTCTACCCATTTAAGCTATAGATTGTGGTGTGATCCTCTAACAATTTAAGCTACAGATTGTGGTGTGATCCTCTACCCATTTAAGCTACAGATTGTGGTGTGATCCTCTAACCATTTAAGCTACAGATTGTGGTGTGATTCTCGAACCATTTAAGCTACAGATTGTGGTGTGATCCTCTAACCATTTAAGCTATAGATTGTGGTGTGATCCTCTACCCAATTAAGCTACAGATTGTGGTGTGATCCTCTACCCATTTAAGCTACAGATTGTGGTGTGATCCTCTACCCATTTAAGCTTCAGATTGTGGTGTGATCCTCTACCCATTTAAGCTACAGGTTGTGGTGTGATCCTCTACCCATTTAAGCTTCAGATTGTGGTGTGATCCTCTACCCATTTAAGCTACAGATTGTGGTGTGATCCTCAAACCATTTAAGCTTCAGATTGTGGTGTGATCCTCTAACCATTTAAGCTATAGATTGTGGTGTGATCCTCTACCCAATTAAGCTTCAGATTGTGGTGTGATCCTCCAACCATTTAAGCTATAGATTGTGGTGTGATCCTCTACCCATTTAAGCTACAGGTTATGGTGTGATCCTCTACCCAATTAAGCTTCAGATTGTGGTGTGATCCTCTACCCAATTAAGCTTCAGATTGTGGTGTGATCCTCTACCCATTTAAGCTATAGATTGTGGTGTGATCCTGTACCCATTTAAGCTACAGGTTGTGGTGTGATCCTCTACCCAATTAAGCTTCAGATTGTGGTGTGATCCGCTACCCAATTAAGCTACAGGTTGTGGTGTGATCCTCTAACCTTTTAAGCTTCAGATTGTGGTGTGATCCTCTACCCAATTAAGCTTCAGAATGTGGTGTGATCCTCTCCCCAATTAAGCTACAGGTTGTGGTGTGATCCTCTACCCATTTAAGCTTCAGATTGTGGTGTGATCCTCTACCCAATTAAGCTTCAGATTGTGGTGTGATCCTCTACCCATTGAAGCTACAGGTTGTGGTGTGATCCTCTACCCATTTAAGCTACAGGTTGTGGTGTGATCCTCTACCCAATTAAGCTATAGATTGTGGTGTGATCCTCTACCCAATTAAGCTATAGATTGTGGTGTGATCCTCTACCCAATTAAGCTTCAGATTGTGGTGTGATCCTCTACCCATTTAAGCTACAGGTTGTGGTGTGATCCTCAACCATTTAAGCTTCAGATTGTGGTGTGATCCTCTAACCATTTAAGCTATAGATTGTGGTGTGATCCTCTACCCAATTAAGCTACAGATTGTGGTGTGATCCTCTACCCATTTAAGCTACAGATTGTGGTGTGATCCTCTACCCATTTAAGCTACAGGTTGTGGTGTGATCCTCTACCCATTTAAGCTACAGGTTGTGGTGTGATCCTCCAACCATTTAAGCTATAGATTGTGGTGTGATGCTCCAACCATTTAAGCTACATATTGTGGTGTGATGCTCTAACCATTTAAGCTATAGATTGTGGTGTGATCGTCTAACCATTTAAGCTATAGATTGTGGTGTGATGCTCTAACCATTTAAGCTATAGATTGTGGTGTGATCCTCTAACCATTTAAGCTATAGATTGTGGTGTGATCCTCTAACCATTTAAGCTATAGATTGTGGTGTGATCCTCTACCCATTTAAGCTATAGATTGTGGTGTGATCCTCTACCCATTTAAGCTACAGATTGTGGTGTGATCCGCTACCCATTTAAGCTAGAGATTGTGGTGTGATCCTCTACCCATTTAAGCTACAGATTGTGGTGTGATCCTCTACCCATTTAAGCTATAGATTGTGGTGTGATCCTCTACCCATTTAAGCTACAGGTTGTGGTGTGATCCTCTACCCATTTAAGCTACAGATTGTGGTGTGATCCTCTACCAATTTAAGCTATAGATTGTGGTGTGATGCTCTAACCATTTAAGCTATAGATTGTGGTGTGATCCTCTACCCATTTAAGCTACAGATTGTGGTGTGATTCTCTACCCATTTAAGCTACAGATTGTGGTGTGATCCTCTACCCATTTAAGCTATAGATTGTGGTGTGATGCTCTAACCATTTAAGCTATAGATTGTGGTGTGATCCTCTAACCATTTAAGCTATAGATTGTGGTGTGATGCTCTAACCATTTAAGCTATAGATTGTGGTGTGATCCTCTACCCATTTAAGCTTCAGGTTGTGGTGTGATCCTCTACCCATTTAAGCTATAGATTGTGGTGTGATGCTCCAACCATTTAAGCGACATATTGTGGTGTGATGCTCTAACCATTTAAGCTATAGATTGTGGTGTGATCGTCTAACCATTTAAGCTATAGATTGTGGTGTGATGCTCTAACCATTTAAGCTATAGATTGTGGTGTGATCCTCTAACCATTTAAGCTATAGATTGTGGTGTGATCCTCCAACCATTTAAGCTATAGATTGTGGTGTGATCCTCTACCCATTTAAGCTATAGATTGTGGTGTGATCCTCTACCCATTTAAGCTACAGATTGTGGTGTGATCCTCTACCCATTTAAGCTATAGATTGTGGTGTGATCATCTACCCATTTAAGCTACAGATTGTGGTGTGATCCTCTACCCATTTAAGCTACAGATTGTGGTGTGATCCTCTACCCATTTAAGCTATAGATTGTGGTGTGATCCTCTACCCATTTAAGCTGCAGATTGTGGTGTGATCCTCTACCCATTTAAGCTATAGATTGTGGTGTGATCCTCTACCCATTTAAGCTACAGATTGTGGTGTGATCCTCTACCCATTTAAGCTATAGATTGTGGTGTGATGCTCTAACCATTTAAGCTATAGATTGTGGTGTGATCCTCAAACCATTTAAGCTATAGATTGTGGTGTGATACTCTACCCATTTAAGCTATAGATTGTTGTGTGATGCTCCAACCATTTAAGCTATAGATTGTGGTGTGATCCTCTACCCATTTAAGCTACAGGTTGTGGTGTGATCCTCTACCCATTTAAGCTATAGATTGTGGTGTGATGCTCCAACCATTTAAGCGACATATTGTGGTGTGATGCTCTAACCATTTAAGCTATAGATTGTGGTGTGATCGTCTAACCATTTAAGCTATAGATTGTGGTGTGATGCTCTAACCATTTAAGCTATAGATTGTGGTGTGATCCTCTAACCATTTAAGCTATAGATTGTGGTGTGATCCTCCAACCATTTAAGCTATAGATTGTGGTGTGATCCTCTACCCATTTAAGCTATAGATTGTGGTGTGATCCTCTACCCATTTAAGCTACAGATTGTGGTGTGATCCTCTACCCATTTAAGCTATAGATTGTGGTGTGATCCTCTACCCATTTAAGCTACAGATTGTGGTGTGATCCTCTACCCATTTAAGCTACAGATTGTGGTGTGATCCTCTACCCATTTAAGCTATAGATTGTGGTGTGATCCTCTACCCATTTAAGCTACAGATTGTGGTGTGATCCTCTACCCATTTAAGCTATAGATTGTGGTGTGATCCTCTACCCATTTAAGCTACAGATTGTGGTGTGATCCTCTACCCATTTAAGCTATAGATTGTGGTGTGATGCTCTAACCATTTAAGCTATAGATTGTGGTGTGATCCTCAAACCATTTAAGCTATAGATTGTGGTGTGATACTCTACCCATTTAAGCTATAGATTGTTGTGTGATGCTCCAACCATTTAAGCTATAGATTGTGGTGTGATCCTCTACCCATTTAAGCTATAGATTGTTGTGTGATGCTCCAACCATTTAAGCTATAGATTGTGGTGTGATCCTCTACCCATTTAAGCTAAAGATTGTGCCTTTTAAAATTTCAGTGTAATTTTTCGGAAACATTACAATCCATTACCTACCTCTGAAACACCTTTGGAGATGATCGTTTGGTCGAAATTGCACCTGATCACCTGGCTAAAAGTGTAGGGCCGAAACCAATGAGCTCAAATTTGTGTGGTAGCAATATTGGCAGCTTCGATGGATCGCACTTTGACCCTGTGCACACTGTTGTGGAGAGGTTGACTAAAAAACCCCCAAAAACATGAAAGCTTAGAAAATTCCACAATCACTTCCTCACGTAGTTGTTCAATGATCCGTGGGGTAACCGGCCGATGTTTTCATTACAAGATGGTTTTGTAATTTCTGAACATGTGTGCCGGCAGACTATTGCTGAATCAGCCTGGTTGCAGAAACTGCACTCACATTAGCCAGCGCTGTTAGTGGCAAGTTTTATGAGCTATAAATGTCACAAGAGGACGTGTACATATGGCATGCATACCAAGGGACTATGGGGGAGAGCTTGAAGTATTCCTCATGCAAGACATTATGGAGTAAGAGGAAGGGGAGGGTGTTTGGAATATGTGAAGCATTGCCAATAAGAAGCTGAATTGTTAAATTTCCTTTCTCATTAACAAGGGAAGATGTTACGTTTCAGACCAC
Source organism: Myxine glutinosa (assembly GCF_964187855.1). NCBI lineage: Eukaryota > Metazoa > Chordata > Myxini > Myxiniformes > Myxinidae > Myxine > Myxine glutinosa. The sequence continues at coordinate 96,570,576 of NC_136264.1, read as the reverse complement.
CTCTATCATATTGTAGCAGCTTATGCATGTCGGTTTCCCCAAGATAATGTATTTAATTGTTCGTACCATGAGAGACTATCTATTTACTGTATTGTGAATGCAAAAATGACTGATTTTGAACCCCGGCACCAGCGTATCCATCCTCGCTTTCTCTGCATGCCATATGCATGCCCCTGCATCCCCTTACTCCGACTCCTCCCAAACGTCTATGACTTATCTCCCCACTCCTCCCACACTGATCTAACCTCCTTTCTCTTATTCCTTTTGCCAATTGTAAATCGCAATTGAGACCTCCATTCTATACAACAACAACAACAAGAACAACAGGCATTTTGAGGCCATTTTCCCTGCTAGAGCGGGGGTTAGCCTTGAGGGACCCCATGACAATCTTCTCCATCTTGCCCTATTTTCTGCATCTCCCCTTGTTAACCCCCTTGCCCGCATTTCTTCTTCCACCATTTTTAGCCAAGTCTTTCTCGGTCTTCCCCGTCCTCTACTTCCTTCTACATTCATTTCCATCACTCTTCTCAACCAGTCACTTTCATCCTTCCTTAACACATGACCAAACCATCTCAAACTGTTTCTCTTCACAGCATCCATCACAGGATCTATTCCCATCATCTTTCGCAATTCATCATTTGTCTTCCTCTCTCTCAACGATACTCCGCACATCCACCGAACCATTCGCATTTCCAGCCTTTCCAGCCTTCGTTGCTGCTCTACGTTCATTACCCATGTCTCGCTCCCATAAATCATAACACGTCTCACACATGCAGCATACACCTTTCCCTTCAGCTTCAACGACACTCCCCTCCTCATCAGCACGCCACTCAGTTCCCGAAACTTCTTCCATGCACATCTCACTCGAGCAACCGTTGCCGAGTCTGATCCACCTTCTCCATTCAGCATGTCTCCGAGGTAGCAAAATGTTTTCACACCTTCCAGCTTCACGCTGTCTCCAAGATCCAACTCAACATTTCCTCCATCTGCAGCTCCCTCTGTGCACACCTTACATTTGAATGTAGCTGCCACACCGGTTAATGACCCTCTCAGACCACTACATTTTTGATGTAGCCACTCTATGAATACGTAATAAAGAATACGGGTTCCAACAGGTAAGGATTAGGGTGTGGAGGTGGCTCACAAGAGTCTTAACAATTTAAATCTCCATCATGAAGAATCATTATACAATCCAGGCTTTCTTTTTTTTCCAAATAAAGATTTTGCTGTGGGAATACTCACAGTGGAATATGTTATTACATTTTCCTGATTGAAGACTGTTGAATCAATTCCCTCCTTCAAATGTCATTCGCATTGATGTTGCTATCTCTGCCCAAATGTTCTCCTTCCCATTTCCCTCCTCCAACCCCAGTGAAATCAAGTCAATGAACCGATGCATTGATTTCCTGTGTTGTTGATAAAGTGTAGGTATGATGGGCCTCCTAGTCGCAGGTATTATCCCTCCGTGACCAGAGGTGGATTGAGGTTATGTTTTCACCCCTAAGTCGTCTGTCTGTTTGTCTGTCTGTTTGCTTGTGAACAGGACATCTCAAAACGTTGTGGACGGATTCGGACAAAACTTGGTGGATATGTTGAGTATGTGACAAGGAAGAATTGATTACATTTGGGTGAAGATCTGAATGCGGATCCGGATGCAAGAATATAAAAGTTTTCAAGTAATTCTTCACATTTAAATGATTGGGTTAAAACGATATATGACACGATATTTCAAAAGGTTTTGGACGTATTCGGACAAAACTTGGTGGACTGGTTGGGTGTGTGCCAAGGAAGAAATGAGTCGATTTTGGTGAAGATCCGAATACGGATCCGGATACGAGAATTTATTAATTATTTAAACGATTCTTCACCATTGAGTGATCGGGCCAATAACGATATATAGCATGATATTTCAAAAAGTTGTGGACGGATTAAGACAAAGCTTGATGGACGAGTTGGATAAGTGATAATAACAAGCGATTTTGAGATTTTGGTTCAGGTCCAAGTCCAGATATGGTCTATCAGTGGGATACAAAACGTTAAATGGTCAACCTGGCGGAGGTATGCACTCTACCGAGTTTCGTTCCAGTTACTTGTGTGTTGATCCTTCTATTTCAGAGATGCAAAGTGAAGCGATTTTGGACGTAAAACATAGCAATGGTCTGAAGGTCGAGGTTTGAATGGAATTAGATTGATGAGCAGGATTGAATAATTTAATTGATATGTGTGGGAAAATTACATGTCCAGACGAGGAATGGAACCCTGGTCCTCTGGAAAACCGTACCAGTGCTCTGCGACCTGAGATATTTTCCCAAAACATATCAATTTAATGATTTAATCCTGTTCATTAATCGAATTGCTTCACTACGCCCCCAGTGGTGTTTATAATAGAGGACATGGATTTGTCCCCCCCATTGGAGGAAGACCCTCTCGTGTTCAGGCCATTGGTGCTCCTATGGTTGGCAGCGAGTGCCCCGGAAGCATTGACGGAAAGAGAGTGGCAATCATATATGTGTGTGAAAATTGCATGCTCGGTCAGGGTCGTCCAGAAGAAATGCGGGCAAGGGGGTTAACAAAGGGAGATGTAGAAAATAGGGCAAGATGGAGAAGATTGTCATGGGGCTCGCAAGGCTAACCCCCGCTCTAGCAGGGGAAATGGCCTTAAAATGCATGTTGTTGTTGTTGTTGTTGTTGTTGGTCAGGGTCAGATAACTCACATGGCAGAGCTCTGTTACCGTTTTCCAGAGGTTTGAATGGGGTCATTTGAGAGGTTAAAGGAGAGTGCAGCAGTTAGTAGGACAAAGAAATGCGTTTGGAGGTACAGAAACGACAAAAGAAAGGAAAGATTAGTGATTATTTGTAAGATATTTTGCCTTCGTGCTTTCGGGGCACAAAAGCAAAAGTGCAAGCAGCAATTCAATGCTATTTCTTCCTGCAAAGAAGTGTTTCCTTCAAGCCAACATCGAATCAACCGGCATAGTATCATTCACTGGGAGTGTTACTGTTAATTCGTCTGTATTCATTTATACAGTACGTACTTCCAAGTTATTTCAGCATTCATCATATTGTAAGTGACAAGTTTGGATTTACGGATTGATGGTTAACGGCTGTGACTGGAAATGTCTGGAGGGAAGGATTACTTATTGACTGAGAATTTGATCAAGTTACTTGTTTTAGGGGCAACTTGTAAAAAAAAAAAAAGGAAATAAAATTAACAATTTACATGAAACTTGATTTTGCCTTTTATGACAAAACATTAACTAGAACGGCACTCAGTAGAGAGCATACCTCCACCTGGTTGGCCATATCACTCAATGGTGAAGAATCACTTAAAAAATTATACTAGCCGGATCGGGATCCGGATCTTCCCCAAAATTGAATCGGTTCTTCCCTGTCACACAAACAACCTGTCCAACATGTTTAGTCCAAATCCATCCATAAGTTTGAGATATCCTGCTATGTATCGTTTTTGGCCCTATCTCCCAATGGTGAAGAATCACTTAAAAAATTAAATTATTTTCATATCCGAATACATATTCAGATCTTCACCAAAATCGAATCGAATCGTCCTTGTCAGACTCCCAACCGGTCCACCAAGTTTCGTCCAAATCCGTTCACAACTTTGAGATATCCTGTTATGTATCGTTTTTGGCCCTATCTCCCAATGGTGACGAATCACTTTAAAAATTCTAGTAGCCGAATCCGAATCCGGACTTTTTTTTTTTTTGTATACAGGATCGAGGGTCGTGAAAGAGCTAACATTTATCACACAAAAAATCAAAACAGACACACATAGTATATAATAAGAAGAGCGGAAGACAAGATGGGGAGAGAGGGGAAACACACAAACACAACATTTGAGAGCAGGTACATCGGGAGATCTGTGGGAGGGAGAGGGCTTGGGGGGAGGAGGCGTGGGAAGGGGGTAGGGGGGAGAGTTAAAAAAAACACATGGACACTGCTAGGATTTCCAGGAAAGAAGTCGGTGGTATTTCAGAAAAGTGGATCTGGGGTGAATTAACGGGGGTAGAAAAGATGAAGGTTTTGGATGGGGGAAGATAAGAGATGATGGTGAACAGCTGTTTTAAAGACCTGGAGGGAGGAGTGGGATTGAAGAGAGTGAGGGAGTTTGTTCCAGAGGCGGGAGAAAAGAGGAATGAAGGAGTGAAGGTGAGCAGAGAGTCTTGATTTTGGCAGTTTCACCATAAGAGGGTTGCTGGCAGATCTTGTGCGACCTGTAGGAATATTTGGGGGACAGAGCACAGAGAGAGCTGGGGGAGCAAGGCCGGAGAGGAGTCGGTAGAAGACGGAAAGACCACCAACCTGCCTGCGGTGAGTGAGTGAAAGGCCCTCGGAGTTAGCTTCATCTCGGGAGATTCCAATGATTCTGAAAGCTTTGGTTTCAACAGCGTGAATTTTCGCCATGCCTCTGATATTCGCCTCCTGGCACGGTTTGGGGATGCTACGGATTTAAATAATGAGCTTCTTGATGTTTTACTAAAGTCTAACTAACCCGATTTTGATCGGGTGACCCAACTTGTCTATATATGTAAGAGCGAGTTTTTTCCGTGTGAAGCCTTTTCTTTGGTGTCCATACAATTCCATACCCCTGGGCCAGTACTGGACTTTGGAAATAACGTATGAATGCTAAGGAGGCTTTCCAGTTTTCATGCATGCGCTGTGTGTGTGTTTTCAGTGATTCGCTTTTCCTAACTGTCTTTGGTTAACTCGGTTAACCTTCAACCTACTGTCTGGAACGCAAAGATTCTTTTAAACATAATTTTCAGCATTTCAATGAAAGAGTGGCGATTTCCCAATGGTTAACCATATTTGTTGCGTACTTGGATTCAAATAAGACTCATGAAAATATGGGAAATGCGAGAAATATCTGTGGATGAGGTGTCGAGTTCCTACCGTTTCCTGTTAATACAACTGAGTGGCAGCTGTGGATCTATATTACAAAACAGGAAATCTGCCTGTCCGTCCCCAAAATACTCCTTCGGTTTTGGGGCTAGCCCTGCCAAACCTTCATGTGGGTGTTTTGAGGTCCCAGTGGATGTCCTAACGTAGGTGGGAGGTTTCATAATTCCTCAATACAATTATTATATTGAGTTTTGATCTGTACGAAACTGCTCCCGATCTGGAAGTAAACACAATCACGTGTTCGGCAGAAACATTCGCTGGTTTGATAATATCTCAATGCAATTGTAATTTTAAGTTTCCACCCGAACGACGACACTTTTATCCATCCAAAGGCGGGTTGGAGGTTTCAGAAATTTCTTGATACAATTATGATTTTGATTTCCGATCAGTACCAAGTGTTTCGTGTCCGCCCTTTCTCGCCAACAGATTCGTCTGTATTGGTTATCACGTGAGAACGGCGTCTATATTTGTTTACGTCACGAGTGTTTGTAACATTGTATTTTGTTATATTAATGATGTAGCATTAATTTGTGATTGGAATTATGCTGTTTAGAATGAAAATATAGAGATTGAGTTTAAAGCAGAATGAGCAAATGATGTGAGGGTTTCTACCCGTGACATTCGCGGGTTCGGCATTTGCAGTTTTGCCATTAATATCATCGATATATTACCCACGTTACTACTGCTGGGGTCAGCTGCAGTAAGGTTTTTGCCCAAGTCCTTCACGAACCGACTGTCCATGCCTGATGTTCGACTGAAGGTGTCACAGGAATGTGAAATTTATTGGTGCAAACTATTTTTGTCTGACATTTTGGCCTCCCTCCCATGCATAGCATGAGTAGATCACTATTGCATACGGTAAATGAATTACAACACACACACACACACACACACACACACACACACACACACACACACACACACACCTCTCCTTTCAGCAATAGATGTAAAAATCTAATATAATTCCTCTTGCGCCCTTGGAACCAAACAACAAACCATATATTTATAGCAGCCCTCACAGCTCCCCCCCACACCCTCGCCAACATGATTAATAGTAAAATCGACCTTTTAAAAGTTGATTTTAAATTATCCTGTGCATTCACAGGTAACAGATATGACCTTCCCAACGCTGATAAGAAGCACCAAAAGCAGGTCAGGTGTCTCTCTTCATCTATTTTGATGTGCAGAGGCACACCCATTTCTCTAAAGTACTTTTACAAGTATTTTCGGCTTATTTTAGAAGCTTAGTGAGCCATTTTAGAAGCTTAGTGAGCCATTTTAGAAGCTTAGTGAGCCATTTTAGAAGCTTAGTGAGTCCTTTTAGAAGCTTAGTGGGCCATTTTAGAAGGTTAGTGAGCCATTTTAGAAGGTTAGGGAGCCATTTTAGAAGGTTAGTGAGCCATTTTAGAAGGTTAGTGAGCCATTTTTAGAAGCTTAGTGAGCCATTTTAGAAGCTTAGTGAGTCCTTTTAGAAGCTTAGTGGGCCATTTTAGAAGCTTAGTGGGCCATTTTAGAAGCTTAGTGGGCCATTTTAGAAGCTTAGTGGGCCATTTTAGAAGGTCAGTGAGCCATTTTAGGTTAGTGAGCCATTTTAGAAGCTTAGTGAGCCATTTTAGAAGGTTAGTGAGCCATTTTAGAAGCTTAGTGAGCCATTTTAGAAGCTTAGTGAGCCATTTTAGAAGCTTAGTGAGTCATTTTAGAAGCTTAGTGGGCCATTTTAGAAGCTTAGTGGGCCATTTTAGAAGCTTAGTGGGCCATTTTAGAAGCTTAGTGGGCCATTTTAGAAGCTTAGTGGGCCATTTTAGAAGCTTAGTGGGCCATTTTAGAAGCTTAGTGGGCCATTTTAGAAGCTTAGTGAGCCATTTTAGAAGCTTAGTGAGTCCTTTTAGAAGCTTAGTGGGCCATTTTAGAAGCTTAGTGGGCCATTTTAGAAGCTTAGTGGGCCCTTTTAGAAGCTTAGTGAGACATTTTAGAAGGTTAGTGAGCCATTTTAGGAGCTTAGTGAGCCATTTTAGAAGCTTAGTGGGCCATTTTAGAAGCTTAGTGGGCCATTTTAGAAGCTTAGTGAGCCATTTTAGAAGCTTAGTGAGTCCTTTTAGAAGCTTAGTGGGCCATTTTAGAAGCTTAGTGAGACATTTTAGAAGCTTAGTGGGCCATTTTAGAAGCTTAGTGAGACATTTTAGAAGCTTAGTGGGCCATTTTAGAAGCTTAGTGGGCCATTTTAGAAGCTTAGTGAGCCATTTTAGAAGCTTAGTGAGTCCTTTTAGAAGCTTAGTGGGCCATTTTAGAAGCTTAGTGGGCCATTTTAGAAGCTTAGTGGGCCATTTTAGAAGCTTAGTGGGCCATTTTAGAAGCTTAGTGGGCCATTTTAGAAGCTTAGTGGGCCATTTTAGAAGCTTAGTGGGCCATTTTAGAAGCTTAGTGGGCCATTCTAGAAGCTTAGTGGGCCATTTTAGAAGCTTAGTGGGCCATTTTAGAAGCTTAGTGAGCCATTTTAGAAGCTTAGTGGGCCATTTTAGAAGCTTAGTGGGCCATTTTAGAAGCTTAGTGGGCCATTTTAGAAGCTTAGTGGGCCATTTTAGAAGCTTAGTGGGCCATTTTAGAAGCTTAGTGAGCCATTTTAGAAGCTTAGTGAGGCATTTTAGAAGCTTAGTGAGCCATTTTAGGAGCTTAGTGGGCCATTTTAGGAGCTTAGTGGGCCATTTTAGGAGCTTAGTGGGCCATTTTAGAAGCTTAGTGGGTCATTTTAGAAGCTTAGTGGGCCATTTTAGGAGCTTAGTGGGCCATTTTAGGAGCTTAGTGGGCCATTTTAGGAGCTTAGTGGGCCATTTTAGAAGCTTAGTGGGCCATTTTAGAAGCTTAGTGGGCCATTTTAGGAGCTTAGTCGGCCATTTTAGGAGCTTAGTGGGCCATTTTAGGAGCTTAGTGGGCCATTTTAGAAGCTTAGTGGGCCATTTTAGAAGCTTAGTGGGCCATTTTAGGAGCTTAGTGGGCCATTTTAGAAGCTTAGTGGGCCATTTTAGGAGCTTAGTGGGCCATTTTAGGAGCTTAGTGGGCCATTTTAGAAGCTTAGTGGGCCATTTTAGAAGCTTAGTGAGCCATTTTAGGGAACAAACCTTGTCGTGCGCCAAAGGTCGATATTTCTTTTCTGCGCATGCTTTCTGAGCATGCTGGGGTGGATTACAACATTTGGAAAGTCCGGTATTGGCCCGAAATTTTCTGTAAATACATTATTTTCACACGTGGAAGGTTAACATCAAAATAAAAGCTTTCGATCCTAAATGAAATCGAAGTTAAAAGTGAAGCATCCTCGGACCGCGAGTTAGTTCATTGAGAGAAAACTTTCTGACTGCAGTGTGTACTTGGGGACAGATGTAACGATGATATTTGATTAAACACACAATGTAACGATATAGCACACGTTATTTAAACGTTTAGATAAGCCAAATGATACATCAGATTTAAGAACAAAATATAATTTCCTGCAGCAGCTCTATGTTATTGAAATGCCACAACACACTCAGTGTTCCGTCCATTAATCTGATTTTCTGTGTAAGCATTTCTGCTAATTCCATCAAAACAAAACAAATGTTTCAAACCCTCAACGTCACAACTTCCTTCATAGTCTGAGTTGAAGGCAATGGCGATAATACAGTCACTCTCAATTTATACAGTACATGCCCTCGTGTAGGAGAACCAAAATTCAGGCTATTTCTTCCACCCCATGTGGAAGCAGTAGATGGAATTCGAAGGAGACGTATCGTACATTAGCCTCGTATGAACAATTGTTTTTGAGTAGTTAAGTCAAGTAATGGTCTCTTGTGTAAAATTCGAATGCAGTTTGGTACTTAAAGGACCACAGATGTCAGCAGTGCTCCAGTGCTAGCTGGTTTTCTCCTTCGTGCTTCAGTAAGATGCCCCTAGGCTTGCCACACACAGATGGGCCTGCAGGGGTGGAAATCCTAGGAAATAGCTCCATGACTGCATTGCACACAATGGTGAAATCACCCATTTGGTTGGAAAATTGACCGAGTTGGTCGCAATTGGTGGCCACTAATGAGGTAACAACATAATGTGCTGTCTGTGAGTAAGTATTGCCAGAGTTTCACAGTATTTGGCAGTGGGTGGTTCTATTTCTAACAGCATCTCACTGGCTGAAGCTATATTCCAGTCATTCATGTGTAGCACATAAGAGGGTGGTTTGAATCTCCGCTCGACTATAAACTGTCGGATTAGTGCTTCACAGCCAAGGCCTTGCATCACAAAAATACGTCATGCATGAATTCAATCGTGACGGAATCACCATGTGCACTCTAATTTTGAACATATAAGGTAATTATCTTGAATGCTAAGAAGAGCAGAGAGAATTCAATCATATGTATTGAACCAGAACTGTCACATGGCTACAGACGAGTACTACTCTCAGTGAGGCAGACCAGGTAATGTGACGGAATCACACGTGGGTGACGATTTTCATGGAATTCATCCATGCCTCAGATGGACGCTAAGCCAAGTCTCACTGCCATTAGCTGCTGGACATTAAATATCTCAGCGTGTCTTTTTCGATGAGTAGATGGACGAGGTAAGTTATCACTGGAACACTGAAGTTACAAATTCCTACCGAAATCAACTCCAGTTGAACGTCAGGCCTGGCCAACTGGTTCGGGAAAGACTTCGGCCAAAGCTTTTGCTCTAAGCTGATCTCATAAGGTGGGAATAATTGTGGCCAGTAAATGAGTAGAACCGTAATAAGAGAGGTAGAACAGGATTACTGGGTTAACTTTCAAACATGTTGTGAATATCAAATTGGACAACGTTGATGATAATATAGTCATTAATACATCGAAGATAAATAAATTGATAGATTAAGTTGATGCATTGTGAATAAGGCAAAGATATTATAGCCCAATTAATGAGCTTCTGCATCTAGGATGTTTTTGTATAAGTAGTTGAAAATTGACTTGGATTTTTAAGTGTTGAAGCCGCTTCAATATTTTTGGCGATATCGTTCCTTGCATCCGTCCACCCGTCCGTCAAAAATGAAGAACTGCAGTGTGTACGGTGTCTCTCTGGATAATGACCAGGTTCTTCAAAGAAGAACATTTATAACCCACAGTATTGAATTCTAAAGGGTTCTAAAGGGTGATTCTAGAGGGCTCCAAAGGGCAATTCTAGAGGGTTCTAAAGGGAAATTCTAGAGGGTTCTAAAGGGCAATTCTAGATGGTTCTAAACGGTAATTCTAGAGGGTTCTAAAGGGAAATTTTAGAGGGTTCTAAAGGGTAATTATGAGGGGTTCTAAAGGTTAAATTTTAGAGGGTTCTAAAGGTTAATTTTAATAGGTTCTAAAGTGGTTTAAATGGTAAGTCTAAAGGGTTCTAAGGGGTTCCAAAGGGTTACAAAGGATAATTCTAGAGTGTTCTAAAGGGTAATTCTAAATGGTAATTCCAGGGGGTTATAAGGGGTTTAAATTGTAATTCTAAAGGGTTATAAAGGGTAATTCTAGGGGGTTCCAAAGAGTTATCGTAAAGGGTTCATTTCGCTCACATGTGAAAGTATGTACACATATATTTATAGTATATACACAAGTATGAACCACCTTTAGAGGCCATTTTCCCCCGCAGAGCAGGAATTGGCCTTTTTCAGGCACCATGGTCCCCTTTTTGAAGCAATGTTTTATGGCTAGGTGCCCCTCCTGCCACCAACCCTGTTAGTCGCCTCTTGCCACACACAGGGAATTACCAGTGAACTGGTACTCAATTTGCCGACCTCGGAAGGATGACAAGCTGAGTCAACCCCCCTGGTGTTAATTCAGTGATCGACCGGGATTCGAACCCAGGATCCTCGGATCCCAAGCCGGCACCCTAACCGCTAAGCCAACACCAGGCTCCTATATATACAAGTATATACACATATATTTGTATATACAGTATGTATTAAATATATATATATATACCTATATATGTATATGTGTGTGTGTGTGTGTGTGTGTGTGTGTGTGTGTGTGTGTGTGTGTGTGTGTGTGTGTTTAGGCTATATAAGAGAGACTCATTGAAGATGATTTTGCTGCTTAACGGTGCATGAAAAGGATGTAATGTGAAAAATAAGATAATGACCAGGTCTTAGTTTGTGACATTACATGTATGTTTCACTTTAAATGTGGAACATATCCAGCAATTGGAGTAGAATGGGATAATTGCAGTACAGAGCAGGAATGAGTCCAATTAAAACAAAAATCCTGATATCGGAGAGATGTGAACTATTAGCAGGATACCTTACAGGTAAGTGCACTCGCCTCTGGGCTGTCTCTCCCGGGTTTGAATCTAGACCAAGCTATAAACTCTAATCCTGTTGTTTTGCATGTACAGAACCTTCAGGAAGTATTGATACGTTTGTGAGGGGTACCAATGAAATGCCTTCGGGCCAGGTAGGATTGTATAGGGTAGTGTCTCCGAATGTCGCGAATAAGAAGAAGAACCTCCATGTACAGTCACGTGAAAAAGTAAGTACACCCCATGTAAAGTTTTGACTTTTTCAACATATTTCAACATACAGCTATTTGATCTTTATTTCAACAATATTGACAGATAAAGGTGATATAATATAAGAAATATCATGAAACATTTACATTTTGTAGTCCATTGTATAATTTAAATAAACATAAATGCAAATTTCGCATGTGGAAAAAGTAAGTACACCCTTGGCTCTAATAGGTGGTATTGCCCCCTTTGGCAGAAACAACCTCAAGTAGGCGTTTCTTATAACTGTCTACCACTCTACCAGTCTCTGACATCGACTGGGAGAAATTTTTGCCCACTCCTCCATGCAGAATTCTTTCAGCTGTGCGATGTCTGAGGGGTTTCTTGCATGCACAGCTCGTTTCAAATCCCCCCACAACATCTCGATGGGATTTAGATCCGGGCTTTGACTTGGCCATTCCAGAACCCTCCATTTCTTTCTTTTCAGCCATTCCTTGGTGGATTTACTGGTATGTTTAGGGTCATTGTCATGTTGCAAGGTCCACCTTCGGTTGAGCTTCAACTTTCTGACAGATGGCCTCACATTATCCTCAAGCACCCTCTGGTACATTTAAGAATTCATGGTGGATTCTATTATGGTGATCTGCCCAGGCCCTGATGCAGCAAAGCTGCCCCAAACCATAATATTTCCACCACCATGATTCACAGTTGGTATCAGGTTCTTGTGGTCAAATGCTGTCTTTGGTTTTCGCCAAACATGTCTTCTGGTACTGTGGCCAAATAGCTCTACCTTTGACTCATCTGTCCAGAGCACATTGTTCCAGAAGTGCTGGTCTTTGCCTCGGTGTTCATTGGCAAACTTTAGTTTTGCCCTGATGTTCTTTCTGGACAGCAAAGGTTTCCTCCTGGCACACCTCCGATGTAGATCAAATTTGTGCAGCCTCTTTCTAATGGTAGACTCGTGCACTTTGACATCAACAGTGGCAAGAGCTACCTGTCGGTCCCGTGATGACATTCTGGGGTTCTTAGAGACTTCTTTCAGCATCTTGCGGTCTGCTCTCGGGCTGAACTTGCTGGGGTGGCCTGGCCTGAACAAGTTGGCAGTTGTTTGGAATCTTCTCCACTTGTAGATGATCTTCCGGACAGTCAAATGGTTGATTTCAAATTGTTTGGAGATCTTTTTTAATCCCTTCCGAGACTCGTAGGTATCTATAACCTTCTTTCTGAAGGTCTCGGAGAGCTCTTTTGATCTAGGCATGGTGACGCCGCACACTTCAACAACAAAGAGTAAACCAAACTAAATGTCTGAGGTTGAAATAAGACAGGTTACTCCAAGATCCTCTCTAACGATGTTCTAATCATTTGCACCTGAGCTGGTGCACCTGATTATAATTTTCGGTATTTGAAGTAGTGATAAATGTCGGGGTGTACTTACTTTTTCCACATGCGAAATTTGCATTTATGTTTATTTAAATTATACAATGGACTACAAAATGTTAATGTTTCATGATATTTGTTATATTATATCACCTTTATCTGTCAATATTGTTGAAATGAAGATCAAATAGCTGTATATTGAAATATGTTGAAAAGTCAAAACTTTACATGGGGTGTACTTACTTTTTCACATGACTGTAACTAAGTAGGGATCCGTTAGGCTGGATGTTCAGAGTAAGTGTGACGTGTGGCCATACGGAGGGTGGCTCTTGTGCTATGTAGGTAAGGTTTTCGGGTAAGTCCCCTGTATGCAAGTGCCTCCATGATTTTTCCCTTGTTCCTCATGACACTACACTACACACACTACCAGCCAAGCGATCGGCGCATAACTATAAACATTAAATAAAGCCACTGGATTCAGACATTGAACATTGCCAATGACGCCACCAGCCGAGTCATCGCAGGGGCAGACAAGAGGTGATGATTGGTAAAGGCAAGATGGACTCTTTGATTGGAGAGCATGCGGACATCATCAGATGACGTTCGAGACTGAGGAAGAAAAAGGTGAAGGGACCACCATTTTGTCTCTCTGGCACTGGGTTTTCATTGCGTGCGGCCGCAGTTCGTGCTTGCTCTTGGTGGTGGCATTCACGCGCTCGGAGCCGACGCATCCTTTCCCTGATTAGTTGGTGCTGGCTTCGTGGTGGCTGTGTGTGCCTGAGAGATCTCGGTGCTTTGTGGAGTGTGGGACAAGGATGGAACGAGGGCCTGCTCGCTTCGTGCTCGGCAGCTGGCGGCGAACGAATTTTGCGCCAAGGCATGTGTTTTCCCACGCACGGACTCGGGGACTCAACCTCTGTCGGTTCGAGGGCCGACAGAGGTTGAGGGCCGCTCAAAGCTGAGTACACACAAACACATTTATTTTTCATTTATTTATCCCCTTGTGCTGTTTTACGAGTCCGTGTGGAGGTGCCCCAATTCAGGAATTAGTTTTACCATTCATTTCTGTTCCCTGGCATTTCTTTTATTAAACCCTTTAGTTATTGCATTTTAATTTTGTGCCTGTCTTGTTTAATCGTTCGTGGTTTGATGACGCTCCAGTGGAATCCGTGCAGGTAAGAGCTTCGCTAACCTCCGCTCCCACGCATGTAAAGAAGAGCCGCCATTGTTTGAGTGAACGCCTCGGAGTTGAAGCTCGATTGGCCACCCGTAACCTTGGGGGAACCCCGGGGACACGACAGTATTCACACCCCTTGACGTTTTCACATTTTGTTGTGTTACAGCCTGAATTAAAAATGGATTAAATTTAAATTGTTTATCACCAATCTACAGAAAATACCCCATAATGAAAAAATGAAAACAAGTTTGTCGAAATTTCTTCAAATTTATTGAAAATTAAGCACAGAAATATCTAATTTACATAAGTATTCAGCCCCCTGAGTCAATGCTTCATAGAAGTGCCTTTGGCAGCGATTACAGCTTCAGGTGTTCTTGGGTATGTCTGTATCAACTTTGCACATCTGGATTTGAAGAGTTTCTCCCATTCTTCTTTGCAGATTTGCTCAAATTTACGGAGTAGATCTAGTTTTACTTTGTGGTTGGAAGCGCCTTTCTTTCTTAAAAAAATTATTTATATATATATATATATATATATATATATATATATATATATATACTTGTAAATACACAGCCGGACCCCGACATACGCTGTCCCAACATTCACGGGTTCCCCGTATTTGCCATTGGTAAATGGCAATCTGCTTCTACATTCGTAGCATTGTGTTCTGGTATTTGCAGATTTTGTAGGCACCAAAAAATATTTTCTATGAGCCGCGAGCATGACACAGTTCTAAAACATATCTTCCACCAGCCACGCACAAAGCAACTGGACATGTGCAAAAAACATATCTTCCATGAACTGCGAGCATGACATGCTTCTACATACGCAACCGTGTGCTTCCGGTTTTCACAGCTTTTCGTGGCCACATAAAAATATTTTAGCCGCGCTATAAGCAAGCTTTGTGTGATAGCCCTCCATTCACACTGTAAACATAGCTTCACGGGATATCCCACCAGCTGCATATCACGTCACTCCACACCCCGCAGGTTACTATACAGAATGAAAACACCCCACTGCTTATTTTGGTGCAATTAGTTGTCCCCCTTTACCCTATTGAAGCAATGCCTGACATCCACGGATTTTCCTCGACATTCGCAGGATTTTCCTCAACATTTTCCTTGCTGCACGCACATTTATAGTCTCTGGCCCCCATTTCATGCTGTGATGTACCTCACACCCCTACCCTTTCGTTCACCATTGGCCGGATTAGTGCGGGAGCCCAGAAACATTTGTTTCACATCTCGAGTACAAAAGGTTTGAGGCCTGGAATATATGCATCTATGATAGGAGACCCCAAAAAGGCAATTCTTAAGTTCTGCAATTCTGCACAGCAACCAGGGGGCGCCACCAAAGACCCCTAAATGTGACTCTTAATTCACAATTTGAGTACATCTTTCAAACTTGTCTTAAAATGTTCTCTATAGGAGTGGAAATCAGAATTCCCAATTCTTAAGTTTTCAATTTGTGTATTAGGTCGCTTAAGAACGACCTAATTAATGCTAATTAATGCTAATTAGCATTTTTAATTCACAATTTGAGTACATCCATGAAACATATGGCAATGTATTCCTTAGGTCATCCTAAATCAAGATCAGTCATTCTTAAGTATCCATTTCATGTATTAACCCACTTAAGAACGCAAAATGTACTCATTGACCCCGTCCCTGGCAAGGTGAGTGTTAATTCACAATTTGAGTACATCTTTCAAATTGGTCCCAAACTGTTCAGTAGATCATCGTGAATCAAGAACAGCAATTCTTATGTGTCCATTTCATGCATCAACCCACTTAAGAATGCAGTCAGTATTGTAACGGAATTTGGGTTGTCACTGGCTGCTATCCCCCCTCCACTCCCTGGCTGGCCCTCCCTTATATGCAAGGGAGGGGCTGGAGTGCTGACCTATTTCTGTCCCATCTCATTAGCACACCTCTGCGTGATGAGGAGAGTCTCCTGCACGACCTCTAGGCTGGTGATAGGCTGGCGTAAGTTTGGCATATATAGAACCTCTTGTTTTGGAAGGTGGTCACTGCAAATGCTTGCATTAAACCCAACCCACATAATAGGCAATACATCATTGCCAATGGCATGGCTCATCATCCACACGAGGTCCAGGTGGCGAGCCTTGTTGCTAACATCTGGAAGGCTGTAGACTGCAGTGTTTTTGTAACTGAACTTCGTCATCTTTGGTATCTTCCTATATGGCTGGAGTGCAGTATCTGTACTCTCAAGGGTTCTCTTCCTTTTGCCTGTCTTTACTTGCCGAGCACTAGTTGAGGTTGAAACTGCCATGACAGCAGATGCTTCACGTTCTTCATCAGGTGCTGGCACATTTTGGTACAGAATACCCATGGTATCGTGCAGCGAATTGGCTCCAGACATGGTTTGAGTCATCTCATCGAAATTGTCGAAGGCTAATCCGACTGGTTTACCTACGACTGTTCCTTTTGGACAAGCAAGCTGCTGTTCTTGAATGGATTCAGCTGTGGCAGTTTCAACTTCTTCCAATGTGTTGTAGCTTAAACAGTGACCAAACCTGTTCAGGACTTGAACCATTTTTTTACTGCCAGTGACCGACTTAACACTCATACCAAGAGCTACATGTTTTGCAGGTTTTGCGCGACCCCGTTGTACAATGAACAAGGCATCCTGACTAGACGAATTTGCGCGGCGCTTTACTGACTCTGTATATCGCTCTGGTTTTAGCCCTCCGTACAAAATATTGAAAAAATCTACTACAAGTTTTGGGGGTGACGAGTCCCCGTTTCTTAAATCCTCCAATGTCGGACATTCAGGAAGGTCGACCTTTTCAACCTTGAGCAACTGGTTGCGCAAAAGCAATGCTGCTTTGGCGATTGTTCTCTCATCAGTAGATGTGTAATCATATACAACACGAATTGCATCATCTGCGGTTTCTGCATTATATAAGATGTTTCCAAGCCTTTTCCCAAGTGAACTCTGTATCTTTATGCGCGCTTTGAAGTGACTCATCAATGTCCTAGAGAGGCTGAAGGCGCTTCCCCTGGGCGTTTCTGCGGATGCCGAACAAATATCAAGATAACGTTCATATACAGAATTAAGAAGTTCAGGTCTGTTGTCTATTATTACAGATTGCTCAATGTATGCAAAAATGTCCAACACACTGGTCTCAGAAGGCGTTTTTGTTTCACGTGTGTCCTTTTGGGAAACTCGATTGGCTGACAACAAATACGCACTTTTACATGAATGATGGTAGTGGGCCTCCTTGGCAATTAAATCCGTATCAACTACTTTTGGAATAACCTTACTGTCATTTAATGTCTTTGCTGCATTTTGGATCGATACACCGGCTTCAATGGTTTCACATCTTCCCAACAGTTCGACGCTTCCACCTTTGAGTCGTTTTATCTTTTTCTCACAGAATAGACAAACAGGTGGCAAAATCCCGGCAGATGATGTAGAAGGTGCCGACTCCTTGGATGGACGTAAATGTGGGGCATTGCTACGGTGAACATCACTGGCGGCTTTAACAGGCGGCGTTTGGGATGAGATGGCGGTAAAGTTCTTGTAACAAGAAACATGGTAACCATCCATTTCAGCAGGAGACGTAGGCAATCTCTGAACTACACCACAATAGACAGAGTCCTGGAAATGTTGCTTTTGCCGTCTATTAGCTGCTGCTGTTTCTACTGCTTCCCATTGCGTATCCTTGAAAGGTAGAACGTCTGGACGAGCTTTCTTGTCTGCACTGCGTTGGATGTGAAGAATACATCTGCGTTCCAATGATGAAACAGTAGGCTGGACAGTAGGCTGGACAGTAGGCTGGACAGTAGGCGTAGTATTGGTGGCCGATTCCATGGTTGCATGTTTCAAATCATTGTCTGAAAATAAAATCACAGCGGGTGGTCAGTGAGCATGGCGAGTCAGTCAGTTTTGGTCAGTGAAATCCAAAAGAAGTTATTTCAAATTTTGAGGCAATAAGTCATTATTTTCTACTCAGCTGTGGTTCGAACCTGAAATCGGTATGCATACAGAACTTTGGATACCCTCATCTGCCTGGACATTTCCTGCGCGCCACCTAGGCCTAGGGCTACATAATTCTGTATCGGCCCCGAATGCTTATTAGGCCTACAGCATAGTATTGTTTGTTGGGTTAGGGTTAGGGTTGGGTTAGGGTTAGGGTTAGGGTTGGGTTAGGGTTAGGGTTAGGGTTACCATGTTTCTTGTTACAAGAACTTTACCGCCATCTCATCCCAAACGCCACCTGTTAAAGCCGCCAGTGATGTTCACCATAGCAATGCCCCACATTTATGTCCATCCAAGGAGTCGTCACCTTCTACAACCTCTGCCGGGGTTTTGCCACCTAACCCCAAACCCTAACCCTATTTGTTGACTTACCTAAGCAGTGATCTAGGCATTGCAGGCAACATCAGACATTCTGCAGCCGATTCAGAGAATCTATGGAGGGAAAGAGCAGGAGATTCCCCATGATTAGGTCCTATGATAAACCGACAACTCCCTCTACAGGGTGTCCCAGAAAGTTCGTCCCTCAAGATAGTGTCACAAACCTGGATTGATAATGTGTTAATATTTCCCTTTAAGTCACTGGTTATTATTCCCCAAACAATGTTGTATATTGGTCCCAGTTATTCACTGCAGGACAGTCATTTCTGTAGAGAGGCACTTCCTGTTTAGGGTGTAATTGGCTCAAGTTAGGGAAGAAGCCTCCCCATTGGCTGGGAGGCCAAAACTCCTTCCTTAACCAAAACTGAACACCCTCGATCCGGCCAGCCAGACAGGTGTGTGCATGCTCAGCACTGGTGTGGGTGTCTACTTGGGGCCTGCCCTCAGGTCAGCACTCCAGCCCCTCCCTTGCATATAAGGGAGGGCCAGCCAGGGAGTGGAGGGGGGATAGCAGCCAGTGACAACCCAAATTCCGTTACAATACTGACTGCATTCTTAAGTGGGTTGATGCATGAAATGGACACATAAGAATTGCTGTTCTTGATTCACGATGATCTACTGAACAGTTTGGGACCAATTTGAAAGATGTACTCAAATTGTGAATTAACACTCACCTTGCCAGGGACGGGGTCAATGAGTACATTTTGCGTTCTTAAGTGGGTTAATACATGAAATGGATACTTAAGAATGACTGATCTTGATTTAGGATGACCTAAGGAATACATTGCCATATGTTTCATGGATGTACTCAAATTGTGAATTAAAAATGCTAATTAGCGTTAATTAGCATTAATTAGGTCGTTCTTAAGCGACCTAATACACAAATTGAAAACTTAAGAATTGGGAATTCTGATTTCCACTCCTATAGAGAACATTTTAAGACAAGTTTGAAAGATGTACTCAAATTGTGAATTAAGAGTCACATTTAGGGGTCTTTGGTGGCGCCCCCTGGTTGCTGTGCAGAATTGCAGAACTTAAGAATTGCCTTTTTGGGGTCTCCTATCATAGATGCATATATTCCAGGCCTCAAACCTTTTGTACTCGAGATGTGAAACAAATGTTTCTGGGCTCCCGCACTAGATGGTCCGTTTGTCCTGAGGACTGCCCACTGCTAATTGTCACTTTGGGACAATCCACCCCTTACATGGGCTGTTTGGAGCGCAGCTTTCCCACGTAAACTGTGGGCTAATGGCCTACATATCACAACTAATATGGCGTACAGTAAACGAAATTACTGGAAAGAAAAATAGTAACCAGGGGAAACTTAGAGCTTGCAATCCTGCTGAAAGGATTGTAAAATGGAAGGATTACTTTTCAAACCTTGTAGGAGAGTCCCCAACTACATCGAGCCAATGCTGCGCAACAATCAAAATGTGTTTCACCCAAACAGATCAGCAACAGTACAAATCCTTACACTCTGAAGAATCATTAAAGGGATAAATGCGAATAATCTACCTGCAATACTGACTTTCATTGATTTTCGCAAGGGATTTGATTCTATACACCGCAAAAAAATGCTTGAGATCCTGATTGCATATGGCATTCCTCCAACAATCGTGAACGCCATCGGTATTATGTATCCATGCTGCCTCCATGGCTGCCCCTTGTGGAAACTCTTGAAGATATAACAGCTTGCATATGCTCACCCACCGGCGAAACGGATTTCTTCCAAATACTGGCCGGAGTTCTCCAAGGGGACACTCTCACTCCCTTCCTCTTCATCGTCACTCTCGACTTTGCTCTACGATCAGCAATAAATGGTTATGAACAGCTTGGATTTACCCTAAATGAGAGATGCAGCAGTCGTTACCCAACTACCACCATCACAGATACCGATTTCGCCGATGATATAAGCCTTCTCTCCGACACTCTAACTGAAGCGCAACAACTTTTACAAAGGGTTGAGTGTGCAGCCGCAGAAGTCGGTCTCATCATCAATGAAGCAAAGACTGAGTTCATATCATTTGGCAATATTGGCGATCTCATCTCTCTCAGTGATACTAAATTGAAGGGTGTCCCAGATTTTTAATATCTGGGGTCATATATTGACAACACTGCAAAGGACATGGAGGTCCAGATTGTGAAAGCCTGGGCAGCGTCGGCAAAGATTAATGTTGTTTGGAGGAGTGACCTATGTAGAGAACTGAAGGAACACTTCCTCCGCACCACAGTCGAGAGTGTTCTCCTGTATGGAGCAGAAACTTGGACGATGACCAATACTCTGACCAAACAGCTCGATGGTGTATACACCAGATGACTGAGGGCATCACTTAACATTTCATGGAGAGCACACTGGACTAACGAGCATCTGTATGGAAAGATCCCCAGAGTATTGGAGTACTCCAGAAATGTCTCAGGTTTAGCGGGCACTGCTGGAGAAGTGATCGAGAGATGTTGGTACTTTTCTGGGAACCTTGTCATGGTCACCGCTCAAGAGGATGACCCGCTACAAACGACATCGATACACTGGAACGCGACACCAAGATCAACAGGCGTGACCTCCCTGAAGAGATGGCAAGAAGAGAACAATGGAAAAAGTTTGTCAGTGGTGTCCAATCAGATCGACCCGATGATGATGACCAATGGCCTACCCAGACACTTAAAATAACATAAAAGACAGATTACAGGGGGTAGAACATTAAATAAGGGTTTAAAGGGATGGCAGTTATTTTTTTGAGACCCAGTAATTGCAATGATCAGCCTAACTTTAACCTAAAATGAGTGTGTGAACGTTCTAATGCACCGACCCATATTGGGGATCATATATTTCATGACCCACCTAAATATCATTACGTAAACACAGAACTTGACAAGCAAAGCAAACTGAATTCAAAATGTGAATGAGAAACCTTTAAAAAAATCATTTTAAGCACAACAGGCACTACTTTCTCTGTTAAAAAAGGAAAAATAAGCCTTCATTGCAAGGATATTATGTTTTCCCTGAACATCTTGCAAGTAGTTGATATTTTCAAGTCTACGATCCCCAATGTGGGTCTGCCAGCTCACAAATTTGAAATACACCATCCACAATGGTATACCACCTCTATTGCACCTGTGATGGAGGGTTCTGCTGATTTGGAATAATATTTGACCCTCAGTGGACCTTTCACATTTTATTAAAACAATGGCGCTGGCTCTGTTTTATCAGCAGCCAGACCCTCGTGCCTGCCCGGCTTTGCTCGAAGAGATTCTCAGCTTCTGCTAGGAGTTCACACTTGGTGCCTGTAATCTCTAATTAACACTTTAATGAGAATTAGTGCTACTATCTCTTTTTCATGTGTGTGTGTGTGAGTGTGAGGTTTGTGTATGTGTGTGTCGTTGGTGTTTATCTCCATATGTGGGTTTTAGAAGGTGACACCGAGTGCCCCAGATGTCAAAGTATCCATGTGTGTGTGTGTGTGTGTGCGCGTGTGTGTGTGTATGCATCGTGGGAGGGGGTGGGGGGGGGGCAGATGCTTTAAAAATTTAAGTTCGCCCTAAACAAGGCTGAAAGACACTGATTTGTAAAGGGCTACAAAGAAAAAGAAGAAGAGGAAAAACTGGCCAAACCTTCACCTAGTCCTTTAACAAGGAAACATCTTCACAGGACCACTGCACAGGAGAGGGTAAGTAGGCCAGGTTTAAAAAATAATAAATACATTTTCCTACCCCCATTTGGTGAGACACCATCTCCATACTGGATGGCCGTTGGCGCCCAATACGAGCTCATCCGCCCATTGCCAGGTGTTGTTTTTAGTCCTGGCAAGGTGTCGCGGTCACCAATCCCCTCTAGATCATGTGGCAGGTAGCACTGCGTTACGTGTTACCTGTGGCAGTCCCAAAAGACTGACTTGAGAGGCGTGATGCTTCTTCTCGTCATCTCTTGGCCTGCAGGGTCAAAAAGTTATTTCTTAGCTCTAAATGTGGAGAAGCATCGTCTGTCTATCTTCATGGGATTTTGTTGCAAAGTCTTCTTTGTGCCTCCAACTCTTCATGTTCAATTTATCTTTTTTGTGCCTACTCTCATTAAAGAGAACACCTGCGACTTTGAGCAATTTCATTGAAGAATCTCTCCAGCCCACATCAGCAGACTTTGGGATTTTTTGCCATCATCTGTTTTTTTGTTTTTTTAGTTATTATATCTGTTTGCCCTTATTTTGCTTCATTTATAATTTTGCCTTTTATTTTTTGGTGGTAGCAATTCTGAAACACATTTACAGGTGCTGCTGCTCTTTCGTCCGAAATTCTTTTTTTTTTTTGTCTGTTTTTTTTTTCTTTTCTTACTAAAGAACCAAATGACAAACTCAGGTTGCACATTGTAAACGGATCTCTATTATGCACCTCATTTGATCTACCTCATTAATTGATGAAACCCCTGGTGAGGGATCAAACACAATCTCAGATCAGACGTCTCCATTGGCTGGGCCTTTGTTCAGGGTAGATCACACGAAGTAACAGAAGCTGTTGCCGGTGCATCTTTTTGTAAAACAGAGTAAGAAGTCACCTGGGATGAATGTCATGTTGTCAGCTTCAGACAAGTTTTTGATTTATTCCAGGAAAGGAATTGCTAATACAGATTTTGAACATCTGTGACTGTTGCGTATAGGATAAAACGATACTGGAGTGAAAACTAGGAAGGCCAAAAGCTCATGATATAGTATTGTACAAAAAACAACAACAAGAAGAGCAATCAGGGATTGCAAAACCTCGCCAGGATGTATTTTCAGTGGTTTTTAAGGCTTTTGTGTGAAAACAAATATGGCGGCCGAACCACGTGACAGATGACGTCATCATTTTTTTTCTCTCCACCAATTTATCCCTAGATTATGCTTAAGAAATTTCATCTTGATCGGATGAAGTTTTGTGACAGATGACGTCATCAATGTTTTTTCCCCCGATTAATTACTTATTTAATTATTTTTCAAAAAGTTACAGCTTCAGAAAAAACACTGGTGGTTGAGGTATGCTATTAGCCAATTGATCTCTCCCTCCCAATATCGTCTATGTGCTGCACGATTGTATCGCCGGGCGCCCAAGGCACCCCAGCAATGCCGCACTGGTGGATATTTATTTATTTGGCATGGGGGCGGTGTACTTTGAACGTATCTGTACTTGTTATCCTTCTCTTCAAGAATGCCGAGTTATCTTTAATTTAGGTGGCATTAATCACAATAATCATTTATTATATAAATTATCGTGGTTTATCTTGTTCCTCACCCCTCCATCAAGGTCGGAGACATTGGCCATTAAAATGGGCAGGTTTGGTGCCATGATGATGATGTTAGGTGTTCGGTGCCAATGCGCAGGTTCTGACCGACAGACCGACCGATTATCTGGCCAAGTACTTTTGTGTATGTGATATTTCAATAACCGTTGAACATTTAGCTTTCACGTTGCGGATATCTATTCCTCATGACATTATCTCAACCTGATTAGATCACGGCGATGATTGGCTGAATTATGTTGCCATGGCAACAATTTCGGTGACTTGGCTTGTGTACACTATATTTGAAAAAACGTTCAAGATTTATCTTTCATTTTGCACAGGACTATTCCTCATACCACCCAAAAGACCGAGAGTAATAGCTCCTTGTTCTTATTAAATATTCTCTCAAAGGGCTCTAAAACAAAAGTGTGAATTGAGAATATTAATATTATGTTAACCTCGCCAGAGGAGAGGGGATTGCATTTGGGTCCGTTGGTTTGTCTGTCTGTTTGTCCGCACAGAATGTGTGTGCTTTTCTCTGCAACCGTTGGTCCGATTGCCAAGAAATTTTCAACATAGGAGCGACTGACTCCTCCTCTATAATTTTTTAAATGATAATTATGACGTCATATATCACGTGGTATGGGCGCCATCTTGGAAAAACCGAAAAAAACATTGCACCTTGATATCTCCGAAACCGCTCCATGGAAAATTGAACAATTGAAATATGTCTCATTGTCAAGTACTCCCCATTGGGAACAACAAAAATTCACGATGATGTTATCGGTGCCTTCATTATGACATCATAATTAAACAAGTGCAACGCTTTATCCGATTATCTTGAAATTTCTTGAGCATGATCTACACAAACATGATATGGGACAATTAAATTGATGACGTCATTGGTCAAGTATCTTGGCCGCCATATTGGATTGAACATAAATCCACATCATCAATAAACCAAACAAACACAGCAGCTATTAAACACTCAACAAAATACACCACACCAACACGTCCTGGCGAGGGTCTGCAATCTCCGATTGCTCTTTTTTGTCATTATTAAAACTGCTATCATATAATCAGTTTCAGTCGTTTCTTGTGTCTGATTGCAAAAGTCCATTTGTGCTGTTAGGAATGTTAGGAATGAAAGATACTAGGAAGCATCTTTTTTTGTCTGAAAATTTATTCATGAAAATGTACATAACAAATCGTCTTCGGGAAAGGTACACAGCCATACTTTTTATCTTATAGACCTCCAGTATCCAATCTCATGGAAAAATGTGTAATATCTCCATATTCATGTCCATGAGTTATTACTCAACTTTATTCGTTTTGCTGGATTGCTCTGTATAAGGTATTATAAGTACTTTATGTTGGTATGTTGTGTTTGGAACCACATATTTTTTAAATTCTCATGAAGGGGAAATATATGAGAGACAAAGGGAAGACGTGGGAGTGCAGGAGACGTTGGGAGAGAGTTCTAGGGAGGTTGCGAAGAGACAGGAGTAATGAGAGAGGAGTGAAGGGCCATACGAGGAGGCACGTGGGTGGGGAAGGGCAATGCAAGCAAGGTCAATAAATCTGCCATTTTTGTACGTAATATGTAAATAATCGTTTCAACATTTATGAACCGCACTTGACACTTGTCGAATGTAAATATATGTATCGCAAACGTTTGTTTACGGAGATGCTTCATGGAATGGGTGCAAGTTTTGTACCATGCAAATGAATTCAGCCATAGACGTTTTAAACCCTTGAATCTTGTTTGTACAAACCCATGTGGTCCTCAAATCTGCACAGAAAACAAATGTGGTATACATCTGTGACAACAACAACAACATGCATTTTAAAGGCCATTTTCGCGACTAGAGCGGGGGTTAGCCTTGCGGTCCCCATGACACTCTTCTCCATTTAGCCCTATTTTCTGCATCTCTCCTTGTTAACCCCCTTGCCCGCATTTCTTCTTCCACCATCTTTAGCCAAGTCTTTCTCGGTCTTCCCCGTCCTCTACTTCCTTCGACATTCATTTCCATCACTCTTCTCAACCAGTCACTTTCAACCTTCCTCAACACATGACCAAACCATCTCAACCTGTTCCTCTTCACAGCATCAATCACAGGCTCTATTCCCATCATCTTTCGCAATTCATCATTTGTCTTCCTCTCTCTCAACGATACTCCGCACATCCGTCGAACCATTCGCATTTCCACCCTTTCCAGCCTTCGTTGCTGCTCTACGTTCATTACCCATGTCTCGCTCCCATAAATCATAACACTTCTCACACATGCAGCATACACCTTTCCCTTCAGCTTCAACGACACTCCCCTCCTCATCAGCACGCCACTCAGTTCCCGAAACTTCTTCCATGCACATCTCACTCCAGCAACCGTTGCCGAGTCTGATCCACCTTCTCCATTCAGCATGTCTCCGAGGTAGCAAAATGTTTTCACACCTTTCAGCTTCATGCCGTCTCCAAGATCCAACTCAACATTTCCTCCATCTGCAGCTCCCTCTGTGCACACCTTACACTTGAATGTAGCTGCCACACTGGTTAATGACCCTCTCAGACCACTACATTTTTGATGAACCCACTCAGCGCACATTGTACATTGAATGGAGTTCACTCCGACACCCTTCCGACACACAGCACAGGGCCACTTCCCAGTTCTTTCCACCTCACCACATGCTTTACCACTTGCCATCACCTTCGTCTTTCCGATATTCACCTTCAGACCTTTTGTCTCCATACATTCCTTCCACTTGTTCATCTTTTCCTTCAGTCCATCCATACTTTCCGCAATCAACACCAGATCATCTGCATACAACAGCTCCCACGGTAAACCCTCCTTTACGTTCTGAGCCAGCACCCCCATCACAGCTACAAATAGTAGTGGACTTAGTACCGACCCCTGATGCACTCCCACCTTCACCTCTAACTCACCACTGTTCCCGTCCTTCGTCCTTACAGCTGTGGGTGCTCTTTTGTACATTGCCATCACTACTCTGATCAACCATTCCTCCACTCCTAACTTCCTCAATGCCCATGTCAATACTTTGCGTGGAACCCTATCGAATGCTTTCTCCAGATCAACAAACCCAAGAAACAACTTCTTCCTCTTCTCCATGTACTTCTCCTGCAACTGCCTCACAATGAAAAGCGCATCTGTCGTTCCTCTTCCTGGCATAAATCCAAACTGCATTTCGTCGATCTTCACTTTCTTCCTTATCCTCCTCTCCAACACCCTTTCCAATACCTTCATTCCATGCTCCAATAACTTTATCGCTCGGTACGAGCCACACTCCAGAGGGTCACCTTTCCCCTTGCATAGAGGGAAGAGGGTACTCAGTTCCCAATCCACTGGAATGCGGCCTTCTTTCACCACCAGATTACAGATCTCTGTCATTCTCTTCACACCCCAACCTCCTGCTGCCTTCAACATATCTCCCACAACTCCCGTCGGCCCTCCCGCTTTTCCACTCTTCATTGCTTTTATCGCTTCCTCAACTTCCTTCTCAGTTATCTTCTCTGCCGGTCCTAAAACTGGGTTACTCTCTATGTTGCCATCCCATTCATTCTCTGTATTCAACAGCATTTCCATATATCTATTCCATCTTCCTTTAATTCCATCTGGGTCGACAACGATTTGTCCCACTTCATCCTTCACAAACTCACCCCCATCACATCACACCTCTCTTTCGCTATCTGCTTTGCAATCCTGAATACTGCTTTCTGACCCTCTTCCGAATCCAAGCGTTCTCCGAACATTTTCCTACATGCCTCCTGCGCCTTTGCTACCTCTTTCTTTGCAGGCTTCCTGGCTGCCTTATAACTTTCATGCTCTGCTGTTTCTGCTCCCGTACCCTTCGCCTTCTGCCACTCCTTGAACTTCTTCCTCTTCTCGTCAATCCTCTTTCCAACTTCATCATCCCACCACCATGTTTCTGAGTGCCTCGGTGGTCCTTTTGTCCATCCACATACCTCACAAACGGCTCCCAACAGACAAGCTTTCATTGACATCCAACCACTTTCAAGCTCAACCACATCATCCTCTACCCTACTCAACCCCTCTTTTAATGCCTCCCTTACAGTCACCTCTTTCAACCTCCACACCTTCATTCTCGGTTGGTACTTCACCCGCCGAGCTCTCCTCGCACCTTTCACCCTTATGTCGCAGACAACCAAGTGGTGCTGTGAAACAGCCTCCTCCCCCGGGATCACCTTTGTGTCCCAGAGGTGCCCCCTATCTCGCCTACGCACCATCAGGTAGTCAACGGTTGTCGTCGACCCACCTGACGTGTATGTAACAAGCTTATTATCCTCTTTCTGGAACTGAGTATTACAAATCAACAAATCAGCTCCATCAGCAAACTCCAAAATCCTTTCACCTTCTCAATTTCTCACACCATATCCGTAACCCCCATTAACTCCCTCAAAACCATCCATACTCCTCCCCACATGTCCATTTAGGTCTCCTCCCACCACAACAACTTCCTCATCTTTCACGTTTTCCATCAGCTTCTCTATCGCACTCTAGAACTTCTTGTCCTTCTCTTCATCGCTTCGACCAACCTGCGGAGCATATCCCGAGATGACGGTCACCAAGAGCTTTCCAATGTGTGAGATTACATAATAATGTCTGACATTATTATGTGAGGTATACATCTGTGAGATGGCCTGTAATAAATTTAATTTTTCACAACCGGTGCACTTTTAATATAAATAGCCCAACAGGATTCGAGACTATATGGCTGTGAGATAACAAAGATGGGGATATGTTTGTCAGGCAGTGAGACAGTTTTCAATAAGTTATCGGAACGAGGTACTCAATACAGACCAATAAATGCCAATTTTCTATTTTTAAATGTATAAGTATCTACAATTTGTTACTCCACATATATATATATATATATATATATATATATATATATATATATATATATATATATATATATATACATATATATATATATATAATTTCAAAGCACATCTGGTCACAAGTGTGCCTCACTGACCGGGTCCTCAGTCGAGGTCCTCAGCATCATCCCGTTTCGGCCCTTCAACCTCGATACGGTCAGCTAAGGTGGGCCAGAATGGAGCACATACGCCTCCACATGCAGCAGCTACACCCGGATGCGTACATACCCCCACCCCCAGCCACAGACTACATGCGTACATACCGATGCGGATGCGTACATACCCCTCGCTACACAAACTACACCAACAAAACCGCCTCCACTCCCAGAATCCACAGCCCCTCATCCAATCACTCACACACCAAAAAAAAACGACCAACTACCCTTACAACATGCACCAATCAAACAAAACCACATTCATGCAAAACCACACCCACTCCTGCAACACACACACACACTCCTGCAACACACACACACTCCTGCAACACACACACACACACTCTTGCAACACACACACACACACACACACACACACACACACACACACACACATTCACACGTCTCCATTTCTCTTCCATGCTCAGTCACAACCCCTTTAGGCTGAAATGAACCACCACCCTCAACCTCAACCTACACTGTTTGACGTCCCTCCATAAACTTCCTCCATATCCACAATGAGCCCTTCAAGGCAACCTGGGCCACCATGTCACACATCCTCCATATTTCTGTCCCACACACTCCAAGCTGAGTAAGAAATGCAGAAAAGGAATTGCCAATATATCCTCTACACCCCACCTCAAATGGCTGACGAGAAACTCGCCAACCCTTCTCCCGACACTCTGCCTCTAGCTCACTGTAATTTCCTCTCTTCCTCTCGTGCTCTTCCTCGATGTTCTCTTCCCAAGGTGCTGACAATTCCCCTAAGATGACCTGTCGTGTTGCACCTGACCAGATGACAATGTCAGGCCGCAACCTTGTCACACAGATCTCCTCTGGGAATGCCAATTGTGGCTTTAGGTCTGCCACCACCTGGCAATCACAAGCATCTGACAGCCCTCTTGGTTTCCACCTCCTCCTCTTTCCACCTCTTACCACTTGGCCCTCTTTGACAAACAACACCTCTCCCCCATCGGTCTCCTTCTCCTCTCTTCTCTCTTCTCTCTCTTCTCTACACACTCTACTCTCTCTACTCTCTCTCTCTCTCTCTCTCTCTCTCTCTCTCTCTCTCTCTCTCTCGATCTCAGCACCTCTTGTTGCACCATCTGCACTACCACCGCCAACACCTGATCATGCCGCCACTTGTATCTTCCTGCTGCCAATGCTACTGAGCGTGCACCATTCCCAAACCTCCACACAAGGAACATCTCTCCTCCTGCAACAACCCCCACAATCTCAAGTTTGCTGGTGATGGAAGCACATCATACGTTGCCCACAACAGAAAACTCAACAATATTGGCTCCACCCTCCAAATCTCTTGCCACTTCAATGTCCTCACCCATCCAAGCACCTTGCTGTGCCTGTCTGACTGCTTTCACATATCTCCCCTCCTCCTCCTTTCTTCACACCTCCCTCTCAACCATCTTCCTCCTCTCTTTCACACATGCCTTTCCCCATCGCTCATGCTTCATCCACCCCAAGCCATGCTTCCCGTGCTGTACCATCCCCACGTCCTCGTCCTGTTGCAACCGCTCCTCCATCTCATCCACCTCTGCTCTTGCATTCCACTTCTGACTGCCCTTCTTCTCTGGGAGAGCATTCTTTACCACTGATTCACTTGAATCCCGCAACATCATGAACTCCCGCACCCTCACCACCTTAAACTCCTCGGTTAATAATGTCAAGGGAAACCGGAGTTTTCCACCCTGTCCATAAAAGGCAATGTTCGGTGTATACATATACATATATATATATATATATATATATATATATATATATATATATATATATATATATATATATATATATATATATATACTAGCTTGGCTCGCTCACCACGAGTCGTTACAGAGGAACAGGCTTGTTGTAGCTGACTGTACTTGAGTGCCTATACCTGAGTTGCTGTGTTGTCATGATTTACACCAATCATGATATAAACATTTATTTTGCACAAATTTATTTGTAGTGTTGGTGATATTACATTTCTATGAGCAATTTAAGTTGAAGATTTAGGTTGAAAAAATAAAATATATATTCAAAAAAGAACCCCTCAGCACATACACACAGGAGGGGTATGTGCAGACTGGATGTTTGGGAGGATTACACCTCACCACCACGTAATTCAAAAACATCTCACCACCACGTAATTAAAAACATCTCACCACCACGTAATTAAAAACACCTCACCACCATGTAATTAAAAAACATCTCACCACCACATAATTAAAGACACCTCACCACCACATAATTAAAATCACCTCACCACCACATAATTAAAAACACCTCACCACCATGTAATTCAAAACACCTCACCACCACATAATTCAAAACACCTCACCACCACATAATTAACAACACCTCACCACCACATAATTAAAAACACCTCACCACCATGTAATTCAAAACACCTCACCACCACATAATTCAAAACACCTCACCACCATGTAATTCAAAAACATCTCACCATCATGTAATTAAAAACACCTCACCACCACATAATTAAAAACAACTCACCACCGTGTAATTCAAAACACCTCACCACCACATAATTAAAAACACCTCACCATCACATATTTCAAAACACCTCACCACCAAGTAATTAAAACCACCTCACCACCATGTAATTCAAAACACCTCACCACCACATAATTCAAAACACCTCACCACCACATAATTCAAAACACCTCACCACCATGTAATTCAAAACACCTCACCACCACATAATTCAAAACACCTCACCACCACGTGATTCAAAACACCTCACCACCACATAATTCAAAACACCTCACCACCATGTAATTCAAAACACCTCACCACCACATAATTCAAAACAACTCACCACCAAGTAATTCAAAACACCTCACCGCCACATAATTCAAAACACCTCACCACCACGTGATTCAAAACACCTCACCAACAACGTTATTAAAAACACTTCACAACCATGGAAACAAAAGTTTGAGGGAGTATTTCAATGACAACACAGACACTGCCCAGATATGTAGATATATAGATAGATGACTGTACCTGAGTTGCTGTGTTGTCATGGTTTACACCAATCATAATACAAACAATTATTTTGCACAAATGAATTTGTAATGTACGTGATATTACATATTATAAACAATTGAAGTTGAAGATTGAAGTTGAAATCTTTTTTTCGGAAAAAAAAATACCCTTAGGACGTGGCATACGGGAGAGGTAGGTGCATACCAGAAGTTTGGTACGATTTCACAAAAGTTTGAGGGAGTAGTTCAGTGACAACACAACACAGATACTGCACAGATATATATAATATATATGTATATATATATATATTGTTGCGGATTTGAGAATCCTGTGTTTTTTTTGTGTAAATATCACCCTCTAAGTAGTGTAATGATTCCTTGTAAATACCTCCGTAGTGCAAAGGTCAAAGGTCGTCCTCTTAGTTAATCCATCGCAAGCACGTAGGCCACCATATACCCTTCTAAATAGTTATTTCTTTATTCTATGTTAGTATAAGGCTCTGTTTCCCATTAGTTGACTCTGCATTGCATCGAATTGAAATAAGATAGATCCCCTTACAATTGCCCCAAAACCTCCATTTCCAACTCCGTCCTCTGCCATTCGCATTGTCAGCGCCTTTGCCCTCCATTACGCACGTGGTCAAGCCTCGGAGAAGAAGGGGGAGGAGCTACATTACGGGCGTGGCCCACACCTCGTCATCAGGAGGTGGAGCCAAGAAGCCCTTGCGCCCAACCAGGACTCAGTGGGCCGAGTTCACCCCATCGCATGCGGAATCCATCGCAGCTTTTGACCACGGCAGCTTTGAGCGTTGACGGCAGTTGCGGCCGCGAAGGACGCCGCCATGCGGATACGATTGAGGAGGGTCGGCGGGCTGCTCACCTCGAGCCGCGCAATCATACCAACCACCCGCATCCTTCCCGCCTTGGCATCCCACCTCCTCGTCCGTCCAGCATCCACCTCCTGCCATTCATTCCTATCATCATTCCCCGTGTAAGTCTGATTGTCGTCCGTCCTTTATGTTGTCTGGGTTATAAGTTAAGCCTGTTTAGATAAGTTAATATTTGCACTGTGTCTTACTCCTTCTGTCTTTATTTTCGTATCTTTCCATCCTTCCTTGGTTTCTTTGATTGTGTACATAATAGTTAGTAATAAATCCTGTTCTTCCCGACCTTGCCTTCTTTCCTTCACATCCGTTCGTCCTTGTCCTTTTTCCATCATTGAATACCTGTGCACGATTTTGGCCAACACAATAGGAATCAGGTCTAGTTCTGCTAACGGTTCGAGCCGTGGCTGCTAATCCGCTCGGCAATTAACATCTTGTTCGCGGTCTCGAACGAGGTTGCTCACCTGCCTCCCTGGAGGGAGCTGGGCAGCTTCAGGAGCGGAGACGGCCAGGTGAAAATAGAAGGGGGACTAACCCCCCCCCTCCCCTAAGGGGGAGTGCCGTACTCCGTTTCCGCAACAATATATTTATATATATATATATATATATATATATATATATATATATATATATATATATAATATATATATATATATATATATATATATATATATATATATACATATATATCTATATATTATATACATATCTATATATATAAAACACAGTTTGTGTGTGTGTGTGTGTGTGTGTGTGTGTAATGTTACCGATAGACTCCGAAACGGAGAGGCTCACATACTTGATATTTGGCACAGACATGGCCATTGAGCTTGGGAAGAACATGGCCGACCCCTACAAGTTTATTTCATAATATTTTTTTACCATATTTTTACCTCAGCGCATTTCAGCGAGGATTATTATGCACGGAATCTGACCGGTGGCAGAGCAGCGCGCGCTGATTCGCTCAGAGCGATCACGTGATGTTCCTTGCCGCCATTAACTCAGTTACGCGTTCACACGTATTTCAGAGTGAAAAACGATTTGCGTTTTTTCACATTTCAGCGAGGAACATTGCCATTCACACCACATAGGTTTTTTTTTTCTTTCATCTTTAGATCCATATTTTTTTTCAGCGAATCTGAATCGGTGGCAGAGCAGGCCGGCGCTGATTCGCTGATTCGCGCTCATTGATGACGATCACGATCACGTGATGACGTGATCACGAATGATGTTCATGACGCACTCATGTGATGTTCCTTGCCGCCAGCAAGTAGCATAGATTTTATTTTAGCATGATTAGCATTTAGCATGATTTAGCATGATTTAGCATAGATAGTAGCATGTTTCACATAGATTTTTTTTCAGCGAGGAATATTATACATGGATTCTGACCGGTGGCAGAGCAGCGCGCTGATTCGCTCAGAGCGATCACCTGATGTTCCGAATAAGCACAATCAATTGAGTGTGCCGCATGAGTCTGCGATAAGTGTTTAAAGTAAAGTAAAAAAAAAAAAAAAAATGTTAACGTGCTGTTGTTAGCCTATTCATGTATAGGTTGTGTTGTATTTAGCTGTGGCTGAGCGAAGATGTAGCTGAACTTCAGAGTCGTTGACTCTGGTATCCTTTGACCTCTTAATCACCTTGCTCCATTGGGACAAATCCAAGTAAAAAGCGCATCGGCAGGTAAATCCAACGGAGCGAGGTGAAACACCTCTCAGGTTGAAATAATGTGAGTTATTCCATCCCCGCCGCCAGTTGGCTTCACTTTTCATGGAGTATGAGCATTCCATATATTTTCCAATTCAGTGTGCCCGACTCGCTCACGTACTTGATTTGTGGCATAGACATGGCCATTGGGCCTTCACGGTGTAATTTGTGCGAGGCTTTTGTCCGAGTGAGCTTGAGTCGAGAGGGCGAATGTACGGGTTGGGAATGTACGGGTCTGCCTTCCCCCACCCGGCAACGCCGGTACTGGAGGGCGTCACAGGATCGGTGAGTCTCCAAAATCCACTTCGTGCTGTTGCGAAGATTCAGGACGATGTCGCGATTGTTGTGCTGCTCTCCGACCATGAGAACTGCAACGTCATTGTTGACTGGCCCTCCCCTTCCCTCCCCCTTCCCCCTCCCCCCCTCCCTTCCCCCTCCACCCTACCCCCTCCCCTTCTCCCCTCCCCCTCCCTTTTCCCCCCTCCCCCTCCCCCTTCCCCTCCCCCCTCTCCCTCCCCTCCCCCCTGGCCCTTCCCCTCCCCCTCCCCCTCCCCCCCTCCCACCCCTCTCCTCTCCCATCCCTCCCCCTCCCCACCTCTCCTCCCCTCCCATCCCTCCCCCCTCCCCCTCCCCACCTCTCCTCCCCTCCCCCCTCCCCCTCCCCCTTCCCCTCCCCCCTCTTCTCCCTCACGTTTATACACGGAATGCCGGGTACTTCCCCCCTCTCTTCTCCCCTCCCCCCCTCTCCTCCCCTCCCCCCCTCTCCTCCCCCTCCCCCCCATTCCCCTCCCCTCCTCTTCCCCCTCCCCTCCCCCGCCCGGCAATGCCGGGTACTTCTGCTAGTATGTATATATATATATATATATATATATATATATATATATATATATATATATATATATATATATATATATACGTATATATATATATATATATCTATATATATATATATATATATGTATATATATATATATATATATATATATATATATATATCTATATATATATATATATATATAAATATCTACGTACAGTGCATTCAGAAAGTATTCAGACCCCTTCACTTTTTTCACATTTTGTTATGTTGCAGCCTTTTGCTGAAATCGTTTATATTCATTTTGTCCCTCATCAATCTACACTCAATACCCCATAATGACAAAGAGAAAACAGGATTTTAGAAAGTTTTGCAAATTTATTAAAAAGAAAAAACAGAAATATCACATCGACATAAGTATTCAGACCCTTTGCTATGACACTTGAAATTTAGCTCAGGTGCCTCCCATTTCTCTTGATCATCTTTGAGATGTTTCTACACCTTGATTGGAGTCCACCTGTGGTAAATTCAATTGATTGGACATGATTTGGAAAGGCACACACCTGTCTATTTAAGGTCTCACAGCTGACAATGCATATCAGAGCAACTACCAAGCCATGAAGTCGAAGGAACTGCCTGCAGAGCTCAGAGACAGGATTGTGTCGAGGCACAGATCTGGAGAAGCCTACAAAAATAATCCTGCTGCATTGAAGGTTCCCAAGAGCATAGTGGCCTCCATAATTCTTAAATGGAAGAAGTTTGGAACAACCAGGACTCTTCCTAGAGCTGGCTGCCCGGCCAAACTAAGCAATCGGCGGAGAAGGGCCTTGGTTAGAGAGGTGACCAAGAACCCGATGGTCACTCTGGTTGAGCTCCAGAGATCCTGTGTGGAGATGGGAGAAACTTCCAGAAGGACAACCATCACTGCAACCCTCCACCGATCTGGGCTTTATGGCAGAGTGGCCAGACGGAAGCCTCTCCTCAGTGAAAGACACATGAAAGCCCGCTTGGAGTTTGCAAAAAAGCACTGAAAGGACTCTCAGACTGTGAGAAACAAGATTCTGTGGTCTGATGAAACCAAGATTGAACTGTTTGGCTTCCGTTTGTCATGGTTTACACCAATCTGTTTTACTGTTTGGCTTCCGATCACATCGCGAAACAAAATGATGTGCATGTGTATACCCTCATGTGTTGTCTTTATGCCAAGTATGAACATTTCCGAGATATGGTTGCAGATGCACAAACGGACAGACGTACGACAAATTTTCCATAAGCCCCCGTTTTGGACTGAGACATGCCATCTCCTAGAGTCCGAGACTGTTTGTGTGAATTTCGTTCCGAGAACCTTTTGAATGGCCCTCATGTCGGAAAATTCATCCTCCTCTGTTGCTCCATAAATCTGAGCACATGATCCTCCATTTCGTATCATCCGTCCACCAGGAACCTCCTCGTGTTAAAAAAAAACCAACTCACAGTATTACAACTGCAGCACAGTTTTGGGTGGTCGTCCCTTTTTTTCTTTACAGGAACGAGGATGGAAGTGCAAGGTAGAACTGATAGTGAGCCAAACATCAAGTGAATAAATGAACAGAAAACGAGGAGAGGGAAGAAGAAGGAAACACTAAAACTAGGAAGTAAGATGGATGGGTTAGAAAAGATTCATGGGGTTAGAAAAGATGGTATAATAATGGTCATTGGTCAGGATTAGGGATGAAACAGATGGTAGTGCTCCACTTGCTTGGTCGTAGAGGGAAGAGTGAGACAGAGCAGCTTCTGAAAGGTGGTTCCATAGATGGGAGAAGGGAGGAGTAAACTAGTTGAGGTGTGCAGTCAGCCTGGATTTTGAAAGTTTATTGAGAATGGGGTTAATATAAGGGAAGAATGTGTGCATCATGGAGTAGATTGAGGATTATAAAACAGAGAGCAGTCGAGAGAGCAATATCGGAGAATAGATGGTATAAAACAGAGAGACCCCGGACCTGCCTGTGATGTGAGAGAAACGGACCTTAATTTGTGCTTCGGCTTCATCTCAGGAGGCCAAAAATTTGAAGAGATTTGGATTTCAGAGAATCCAAGAGAGACGGATGCGATGCTGGGGCACCAGCACATGGTGTAGAGCAGTACTCCATTGGGCTACAGGCAAAGGCCATGTAGATTGTGAGTTGTTCTGATTTTCCAAGGAAAGACTTGGATCGATGGGGGATCGACCGAGTCTGCGGCTGACTTTGGAGGCCAGCCTTGCTATGTGGTCCGTCCAGGAAAGGTCATGGCTGATGGTGAGTGATGACTATATGTACAAGTGAGTAAACCTCTTCCAGTGGATGACGAAGGAAATAGATAGGTGGGTTTGTTTGGCAATCATTCGGGTGCAATATAGGGAGAGACTGAGATTTTCCAGGATTGAAGGACGTGTTCCATCACTAGACCAGGGTCTCCTCATTTCCATATCAGCAGGAAGAGACACAGCAGCGGTCTGCCTTGCAAAGGGATGGGGGTACTGTCAGCAGTCCCCTTCCTCTCTCCTCTTACTCCTATCTCTACCAAAATGTGTTTCCATAGTCTCCCACCCTCTAAGATTCTTGTTCTGTCCTTTCATTGTTCCTTATTTTCCATTTCTCAATACATTTTTAATTTTAGACCCTGCCCTCTCATATGTATGTAATAAATAGATGCGGCCTTGGAAGAAGTGCAACGGAGGCGGAAAATCGTAGACAGACAATGAGCCTTTATATCTATTTGGATTATATTAATTTTGCCACACATAGAATGGGGCTTTTATCAGCAGGGTACATACAATGTCACTGTGGTGACATTGTGCATTGATATTTGGGGTAAGCTGACAATACGCCTGACAGTGTCCTGGACTCCAATAGCAGAACAATGACCATGATGAGTGTTGACGGAGCCACATTTGTTACAGGGAGGACATGAAAAGCAGCTGTTTTGATTAGTGCCCCCACCGATGCTGTCAAGCCTCAACAAGATTTCAGTGCAGGAAGCAATGGGATCAGAGAGGAAGGTGACACTGTGTTGAGGGGTCGTGAAGAAGGGGCGATATGGGAGTGGGTCGTCAAATTATAGGGAGTGGATGGAGGGCACAAAGCTGGGAGAGGGTGGAGGCTTTGGGGGTGGAATTTCATTCAGGAGCCGCTACAATGGAGCAGGGCTTGCGCACAAGAGCATTCGCTCAGCACCCGTGCCTCTGGTGCTCGGCTGGGACGCATCCCATAACTCGGAGAACCTGCACCCCTTGACACCTTCTGGACTCTACTCACACGGTCAGTGGCTTAAACCATGGATTTTACCTGATAGTATGATGAGACGAAGCAATCAGTTGTGCTGTCTTTGTTTGCCCATCTGTGCAACCTGTGGACATT
Source organism: Myxine glutinosa (assembly GCF_964187855.1). NCBI lineage: Eukaryota > Metazoa > Chordata > Myxini > Myxiniformes > Myxinidae > Myxine > Myxine glutinosa. Next base: position 96,532,137 of record NC_136264.1, on the reverse strand, counting down.
GTCCAAAGGTCACAGTGCTCTGTTTTCTGCAATTATAGTATTGGTGTCAAATGTCGACAATGGAAGAATCGTGAAAAGCTGCTTGTTACAACTATTATCATTTCATCATAATAATAATAATGTGGAGGCATCTGTGCGCAAAGCTTCACACCCTTGTATATTAGCTCATTGCTCAGTGTGAAAACACTTCGTATCCATACTGGCTCTGCCTTCACACTCTCACAGATAGCATTTTGATTCATCAAGATTGAGCGTAGTTTCATCAGCTTTCTCTACCATAGGACTTTGAATATACAATCTATTCCTGAAACACTGATGATGCATCCGTCGCTATGCCCTGTTACCATGACAAGGTTGCAGGATTGTGTCTGTGTCCTTGTCTGGTGTTGATTTGAACTTTTGCAAACACCCCTGACATTTGCACATTGCACTTTCCTTTTGGAATGGATTTGGTGCTATCCTGTAAAGATCTCTTTTCATTTCTTGCTGGCCTAAAATAGCTGTTGTCACAAGCTTGAAGGATTTCTCGTACTACCCTAAGGTCTGATTGACGAGGTGTCTCCGCCAACTAATTATAAGAACTTGCAAAGAGGTTATGCCTCATTGATTAACCTCGATAGCCAGAATAGCTTGATGGTCGTTTGACATAACTGAGGTGGTCAGCTTTAACATGTGGGACATGTGTGTCGAGGGTCAAGCGTGTTCTACAAAAGATAAAAATACTGAGTAAACTATTCCACTTGCTCTATAAAACTGTTATATATATATATATATATATATATATATATATATATATATATATATATATATATATATATATATATATATATATATATATATATATATATACATATATATATATATATACATATATATATATGTTGTTACAGGGACGTGATAGGGATAGGGGATAATGGGTGCAATATACACTAGTTATGCCATTAGTACATGTTTAGCGTAAGTGTATGGTATCGATGCGAAAATGATAGATCATGCATCGAAGACTGTGTTGGGAGATGGTAATCATTACACCCATCCCCCTCTCTCCCCTCTCCTTATGTGTTTAACTTCCACTATCCTAACTCCTTAAGTACCATGCTTAAAAACCCCTATATCATCCCTCTATGATCTGTCTTTGTGTTTTAGTTATTAAGAAACTATCAGCAGCCAGCTTCACAAACCAAGCGAACTTCTCCCTTTCCTACCTCTCCCTCTCCCCTGAGGATGGCAAAAGTATGCTTTATGGCCGCACAGTGGGGCAAGGACAACCACGGGCTTCCGGCAGCAGTGGTCGTGTCGCGGCACGAATGGTCCTTGTGGAGGACCAATGAGCATGTGGTTGCAGATTGAATGTGAATGGGAGGCGAGACGTACAGAGTCGAAAGGACTTGAGCTTTGGGGTCGGACAGTGTGTGGGAGAGTTGGTTGTGAAACACGTCGATGGGCATAGAGGTTGATGGTGCCTGGGTGATTGGGTTGCAGAGGCCCTCTGAAGGAGCAAGACGCTGCTGTGTCGAGCAGCTTTTTTCTCTCTCTCTCTCTCTCCCTCTCTCTGTCGCCACCTGCTGGCCGTTTGTATGCTGGTTGTACTGTCATGGCGTCTGCTTGTGAAGGCCTGTGAGTGCTCTGTGTTGTTGCTCCATTCCCCACCCCCCCCCCCCCCCCGTTTCCCCCCTCTGTGTCCTTGTGCCTGTTCGTGGAGTCTTCCTGGTGATTCCCATATACGTTGAGACGGGAGAGAGAGCCGGAGAGCACAGGGTGATCGCTGGTAAGGGTTCGCCGTTTTTGGGCGTCGCCCGATCGGTGTTTGCTCCTTCATCTTAAACCTCTATTTCCTTTTTTCCTTTCGTTTATCTTTCCTTCAGTTTGTTTTGTTGCCTCCCTTTTCCGTAGTTAAGGAAATCGGAGAGGTCTGATTACTTCCCATTCCCGGAGTTCGGGTAGGGAAGATTATATTATATATTCACCCTCCCCGAGTTGGGGAGGGGTTGTAAGTGCAGCTGTTCCAGCATGGCAGCTGCACTATCTCGATTTACGGCCTTTCAGAGCCTGACCCGTAAGCACGGGTTCTTTTGTGTACCTACGGAACGTGAGGTTAGTGTCGAGGACGTTGTCCTCGCAACCGGTCGTGTTGTCGGGATCGACAAGGTTGTTGCCGCTTCGCGGATGAACAAGCGGATCGTTATTTTTTTGTCCGACGTGGATTGTGTCCCACAAATTGTCGAACAGGGTTTGACAATCGATCCAGATTTATTTGTTATGATTTCCCCACTAGATAGCCCAGCGATAAAAGTCGTGATATCCAATTGCCCCCCCATTTGTATCCGACGATGTACTAATTAAAGAATTGTCCCGATACGGTACCATCGTGTCTCGTATCTCCATGATTCCCTTCGGGTCACGGAACAACGATTTAAGGCACGTGGTTTCATTCCGGCGGCAAGTATTTATGATTTTAAAAAATTCCCAGAAGGATTTAAACCTTATAATAAAATTAAAACATCAACAGAACGAATATACAGTGTACGTGTCCACCAACGTTCTAAAATGTTTTGGCTGCGGACAATTTGGGCATGTTAAGCATGACTGTCCCCGAAAAGAGAATTCTCCACAAGTACAACCTCCCCTCCGAACCGGGAATAAGCAACCCCCCCACCTTCCCACCACCGATCCAAACCCTTCCACCACCGACCCAAGCCTTCCCACCACCGAACCAAACCCTCCCACCACCGAACCAAGCTTTCCCGCCACCGAACCAAGCCCTCCCACCACCGACCCGAACCTTCCCACCATCGACCCAAGCCTTACCACCACTGATCCCAATCTGTCTACCACCGACCCAAGCCCTCCTACCACCGACCCGAACCTTCCCACCACCGAACCAAACCTTCCCACCACCGAACCAAGCCTTCCCGCCGCCGACCCAAGCCCTCCCACCACCGACCCGAACCTTCCCACCATCGACCCAAGCCTTACCACCACTGATCCCAATCTGTCTACCACCGACCCAAGCCCTCCCACCACCGACCCGAACCTTCCCACCACCGAACCAAACCTTCCCACCACCGAACCAAGCCTTCCCGCCGCCGACCCAAGCCCTCCCACCACCGACCCGAACCTTCCCACCATCGACCCAAGCCTTACCACCACTGATCCCAATCTGTCTACCACCGACCCAAGCCCTCCTACCACCGATCCAAACCCCCCCGCCGTACCCCCTTCCCCTCCCCTTGAAACAGGGGCCCCTCCCTCGACTGAAGGATCTAATTGCAGCCATCTCCTGTTAACGATAGACCTCACCCCCCAGACGACATCGTCCAATCACAGCTTGTTGCCTGCTATAACTGATCCTACCTCTCTCGCCGTGGTAGCCGATGGGAATCCCCTCCCGATGATCACGCCCCCCGTCCCCGTCCCTCCCCCCAAACCCTTGCAATCTCTTCCCACTAACCAGGACGAGTTTCAATTAGTCTGCCCAAAAGGAAAAAGACATCTGCAAACAACAGATGAAAACGGTCATCTCTTTATAAAACCTACAACTGAAAACCGACAGCCCCTCCTCTCTGCCCTAGATTTGTCCCTCGTCACAGAAAATCGTTTCTCGGTGTTGGAGGACATAGATGTCGATGAATCCTCGCTCTTGTCTACTGACCTAGAAACTGATATGATTGAACCGCAAAAATTAGTACCCCCCCCCCCTCCCCCGAAGATGGCTCATTTCTCTCCCTCCCCGTCCCCTCCCTCTATGGATTATGCCCCATCCGATAACGTGGAGGGATGTGATGACGGTGAGGAGATAAATGATGAAAACCAGTGTGACACACCATCTGAGCCATCTGATATAGATGACTCTGTTAGTGAATGTGGTAGCCTTAAGGAAGAAGAAACCCCTCCAATCCCTCCCTCTGAGATAAAAAGGTTTCTTAAGGACACATTCCGAAAAAGGAATGTTGTTATAGAAACCTTTTTTCCGGAGCTACCTGATTTTATACATTCCGCTAGACTGATGGTAAAACGGCCCCACGTTTTTAAATTTCAATTCCTCCCAACGTCACCATTTAAAGAAGTGGTTGCAAAAAGCTAAGAATGAACTGCTATCAAAAAATTGAGTGGTGGTCACTCCTCCTTATAGCTGTAATGAGTTTTTCCATTTGTAGCCTGAATATTAACGGAGGATGTAGCTCTGTCCGTAAAGTTCAAGTAAGGGATTTTTTATTACAGAAGAAAGTCGACATTGCCCTCTTACAAGAGACCCATGCCAACGACTGCTGTGTCGCAGAGTGGTGTAGGCTCTTCCCCGGCCTGTACTTTTTTAGTAACGGTGACTCCCGTAAAGGCGGTGTCGCAATAATTCTTAGCCCCTCCTTTGCGCCTTCATCGCTTAAATTCGACGAAATACACAAGGGATCCCTAGCATCCCTAGAATTCCACTACTGTGGAAAATTTTATACTATTTTTAATATCTATGCCCCAAGTACGCCTGTAGCTCGGCGAGGGTTTTTTAATGACCTTGGGACACACCTAACGTCCCTCGACAGCCAAAACGCCCTAAAAAACCAAGACAATCATGTTTGTATTGGTGGATATTTTAATTGCACCCTCCAACCCCAACTAGACAGGAACAGTGCAGAGCCCCATCCTGCCTCCACAATCCCTCTCACCAAATTTTTAAAACAAATGAATTTGACAGATATATGGTGGGTACAGCACCCATCAATCAGGCAATACACATGGTGTCGATGCATTCAGGGTAATATTGTACTTGCTCGCGTGGACAAGTTTTATATTAATCCTCCACTTGAACGCCTCGTTCTGTCATCCAAAATTTGCCCATCAGGATTCTCGGACCACAGCGCAACATTTCTCAAAATTTCTGCCCCCTGCCCGAAACACAAGAGTGCTTTTTGGAAATTTAATAACAACTTACTTGATGATAGTACCTTTAAGGACATTTTTCCGGAAATTTGGAATATTCTTCTTGCCTCCCAAGGGAATTTCTCAAACCTCAGACAATGGTGGGATAATGCCAAAACGCACATCAGACTGTTCTGCCAACAATATCGTGCGTATGGTGTTCAAGAGGAAAGAAAAACCACAACCTTACTTGAAGATGAAATCCTGGAATTACAGGAACAGCTTCAGGGAACTGCAAGTGTGAACTACCAGGAAATGGGGCAACAAATGCATGGAAAAACAGCCTTACTGAATTCCATATCCGAAAGGCGAGCACAAAATGCCTTATTGCGCCTGAAGATGAGGTACATACACGACCTTGATGCTCCAACCAAATGCTTCTTCAGCCTTAAAAGGGGGGCCTCTTCGTCAATGATTACACGCTTGCTCCATGATGGGGAACTCCTTTATGAAGATGGCAGAATCAGGGAATGTGCCCGGAAACATTTTAAACAACGGTTTATGCGGCATGACACTAACCAGGATGCAATATTGGAACTTGTTTCTAACCTTCCAACATTGGCGGAGGATCAGAAGCAGCAGTTGGAGAATCCTCTTAGGTTACCTGAGCTCACCGCTGCCTTGAAGGCCTTGGAACCTGATAAAGCCCCTGGACTGGATGGGCTGACTAGCGAATTTTTCCAGTTTTTTTGGGACACCATTGGACCTCACCTACTGCGGGTATTGAATGAATGTTTAGAGGATGGACAACTGCCGTGGAGTTGCCGGAGAGCAGTCACCACCTTAATTCCTAAGAAAGCGGACACTCAACTTATAGAGAACTGGCGTCCTATTTCTGTTTTATGTACGGATTATAAAATTTTAGCCAAAGCCTTGTCTAATCGAATGAAACCTTTTATGAATGTACTAATAGGAGAACATCAATCCTTTTGTATTCCTGGACGTACTATTTTTAATAATATCTTTCTTATCCGTGATACCATTCGGTTTTGTAACAATTTTAATATGAATGTTGGTCTGTTTTTCATTGACCAAGGAAAAGCCTTTGACTGTATTGACCACATGTACCTTTTTAGAGTTTTAGAGAATTTTGGGTTTGGACCTATTTTTATCTCGTACGTTAAACTTTTGTATTGTAATATATCCAGTGTTCTTAGAATTAATCAAGTATTGTGTAGCCCCATTGCTGTACAACGGGGAGTACGGCAAGGTTGCCCGCTATCTGGACTTTTATACTCTCTTGCCATCGAACCTCTTCTGCTCCAATTACGTACGCACATTTCTGGCTTCACTGGATCAATTCTTACCACACCGCTAAAAGTCTCTGCTTATGCAGATGATGTCTGTATTTATATAAAAAATAGTGCTGACGTCACTGCGGTGGCTCAGGCACTAAAGACATATTGTCAGGCTTGTTCAGGCCAGGTAAACTGGAAGAAGAGTGAAGCCCTTTGGATAGGACCTGGAGATTGCCCGCCAATTGTCCTACCAGGAGGAGTGAACTGGCAGAAAAGTGGCATTAAATACCTCGGTATTTTCCTAGGAGACAACACCTTTGAGCAGCAGAACTGGGTGGGATTACCGGACAAGGTAATGGCAAAACTGGCCCGCTGGAAAGGACTTCTTTCTCAACTTTCGTACCGCGGAAGAACTCTCGTCATTAACAATCTTGTCGCCTCTATGCTATGGCATAAGATGATATGCCTACAACCGCCCGGGAGCCTTCTTATTACACTGCAAAAGAGCATTGTCGACTTTTTCTGGAGCGGGAAACACTGGCTCCAACCCCCCGTGGCATACTTACCACTCACTGAAGGTGGCCAAGGTCTTATTGATATCCGCAGCCGGATTATGGTCTTCCGGCTTCATATCGTGCGCCAACTTGTATATGGAGATGAAGCCCTACTCTGGAGGCCTCTGGCTAACTGCATATTGCAGCTTACATGCAAGCTGGGTTACGACCGAGAACTTTTCTTGATGAACCCTCATCAAATCGATTCATTCTTGCTGCCCACCTTTTACCAAGGGGTGATGAACGCCTGGCAAGCCCTGTCCTTTTCCCGTGAAATGGCAACATACAACATGGAAATGTTGTTGAATGAGCCCCTATGCTACAACCCCTTCCTGGAAAACAGCCTGAATAATAGGGGACTCGTTCAACGTTTTGTTGATGCCAAGCTGCTGCGAGTGAAAGACCTCATGACAGAGTCTGGGAGCTGCCGGCTGAGTGCTGCCACTGTAGCACAAAAAACCGGAATAAAATCTGTCAGGATCATCTCTCGATTCCTTCAAGGGATATCCACAACGTATCGTAATACCTGCGAGGAACTTGGCCCTTCCCCTGAGGAAACAGCGGGTGACTTCCCCAAACTCCTAGTCTTCAGCCCGCCACTTAATCTGTCCCCTGGCCTGAACAGCCCTGATGATACTGCATTATCCCTTCCCGCCTTTCCAAAGAAAACTTTGTACAACGCGTACGTTAAAATTTTATACGCAAAAACATTTTATGAGCACCCGAGGCTTCGATGGCGGGATGTTTTACCCCCAATACCCCCCAATTGCCTCAATTGGCGAAGTTTTTATCTCTTGCCTACTCCAAAGTATGTTGGAGATATTCAATGGAAACTTGTACACTGGATTTTACCTTATAATGTTTTACTGAACCGGTTTTCTACTGCTAACTCTAATCTATGCCCTTTCTGTGCATCCATTGAAACCCTACCGCATATATACCTTGAGTGTGAACGATTGCAACCTCTTTTTACATTCCTTCCGGAACGCTTTGTGAAGCTTGGTTCCCTCTTCAATCACAATGTTTTTATTTATGGTGTTTTAGGACCGTCCTCCCTTAGGAATGTGGTTTTAATGAACCTTTTAATTGGTCAGGCCAAGTTTGCAATTTACAAATCCAGGAAGAAAAAAATGGGAAACGCTTCTGACTCGTCATATGATGTACTGCTCACCTTTAAGGCTCTTGTAAGTGCAAGACTAAAACTAGAGTACCGGTTTTTTTGAATGAACAAGAATTTAATATGTTTTAAAGAAAAGTGGGTTTTTAATGATGTCATATGCACACTTGATGATGATGACTTGATAATAACTTTTCCTTGAGACCATTTTTATTGTGTTTTGTTTCTTTATGACTGAACATAACTGATTTTTTGTACTCTTGTAATAAAAGGAAGAAACAGTCAGTCTCCCTCTCGCTCTTTCTCGTGCGTGGGTGTGGCAATCATGGCGGCTGTGTGCGTTGAGCTGTGATTACTGTGTTGTGTTGGTGGTCTTTCCGATCCCCATTCCACTCCCTTTGTGTCTTGAACGTGTTTGTGGAGTTTTCCCCGTGTTTCCTTTCTTTGTCGAGAGAGAGAGATTTTTTTCCCCTCTCTTCGTCGTTAGTCCTGCAACTTGCCGGAGTATAGACGTTCCACTTTAACCCTCTGGAGTCTACTATGATTACACACACATCGAATCCAGGAGGCGGTAATTGCGCAGTAAATTTGAATGCGGTTAGAGCCGATAAATTCGGCTTGTTGACATTTCGGCGCATGCGTGAAGCCGATAGAATCGGCTTGTCGACTCCAGAGGGTTAAATCATATTTATTTTCTTTCATTTGGTTTAATTATTACTACCTTTTCCTTTTTTTCTTTTTAATTTCCTCAACCCGAGGTGTTCGGGTAAAACGGAGTTCTTTTGTTTTAGTCATGGCGACGACTCGTTCGCGGCAGGACGCTGCGTTCGAATCGTTAACCCGCAAACATGCTCTGGTTTGTGTCCCTCCTGAAGGGATTCCGACCGAAGAGATCGTCTTGGCGGTTGGAAAGGTTATCGGAATCGAACATGTACGTGCTGCGTCACGTATGAACCAGAAGGTCGTGGTCTTCGTTGCGGATGAGCATCTGGTTCACGATGTCGTGAGTTCCGGGTTAACCACAGAGAGTGGTCACTTTGTTATGGCCTCCCCGATGGATGTCCCTGCAATGAAAATAATCGTTTCAAATTGTCCTCCCTTCGTGTCCAATGAAAAACTCGTGTCTGTTTTGTCTCGATATGGTACAATCGTTTCGAGAATCTTGATGATCCCCCTCGGGTGCCGCCATGAAAAAGCCTCGGGTGCCGCCATGAAAAAGCGAAGCACGTGATGAGCTTTCGACGGCAGCTTCACATGGTTCTTCCAGACCGTGGGGATGATACGGGTTTAAAGGTTTCATTTAAGATTAAAATTGATGACCGTGATTATCAAATATACACTTCATCAGCGACCTTAACATGTTTTCTCTGTGGGGCTTTTGGGCATTTAAAGAGATTTTGTGCAAAAGCTGCTTGTTCAAAGTGTGGGGAATCAGGCCACGTTGATCAAGATTGTAAAACGGCTAACAACCCACGACCTCGTGTGGTGGAGGAGGTGACACCTCATGTCTCAAATGTTTCCGCTGGCACTGTGTCCTTACAGAGTGAGGAGGGTTTTGTGACTGTGGCAAAAAAACGTAGAGCCTCCGCTCCTCGTGGCCCCACTAGTGCCCCCAAAGTAGTTGTACTGGATACGAGTGGTGCAGTATCTGAGGAACCTCAAGATAGTGAGAAAAGAAAAGATGGATTACCTTCCAATGAGGGAATTTTAATCCAAAGTGCACAAGGTGGTACGGTTCCATCAAATAGTTGTACAAATGAAGGGTCTATTATTGTTGATGAGACGTTGGTTGAATGTAAAGAGACATCACCATCATCATCATCACCACCAATGCCTGAGCCTCAACAAAATAGTGCGTCAATCCTTCCCAATGTTCCCACTGCAACAAATGATCAGAATACAGTTTGTGTGGCTCCGACAGAGGTGCCCGACTTAGTTGTACAAGATTGTGGTGAAACAGCCCCATCTCATGTCGAAGTAGACCTCCCCAGCCCCCCCCCCCCCCCACCCCGACCCAAGACCAGTCTATAAACGAGTTGGTAAAGGTCCAACTGAAATTTACGAACCTGGTGGAATGCTATCTGGGCTGTCTGCTTCAGATGATGACATGGAGGTGACTGAGCCGTCACAGTCATCATCTGAGCAGTTACAAATACTCCCCGAGGTTATTGTGACCTTTCTAAATGAGATGTTTAGGCAGCGAAATGTCATGATTCAAAAACATTTTCCTGACTTGCTTTCCTTCATGCAGACTGCAAAGTGTATAGTTAGAAATTCTAAAGATTTTGAGGTAACAAAAGCACAAATTCATCGACTGAGGAAATTCATTACAAAAGCAAGGTTGGAACTGTCTCAGCAACAGCTAAACCCCCCTTGATAAGGCATGAAAAGGAAGGAAGTGCTGTTTGGCACCTTATAGTCAGGTTCACTATGTCAATAAATTATATTTCGTTCAAAATCATGGTAGATTAGCAAACCTATACATTTTTGGAAAGGTTATAGCATAAGGAAACTAAAAATCAATGTTTACATTTGGAGAGATACCTGTATGGCGGCCATTTTGGATTTTCAAAATGGCCACTGTAAAATACATATTTTGTTCTATTTCTGCCTCTAATTACCCTAAAAACTTTTTAAAATATACTAAACCTATATTTTCAGAGACAAGGAATCCAATGAAAGTATCAAATTAGTGATATGGGGAATGGTAAGACACGAATCAAAGGTTTTGAATTGCAAAATACTGTCTTTATATTCGCGATAAGTTGCATAATCAAATACATGTTATCATTTTGTACAGGCAGTTAATAACATCAAAATGTGTCACAATAATTCATATCACCAAACATACACAGGCAGTCAGCAAAATCATATACACATGCAGTCAGTATAACTTCACATCTACACAGGCAGTCAATGACAAAATATACACAGGCAGTCAATGGCATCAAACATACACGATTACAGAATATGCCATTTAGAGTTCGTCATCACTGTCCTGTGTGTCGTATCCGACAATATAGTCCACATCGTTTTCACAGTCCGTTCCACACAAGCAAAGGTCGGTCAAATTGATTGGCAAATCGAATTGGTCGAATGGTCGATCGAATCGAATTCGATGAATCGATTCGAATCGAATCGATCGAATTGGTCGAATGGTCGAATGGTCGATCGAAACGATTGGTCGAATGGTCGAATGGTCGAATTGGTCGAATAGAATTGGTCGATTGGTCGAATTGGTCGAATTGGTCGAATCGAATTGGTCGGAATTGGCAAATGCAAACATTGATTTTCAGATTTTCCATGTAATAACGTTTCCAAAAATGTATAGGTTTGCTAATCTACCATGATTTTGAACGAAAAAACATAGTGAACCTGACTATTAAACATGAATGGTGGTGGTGCTAACCATTTACGTCAGCTCCAAGTTAAAAACTTATTGTTTCAGAAACATATCGATATATGTTTATTGCAGGAAACACACATAACAGAGACTTCACAGCCCGACTGGCTTCGCCTTAATACTGGGCAGTGCTTCTTTAGCAATGTTTCTTCTGTTTCTGCGGGAATTGCTTTCTTGCTTCGTCCGGGGTTTGTTCCTGACTCTTGTAATTTTAATGAGATAGTTATAGGACACTTAGCATCCTTAGAGGTGGTCTATCAAGGATTTCACCTCACCTTACTCAATGTATATACTCCTAGTAGCAGCTTAGCTCGTAAAGATTTTTTCACACGTCTGGCCAATTACCTTCACACAGTAGCCTTTGATCATTTTATCTGTATTGGAGGAGATTTCAATTGCACCTTTGAACCTAGTTTAGATAGAAATACACCAGAACCACATCCAGAATCTCATAAAGATTTATTGAATTGTTTTTCATCACTTCGTCTACTTGACGCATGGCGTATACAGCACCCTACAACATCTCAATACACATGGTGCCGTTGTGCTGGTGGGTTAATAACACTTGCAAGGCTTGATAGATGGTATATAAATCCACCTTTTAGAAACGTACTCGTGTCTTGTAATCATTTCCCTTCTACTTTCTCTGATCACCACCTGGTTGTACTTGGTCTATCCTTTTCTCAGTCAATTCGTAAAAGTGCGTATTGGACTTTCAATACCAGCCTGTTGGAGGATTGCTGTTTTAAGGATGCTTTCCCTAGTTTTTGGAAACACTCATCCAAAGAAAACCTTGTTACTCTTCTGTTCAGTTATGGTGGGATAACGTGAAAGCCCAGATTAGCGTCTTTTATCAATATTTTAAGTCCTTTTCCACAAGCAAGAGTAAGATTGCTGTTTCTCTCTTCGGCAAGCCACCCGAGCAATGTAATGTGATCCTGCATTTCCAATCCCTGGGCTCAACTCGGTTAAAACTGCAATTTAAGTACTATAGCAGCAATGCAAATGTTGAGGCATATGTTAAAACATGGTGTGTGGGAAAAATATGCGGAGTAAATGAAAATGTATTAGAGATTTACATGTAGGTGTTTCCTTGTCTTTGCAATCTCTTGTTTTGGAATGTTGTACGTTACATTGATTGTTTCTCCTTTTATTTGATTTTCTATGACTTTTGTTGTATTCTCTTGAAAACTGTTTTTTTGGTTTATTCTTGTTGACGCTTGTTTTTATAGTTTTATAATAAAAGGACTTAAAAGTCAAAACTCTCTCTCTCTCTCTCTCTCTCTCTCTCTCTCTCTCTCTCTCTTTCTCTCTCTCTATCTCTCTCTCTCTCTCTCTCTCTCTCTCTCTCTCTCTTTCTCTCTTTCTCTCTTTCTCTCTTTCTCTCTTTCTCTCTCAACACATGCCAGCCATTGGTGCATCCTTCTCCACACACAGAGCTCACACAAGTTATCATGTGGAAAAAGGTTACATCTATTTGCCTTGGCATTTCCCCCAAGGCTGAGCTATCTGTTGTACGCGTGATTTGATGTCATTGCGTTTGAGAAGCCTATCGGGTTATCATGAGTTCAGGGGAATTTATTGTGACTTCTATACATTTGGTGTGATATGTGCTTTCTCTCTCTTCCCTCTTCTCTCACAAACCCTCTTATTATTGACAAGCAAATATCACCCGTTCCTTCGTTGACAGGAATACTAAGAGAGGGGAGACAGAAAGGGGGGTGAGAGAGAGAGAGAGGGTGCGAGAGATAGAGGTGGGAGAGAGAGGAAGGGGAGAGAGGGGAGAGAGAGTAAGAGGGGAGAGAAAGGGGAGAGAGAGTACGGGAGAGAGACTATGGGGAGAGAGAGGGGAGAGAGAGTACGGGAGAGAGACTATGAGGAGAGAGGGGGGAGAGAGAGTATGGGAGAGAGACTATGGGGAGAGAGAGAGAGAGAGGGGAGAGAGAGTACGGGGAGAGGAGAGTGAGCATGGAGAGAGAAGGTGTGGTCGGGGTGAGGGAGAGATTCCCCACCCCCACCGTCACACTGGGTAGATGTGACGCCCAGTTTAACGTCCATCTAAGGGACGGCACACACATTTATGAATCACCCTACCTGGGAAACACCAAGATGACAGTTTATAGTTGGGTTGAGATTCAAACACAGGCTATACGGTTTAGAACGAGTGTGCGTACCTCTCTGCATCTTACCGTGGTGTGAGGATTCATTGCTTTGTAGCCACTGAAAACATTATTCAATTCTCTCTTGAACTCATAGTTCACTTGTCCCGTTGCTTTACTTATTCTAATCCTATATTTATTTTGCCTCCCTAACTCCGAGGATTTCCCCACGGAGAACCGAGCCCCAGTCACCATGCCCACTGCTCACGTCATGAGAGTCTTTGCCTGATTAATTGTTTTCATTGCACTCGATGAAGTTACACTGGGCAAATTCCTTAATCTTTTCTTCACTCAATATAATTGTCAGAACAGTAGAAAAAGTTAAGTTTAATCCTTTGGCAATTTCACATTTTTAGCCGCGTCGCAGACGCTGGTCATAGAGTGCCCTCTGCTGTTGTTGTTGTTGTTCTTCTTGTTCTTCTTCTTCTTCTTGTTCTTGCAGAGAAGACAAAACCTCAAAGCTCCACCCATTCTGGGAACCATAGCTCCACCCATTCTGGGAGAGGCGTCATATAAACAAATATCCACCATTTTATTAACTCGCATAGTTTTGAGGCCTGTTTTGTAGGCCCGTGGTGTCTTCCTCTCTCACACAGTTTTATTTCAAATCAAATTCGATATATCATTTCATTTTTCACAGTCGCTAACATAGTTTTAGACTCGGTTGAAAAAAAACGGGAAGAAAATCCGATGAAAGTTGCCCTTTATAGAACGAAATGAATTCTCAGAGGCCTGTAACTTCAAGTCCATTGAGATATATATTTTTTAAATCGCGGCATGGTCAGTCATACACCGCCCGAAATAAAAGACGGGAAAATGCCGAGATATATATATATTTTGTTTAAATCGCGGCATGCTCAGTCATACACCGCCCGAAATAACAGACGGGAAAATGCCGAGATATATATATATTTTGTTTAAATCGTGGCATGGTCAGTCATACACCGCCTGAAATAACAGACGGGAAAATGCCGAGATATATTAAAAATTCGTCCATTTGATGACAATCGTCACGATGAAATATTTAATTTATACGTCGTCACAATAATGTGGAGAGAGGAGCATAGCTTCGTTCACGTGTCGCCACATACGGGAAATTGCCGAGATATATATTTTTTAAATCGCGGCATGGTCAGTCATACACCGCCTGAAATAACAGACGGGAAAATGCCGAGATATATTAAAAATTCGTCCATTTGATGACAATCGTCACGATGAAATATTTAATATATACGTCGTCACAATAATGTGGAGAGAGGAGCATAGCTTCGTTCACGTGTCGCCACACACGGGAAATTGCCGAGATATATATATTTTAAATCGCGGCATGGTCAGTCATACACCGCCTGAAATAACAGATGGGAAAATGCCGAGATATATTAAAAATTCGTCGCCACACACGGGAAATTGCCGAGATATATTTTCACTTTGCACAAAAATAACATCAAGTAATCGAATCAATAGGAATGTCCTGTGCCTATAACATCGACGTTATAGGCACAGCTGCATCTAGGCATTGTGTAACATCGACGCGGCTTTTGTTTTAATTAAAACTTTTTGTACTTGTTTGGTGTAAATATGAAGAAGGAGGGAGCATGACCTTGCTGAAAGCTTTATTATAAGATATACGCTTAGTTATGAGAATTGGTAAATTCTTTAAAATTTCAGATTTCACTCCAGATTTCGACACTTATTTAATCTACCAGTTCCGATCATAAAATCTGAAGACAGATTTTGATTATACACTTTAATTAGTCTTTGAGAGGCCATCTTGGAAAAACGGCAAGGCACTTTTCAATAGGCCGAAACAAAATGGTTGCTTAAGACACTAGTGAGGTGACAGAATGCTGACGAAGGATAAGCCTTTTATTGTTTTTTTTGATATGAGCACCTCATGAACTCTCTTCAAAAGGGGTGTATACATTTACCCAAATACCCAGTTTTCATTCCTGAGTATGCATCCAAAATTTGGGCCACTAGGTTTCATGGTTTGGAGTTACAGAGGAGACACACACATTGACACACATGCATACACATAAAAAAAAAAACACACACACACACACACAAACACACACACACACACACACACACACACACACACACACACACAAGCACACACACACACACACACACACACAAACACACACACACACACAAAATACCAGGATTGAAGATACATTGAGGTTCATGTGCTTGTGAAAGTCAACATCTCTCTGGCTATTTTCAGAGAGCTGCCTCAACAACAACACAACATGCATTTTAAGGCCATTTTCCCTGCTAGAGCGGGGGTTAGCCTTGCGGTCCCCATGACAATCTTCTTCATCTTGCCCTATTTTCTGCATCTCTCCTTGTTAACCCCCTTGCCCGCATTTCTTCTTCCACCATCTTTAGCCAAGTCTTTCTCGGTCTTCCCCGTCCTCTACTTCCTTCTACATTCATTTCCATCACTCTTCTCAACCAGTCACTTTCATCCTTCCTCAACACATGACCAAACCATCTCAAACTGTTTCTCTTCACAGCATCCATCACAGGATCTATTCCCATCATCTTTCGCAATTCATCATTTGTCTTCCTCTCTCTCAACGATACTCCGCACATCCACCGAACCATTCGCATTTCCAGCCTTTCCAGCCTTCGTTGCTGCTCTACGTTCATTACCCATGTCTCGCTCCCATAAATCATAACTCTTCTCACACATGCAACATACACCTTTCCCTTCAGCTTCAACGACACTCCCCATCCCCACTCAGTTCCCAAAACTTCTTCCATGCAGATCTCACTCGAGCAACCGTTGCCGAGTCTGATCCACCTTCTCCATTCAGCATGTCTCCGAGGTAGCAAAATGTTTTCACACCTTCCAGCTTCACGCCGTCTCCAAGATCCAACTCAACATTTCCTCCATCTGCAGCTCCCTCTGTGCACACCTTACATTTGAATGTAGCTGCCACACTGGTTAATGACCCTCTCAGACCACTACATTTTTGATGAACCCACTCAGCGCACATTGTACATTGAATTGAGTTCACTCCGACACCCTTCCTGCACACAGCACAGGGCCACTTCCCAGTTCTTTCCACCTCACCACATGCTTTACCACTTGCCATCACCTTCGTCTTTCCGATATTCACCTTCAGACCTTTTGTCTCCATACATTCCTTCCACTTGTTCATCTTTTCCTTCAGTCCATCCATACTTTCCGCAATCAACACCAGATCATCTGCATACAACAACTCCCACGGTAAACCCTCCTTTATGTTCTGAGCCAGCACCTCCATCACAGCTACAAATAGTACTGGACTTAGTACCGACCCCTGATGCACTCCCACCTTCACCTCAAACTCACCACTGTTCCCGTCCTTCGTCCTTACAGCTGTGCGCGCTCTTTTGTACATTGCCATCACTACTCTGATCAACCATTCCTCCACTCCTAACTTCCTCATTGCCCATGTCAATACTTTGCGTGGAACCCTATCGAATGCTTTCTCCAGATCAACAAACCCAAGAAACAACTTCTTCCTCTTATCCATGTACTTCACCTGCATCTGCCTCACAATAAAAAGCACGTCTGTCGTTCCTCTTCCTGGCATAAATCCAAACTGCATTTCGTCGATCTTCACTTTCTTCCTTATCCTCCTCTCCAACACCCTTTCCAATACCTTCATTCCATGCTCCAATAACTTTATCGCTCGGTACAAGCCACACTCTTGAGGGTCACCTTTCCCCTTGTATAGAGGGACGAGGGTACTCAGTTCCCCAGCCACTGAAATGCGGCCTTCTTTCACCGCCAGATTACAGATCTCCGTCATTCTCTTCACACCCCAACTTCCTGCTGCCTTCAACATATCTCCCACAACTCCCGTCAGCCCTCCCGCTTTTCTACTCTTCATTGCTTTTATCGCTTCCTCAACTTCATTCTCAGTTATCTTCTCTGCCGGTCCTAAAACGGTGTTACTCTCTATGTTGCCATCCCATTCATTCTCTGTATTCAACAGCATTTCCATATATCTTTTCCATCTTCCTTTAATTCCATCTGGGTCCACAACGATTTGTCCCACTTCATCCTTCAAGCAACTCACCCACATCACATCACACCTCTCTTTCGCTATCTGCTTTGCATTCCTGAATACTGCTCTCTGACCCTCTTCCGAATTCAAGCGTTCTCCGAACATTTTCCTACATGCCTCCTGCGCCTTTGCTACCTCTTTCTTTGCAGCCTTCCTGGCTGCCTTATAACTTTCATGCTCTGCTGTTTCTGCCCCCGTGCCCTTCGCCTTCTGCCACTCCTTGAAATTCTTCCTCTTCTCGTCAATCCTCTTTCCAACTTCATCATCCCACCACCATGTTTCCGAGTGCCTCAGTGGTCCTTTTGTCCATCCACATACCTCACCAGGTATGGTGAGCGGTCCAACACGGTCCAACACAGAGAGCTGCCTCAATGCCGGAAAGTCTTCCATAGAATTATTTTATCTCTAATGCACAGATTTGTAGTGTACTTGCAGTGTACATGTCGTGTATTTTTTTTATCAGTGGCAATTTGCATTTATCTGTTCAAGCAAGACAGTATGGTAGGTGTGGTAGAGATGACTTATTTTGAGTGTGCAGATGTGCTTCGACATTAGGAGCTGCTTTACGACTTTAGACACTTTACGACTTTAGACACTTTACGACGTTATGACTGCTTTACGAACTACTCAAGTGGAAAAAGTGGACGAAGTCCGATTGGCTTATTGGTGATACGCTATTTCTTCATTCGTATTCAAAGTATTACAGTACTCCCATGTACTTAAGCTTGGCAAATTATGGGACACCGCTCACACTGGACTTTTAGCAGTGAGTAGGAAACAAACAAAGTCCTTCCTTGGAACATCCGAATTTTTGTCCACTTACAGTCACGTGAAAAATTAAGTACACCCCATGTAAAGTTTTGACTTTTTCAACATATTTCAACATACAGCTATTTGATCTTCATTTCAACAATATTGATAGATAAAGGTGATATAATATAACAAATATCATGAAATATTTACATTTTGTAGTCCATTGTATAATTTAAATAACCATAAATGCAAATTTCGCATGTGGAAAAAGGAAGTACACCACTACATTTATCACTACTTAAAATACCTAAAATTAGAATCAGGTGCACCAGCTCAGGTGCAAATGATTAGAACATCGTTAGAGAGGATCTTGGAGGAACCTGTCTTATTTAAATTTCAGACATTTCGTTTGGTTTGCTCTTTGTTGTTGAAGTGTGCGGCATTTTTTGTTGTTAATAGACGAAAATAATACTTTATTTTTTGTTCGTAATGCACGAAAACAATACTATATTTTTTGTTGATAATACACGAAAATAATACTTTATTTTTTGTTCGTAATACACGAAAACAATACTATATTTTTTGTTGTTAATACACGAAAATAATACTTTATTTTTTCTTCTTAATACACGAAAATAATACTTTATTTTTTGTTGTTAATACACTAAAATAATACTTTATTTTGTGTTCTTAATACACGAAAATAATGCTCTATTTTTTGTTCTTAATACACCAAAATAATACTTTATTTTGTGTTCTTAATACACCAAAATAATACTTTATTTTGTGTTCTTAATACACCAAAATAATACTTTATTTTGTGTTCTTAATACACGAAAATAATACATTATTTTTTGTTCTTAATTCACGAAAATAATACATTATTTTTTGTTCTTAATTCACGAAAATAATACTTTATTTTTTGTTCTTAATACACGAAAATAATACTTTATTTTGTGTTCTTAATACACGAAAAGAATACTTTATTTTTTATTGTTAATACACTAAAATAATACTTTATTTTTTGTT
Source organism: Myxine glutinosa (assembly GCF_964187855.1). NCBI lineage: Eukaryota > Metazoa > Chordata > Myxini > Myxiniformes > Myxinidae > Myxine > Myxine glutinosa. The sequence goes on along the minus strand of NC_136264.1, from coordinate 96,512,906 downwards.
GTTAATACACTAAAATAATACTTTATTTTTTGTTGTTAATACACTAAAATAATACTTTATTTTTTGTTCTTAAGGTGCACAGTGGGGTAAAAAATAAAAAAAATAAAAACATTGTTGTTTTTCATGTCAAAGTGTTCTTTGAAGTATATATTTTCAGAATCAAACTGTTTTGATTGGTACTTATTTCCAAAGAAATAAGTTGAAATAACTTGAAAACTAATCATCCAAATTGAATGAAATTTGGCATTAATAATCATCTTAACATGTTGGATGAATTAATGATGGCTTTTTAAGATACCCCTACTACAAATTGAGTTATGAAAAAAATCCTTGTATTTTTCTTTAAAAACAAGAAAAAATATTTTGTGTAATTATCATTACAATTTACTGAAAAGCCATCACTGGTCTCTTTGGATATACCCATATTAACTACCCAAAGGGGTAAATAACAGATTGACTGAGGCAGTTAGCAGTAGTTCCAGTTTCAATTATGTCAACCAAAAAAACATATTTTTGTATGTGTCTAGAAAATTAGAGCTCACATGTTTATTTGTATCCGAAATTCACTTGTGTCTGTATTTTTGGATTCCTCATACTCTAAGCTTTCTAGCAGTATATGGTTTGTGGGGGGCTTCACGAGCTTCACTGGAAAGTGAAGCTCGTATTAGCTTCACTGGAAAGACTGATAATTTCAATTTATTGATGGCACGTGAAACGTGCTATTTTACCCCACTGTGCACCTTAATACATGAAAATAATACTTTATTTTGTGTTCTTAATAATTATTTTATTCATGAAATGAAATATCAGAAAACCATGCACAACCATGTTAATTAACGGTACAGTTTGGACAAATTTTTAAGTTGAAGTCGCTAACCATATTTTCCCGTTAATCCATAATTTTGCGGATTTGTGGTTCATGGGCATTTTCAAGAACTTAACCCCCATGAACAGCAACGTCCTACTGTACTTGAACATTGCGTGGGGTCTCATGTTGTTTGACTTCTCAAGTTAAATTACATAATACCAACAGGGTACCTGTCTTGATGATTCGTAGTTAAGTAGTTTCAGTTTCACTTTTAAACATCAGTTTTGCTTTGGAATATCAGTTTTGGATTCGTCATTACAATTTGTGTTGCGACATGAATGGTACACGAAAAAGGTCGTCAAAACCGATTTTTGGGGGGATATTTCGCCAATTATCTAAGGGGTCTAAAGTGCCTTAAGGATATAAATCCGTGGTTCCCAACCTGGGGACCATGGCCCCCTGGGGGGCCATGGTGTATTTCTCGGGGGGAGCATGGGGTAATTTGAACCATACTAAAAATTAAATATTTTTTTATTTGTTTTTAAAAATATTGTTTTGACTTTGATATTGTTTTGTTTTTTTCCTATTGCAGATTTGACGTTATGGCTTCTGGGAGTAAAAAAAAGAAAGTATCTTGACGAATACATAAAGCTCGGATTCACGTCCATGACCGTGTCTGGCCAAGAGAAACCACAATGTGTGCTGTGTCACAAGGTTTTGAGTACTGAATCCACGAGGCCATCCAAGTTGAAGTTGCACCTCGAGACGAATCACGCACAACATGCAAAGCAGGATCCTGAATTTTTCAAGCGGCATGAAAGAAATTTAAAGCGACAGAAGTTGGATGAGGGAGGAGCTTTTCAACAACAAAATGTAGCAACTGTCCAGGCTTCTTATGAAGTTTCTCTTGAAATTGCAAAGAAGACAAACCCCCACTCGATTGGGGAGACACTCATCAAGCCTTGTACCCTCCTCATTGTCGAACGGGTTCTCAGCAAGGCAGAGGCTTGCAAAGTTGAACAGGTGTCTTTATTGAATAACACAGTGCAGCATCGTATCCATGACCTGTCGGAAGATGTGAAACAACAGATCATCAATGAGATTAAGGCGGCGCCTTTTGGCTTGTTTTCTTTTCAACTTGATGAATCGACTGATGTTAGTTCCTGCTCCCAGCTACTGGCATTTGTTCGCTATGTCAAGGGAGATGATATCAAGGAAGAATTCCTGTTCTGCAGTGCCCTGGAAACAACGACAAAAGCTAACGAGGTCATGGCAAAAATGAAGTAGTTCTTCGATGCGGGAGAAATTCAGTGGGAGAATGTATGCGGTGTCTGTACTGACGGTGCTCCTGCCATGCTTGGTTCCAAATCCGGATTCCAAGCAAAAGTGAAGATGCTGGCACCACAAGCGAAAGGAACCCACTGTATGATTCATCGCTATGCCCTGGCTTGTAAGACTCTCCCTCTCTCATTGAAGAAAGTTCTTGAAGTCGTAATCAAGATTGTTAACTACATCAAGGCAGGGGCTCTCAACACCCAAATGTTCAAGGAGCTGTGCAAAGACATGAACGCGGAACATGAAACGTTGCTGTACTATACTGCTGTATGCTGGCTTTCGAAAGGGAATGTTCTGAACCGCGTCTTTGAACTTCGTGTGGAAGTCAAACATTTCTTGAATATTCAAGGGCAACATGACCTCCTGCAGCATTACGAAGAAGAATTGTGAAAAGAACGACTTGCTTATCTTGCTGACATTTTGGAGCAGCAGAACCAGCTGATCCTCAAGCTCCAAGGAAGAGTGACTAATATTATTCTTTTCCATGATCGTCTCAGAGGATTTGTTGCCAAGCTCCAAAACTGGCACAGGAAAGTGAACACAGGAAACATTGCTATGTTCGAAAGAATGTCTGAATTGCAAGACAGCATGGGAAAAGAGCTTGGATCCCATACTGAAAAATGACATTCTTGAGCATCTGCTGTCACTGGAGCTAGAATTTCATAAGTATTTTCCTGATTTAGACGACAATGAGGCAAAAATTGTGAGGAATCCTTTTTCCGTCAACTTTTGCTTGGAGAGCATGCTGGAGGCAATGCAAGATGAATTCCTGGATCTCCGAAACGATTCATTTGCCAAAGACACATTCGAAGAGAAGAGCTTGACGGAGTTTTGGGTGGGAATGGGTCGCTACCCTAATATCAGCCAGATAGCTATCCGGGTGCTTCTGCCATTCTCGTCTACCTATCTCTGCAAAGTGGGGTTTTCCACGCTGTTGAATATCAAATCGAAACGGTGTAATCGGCTCCATGTGGAAGATGACCTCTGCTGTGCCCTGACTGTGACTCAACTACGGATACCCCAATTGGTAGCGAAAATGCAATTTCAGCCATCCCACTGAGTTTTTAATTCACTTTTACGGCGCATGCACCGCGTCTCTAGTTTTGATTACCTGAGTTGTTGTCGAATTGAGTTTCTTTTTGTGAGATTATAACACACTGCGTTAAATACAGACACAATGGAGGTTTTTAGTTTTCACATATTCTTGACTTGGAACCTTTACATACTGTTTTCTTGTGTGACAGTTCTATTTTATGCTGTCCATAGTGTTGCTACTGATAATATTAAAATCTCATATCAAACATGCATCATTCGAGCGACGTTGCTTTGTTTGCTTCTTCCAAAAACGATGTAGTTGGGAGCCAGTAAGGAACAGAAAAAAACTATGGAACTAAATGTTCATGTTGGCTACTTGGAATTCCTCATTTTCTGTGTAATAATTTACCAATTCTCATACAAACAAAATAGCCAATTAAAGGAAAAAACACCTCTCAGAATGCACCACAGAGCATCTAGAAATCAAAAAATTTCTGGGGGGCATGACCCCAGACCCGCCTAGCCTGCTTGCACGCGCTCCGCCGCTTGACCCTCGCGAAAGGGTGGGGGGTGCTGGGGATGTACTCTGGGAGCCAAAGGGGCCATAACACAAAAAAGATTGGGAACCCCTTATCTAAAGGGTATATTAGGGGTGCAAAGGGTCTAAAGAGTTTAAAGAGTCTTAAAAGGGTCTCAGGGATTGAAGTGATTCTCAGGGTTCTAAAGGGTTGTTACGGACCAGTATATATTATTTTAATGGTGCTTGGATATGGTTGCATTTGCTGTTAAGTTTCCCTCCTGGTGTCACAACGCTTCGGATAAAGGGAGTCACAACTTAAACTAGAAGGGCACTCAGTAGAGAGCATACCCTGAATCGTTTACGTCTTGCATTCCACTGATAGACCAGATCTGAATCCGGACCTAAACCAAAACCTAATCGGCTTGTTCTTGTCGCCTAACCAACTCATTCACCTAATTTTGTCATAAGTCGTCCACAACTTTTTGAAATATCATGCTATATATATCGTTTTTGGCCTTATCACTCAATGGTGAAGAATCACTTAGGATAAAAAAATTCTCGTATCTGTATCCATATTCAGATCTTCACCAAAAACAAATGGATTCTTCCTTGTCACACACAAAAAAATGTCACCAAGTTTTGTCCGAATCCGTCCATAACTTTTTGAGATATCCTGCTATGTATTGTTTTTGGCCCTATCTCCCAATGGTGAAGATTAACTTTAAAAAATTCTAGTCGCCGGATCCGAATCCGGATCTTCACCAAAATCTAATCATCTCGTCCGTGTCACAAACACTACCTATCTGCCAAATTTCGTCCGAATCTGTCCACAACCTTTCGAGATATTTTGTTCACAAACGGACAGACAAACAGACAGACAGGGGTGAAAACATAACCTCCATCCACCGTTGGTGGCGGAGGTAATGAAGTAAAAGAAAATAAATAAATAAATAAAAATAAATAAAATAAATACTTCCTATGATTTTGGATTTTTAAAACAACCTGTATTATGGAGTATTTTTGCTAATTTTTCATTATGCAGCTTAATAAGCACTATTCTTACGAATTACGAACTTATTTCCATGATAATAGTCTGACCACAGGGTTTGGGGTATAGCTTTGAGGTGTGTCCTCTATGTTGGGTGAGTCTAGACTCAGGTATAAAATGACACCCTGATGTTTCACATGCAGCACGAGGCATGAATATGTGCATCACCCACCAGAAGGTCATTGACCTGGGTGTCCAGTCTGCCAGCATTGGTGTTTGGACGTTAAAGATCCCACGGTGTCTTTCACGAAGAGTTTGCGAGTTATAGCGCTGGCACTCAGTATAAGTTAGCAACTTGTGCCACCTTTTGGCGAACGTCAGGCTTTGTCAGAAAAGCTTGGGCCAAAAAGTGTCCATGGCCGACCCCACAAGAAAGTGGGAATAAGAACAATTGGGGTCATTAAAGAACCAGTAGTTGTCACAGTCTTATATGTTGATTCAGTGTTTGTGTAGTATCTCTGTCTGTCTTTGTCTTCTTGTAAGTTCAGCCCTTTGAGAGCCACATGAAAGAAGAAGAAGAAGAAAGGAAGAATAACCCTTTCAGAGTGGAATTGTGCCGTGAATGATGATGGACAAAATATTCCAATCAACCTCTGAATAATTTGTTTTAATTAATATTTCCAGGCACTTGAGAAGGATTGGGGAAAGATACACAGATGGATGAATCTTGCGCATTTTTTTTTTGGGGGATACATCATCGAGGCTCATGGAAGAGCTCGGACACAGAATGGATGAAGACAACATAACGAAAGGAACAGCAGGAGAAGGGGGAAATTCCAACAGCAGGGCTGAGAGAGAAAATAGATGGAGACTGATAAATAAGGGATGCACATAATGATGAGGGCTAGGGAATAATGCAAGGGGTGGAGAAGATGGATACAGAAGCAAAATTTTGGAAGGGGCGTGGGATGGTTTAATGGGTGCAGGAAAGATCATGGTTTTGTATGGGGAATGACCTGAGATGATGGGTGTTGCTGTTGTTTTTGTATAGCCCCGGACAGTTTTCTTGAACAAGCCCTCGGCATGGAGACAGCCGATTGATCTCCCAGGAGTGACCCATAAAATCCCCCACACAGGATGCTGTAGCCCCACCTTCGCAAAATTAGGGCCACGACAGAGTTATATAGTGAGAGAGAGAGAAAAGAAAGAGACAAGAAGGAAAGGGCCAGTCCATGGGGAACAACTAACTAACTCTAACAACTCTGACCGTGACCACGCTGCCCTGACAAATCCGAACAGCAGGGAAGAATGGGGAAGATTTAGCCCCTGACTTGCATTGGTGGGTAAATCCACCACGAAGAGGCATTCCCAATAGTTGTGAGATGGTCGTGAACAGCTGTCTTGAACACCTGGAGGGAAGAGTGAGATTGAACAGAGTGTGGAAGTTGGTTCCAGAGGCCAAAATAAAGAGGAGCAAATGAGTGGAGGGGATTTTGGAAGTTTCACTAGGAGGGGGTTGCTGGTGGACCGCGTGCATCCTGGAGATACCAGGGTGGGACAAAACATGGAGTGGGCAGAGGGTGCAAGATCAGGACGGACGATGAAGGAGACAACGACACCACCGACCTCTTGGCGATGGCAAAGTGAAAGGCCTATCGAGATTCCAATGATCACGGGAGGTTCCAATGATCTTGAAAGCCTTGGTTTCCATGGATATCAAGGGAATAGACACAGCTATCCAATTGGCCTCCTTTCTCGTCTTGCATGCACCAAACATGTCCAATCTCTATAAGCAGTACATTGCATGGGGTATCGTGTTCTATGAATTCTCAAGTTGTTGTTATTGTTGTTGTTATCTTCGCCACCGAAGGTGGTTGAAGGTTATGTTTTCACCCCTGTCTGTTTGTTGTGGATGGATTTGGACAAAACTTGTTCGACAGGTTGTGTGTGTGACAAGGAAGAATCGCTTCAATTTTTTGGAAGTTCCGGAGCCGGATCCAGCGAGTCGAATAGTAGAAAATGGCCTTAAAAAGGGGGAAAAAAATTATACAGGTCACAATTCTAAACATATCGTCATGAAACGTTCCCAGGTTGTAGAGGTCGTCACTATTGACACGCCTATTGATTTTGAGGTCAAAGGTCATCTGGAGGTCGAATTTTAAATCGCCATTTTTCATCCGATTGAATTGAAAAAACAGCAATTACATAATGTATCGCTGATTTTGGAAACCAACTATTTAAGGTCAAAAGGTCAGAGGTCAACTCAAGGTCAAGCTCCTAAAATCATCAATTTTCATCTGAAAAATCATGAATTTTCATCCGATTGACCCGAGCTTTGATTTAGAGTCAATTTTAATCTTAATGAAATGGACAATTTGATGTATCCATGACAACCTTTTTTGGGGGAGGGGTGGATTTTGCAAGTATTGTGCTCTGCATGACGTCTTCTTGTTTTATTTATTTTTACGATGATGCCTTTGAGGTGGATTGAATGCCGTGCACTGACAGACGTAGTGCAAATTTAAGGCCACTGGACTTTTTTCTTTGCGGACATCTGAAATCAGTGGTTTCCATCACCAGATCACGTACAAAATGTAATCAGAAACGAATAAATGAAAAAATGGTAAGAAACATTCATGTAAGAATTGTACATGAAATGTGTAAATGTATGCATGAGAGCAGCTCACAATTTAACCAAATCATCATGAAATTTTAAAATAGATTTCCCGATGATTCCAGACTTTTGAAACACCCTGGACAACACCTGCTGCCAGCTCATATCATCACATTTTGTCATTAAGATGAATAATGTTGAATTTTCTATTTGTGGTTGCAGTTGCTACTTTCAAACCCATCAATCATATAATGAAGTGTTGAAGGACACGTGATATTGCAGTTGAAATCCACACCCACAGCTGATTAATCAGTAAAAAAAAAACAAGATGTGAATGAAACAAACTCTGATCTCCAAATAGGTTTTCCTAATTTATCCTCTGGTCGAATTTGTTTGGTAAATAAACTTTATGTTGACGCACTTGTCTGTTATGCCTGTTGGGCAGCAGTAACATCTTGAACGCATCAACCTTAGTAGTGGGGCGGCTTAGCCCAAATATTCAAAAGAATTGTGCATTTTGTGATACAAGCACCAAATTTGGCACACTAGTAGACTATCATATTATGAAAAGATCTGGATATTGGGCCATCTCAGATTCAGAGATTTGATTTTTGCAAGATTTGCAGATTTTGCAAGCTGAGATTGCAACGCCAGGGACGGCCGACTCCTTCCTACGAGCTGCCCACGTCACCCGCACAAGAAGAGCTCATCAAATCACTGCAGCGGCACTGCACATCCTGCAACACCGTGCGTATGAACGCCACTGTATGACATATGCTGATGATGCAGAAGACCTGCCTGAGTTCGAAGACTGGTGTCACCAGAGAGGAGAAGACATTCCCAACTTTCAGTACTGGGCAACTGTGCTGGAACTAGAGATGTTGGTACTGGTCTACGTGCGTTCTCTGCGGCAGGCTTCATTCACGACGTACCTTGATGCCCTGACGGAACTGGTCCCATGGTTCCATGCCTTAGACCACACACACTATGCCAGGTGGGTCCCTGTTCACCTGAGGGACACGGTTGCACTCCCAATGAAGCACCCAGATGTAGCCAGAGAATTCAGGGCTGGCAACTTCACTGTACAGAAGACGAAGAAGGTGTTCTCTTCGATCCCAATCGAATCGAAATCTTGCAAAAATCAAATCTCTGAATCTGAGATGGCCCAATATCCAGATCTTTTCATAATATGATAGTCTACTAGTGTACCAAATTTGGTGCTTGTATCACAAAATGCACAACAGGTTTGCTATGCTGCTACACTATAGAGCTTCTCTGAGATTGTCTTTAATAAGGGGCCCTGTGCTGTCTCTCAATCCTTGTGACAATCTCTGAAAGTTATGCACTTTGTAGCCATGCTTGAGGATGTAGAGGACACCGTTTCAAAGTTGGTCTCATGCTACCGAAACCTCATGATGTTTGGCACACCCGATGGCGATGATCTTCAGTGCACGTGCAAGTGTCACCCAGTGTGAGCATTATGGGGTGTGTGATCAGTCGACTTCCGAGCTCTCTCTGCTGTGCGCATGCCTACTCAAACACAGGAGCACAAGACAGCTCGGCTTCGCTTGACAGCCTCTAATCAGGTTTTTTTTGTTGAGTAGCATCTGAGCGGATATGTAGGACAGCTCAGCTCTGATGCATGGTGCAATTAGTGCACCTTATGGAGACCGTGTAATGCAGATTATAATTGCCTGCTGCTGGCTCTTTCTGAAGGGTCACTAATTAGTGTGATTATCATTTTACTTTGCTACTGTTCATTCAGTTCGGCCTCCACCTGAAGACGGATAGCTGTGTCTGTTCTCCCGATAGTGTTTGTAGGTTGGTCAATGATTCTGCTTACATCGCTTTGTGGTTCTTTAGAGGGTGAGGTTATTATTGTTTGCTTTTCATTGCATTCATGGTATATCGTGCAGGTTTGCTTGCACATCGTTTGTTTGCTTGCACATCGTTTGTTTGCCAGTGTTGATGAGGGTGACTGAGTCCACGTTATGTTTTCTTCTGATGTCGACATCATGGGATTACAAGTGGCGATGCTGATTGGGGCAATATTTTACTGATGGTACATTTTGTTCGGTTCTTTTGTGAATTCAGCTGCTCAATGACGAACCATTTCTACTTGTGAAAAGCCGTGATATCTGTGTGTGTGTGTGTGTGTGTGTGTGTGTGTGTGTGTGTGTGTGTGTGTGTGTGTGTGTGTGTGTGTGTGTGTGTGTGTGTGTGTGTGTGTGTGTTCGTGTTAGAATTGTGAGGAACATGGGTTGTTATGGTGGTTGATGGGCATGTTATATTTAAGGTAAGATGTGCATGATTAATATATTATCATATAATGGAATGTGTGATGGGAGTTGTAACTATGTGATAGTACATGAAATCCTCGAGCGAGTAAAGTTTGGTTGTTGATGTTGCATTGATGGGTTGACTGACTGTGTGGAGGCAACTGAGGTCGTGAATCTACAGATGTAGGTAATCTACTGATGTGGATCCGTGACCGAGGTTGTGGATCTACTGATATAGGTAATCTACTGATGTGGATCCGTGACCGAGGTTGTGGATCTACTGATATAGGTAATCTACTGATGTGGATCCGTGACCGGGGTTGTGGATCTACTGATGTACCATCTACTGATGTACCATCTACTGATGTGGATCCATGACTGAGGTTGCGGATCTACTGATCTTACTATAATTCACCAAATGTCCGTCTGTCTGTCTGTCTGTCTGTCCGTTTGAAGGTACCATAAAAACTGCTGAACCGATTGCAACGATATTTTGGGTGGGTAATCTTGGGATCTCCAGGAGTAAAATAGGCTGTTTAGTTTTCCCAATTTCAGCTTTGGTCTCCAGCATAACATTCGCGTTCGCATAATGTTCATTGTGACGATTTGTTTTCCTGGGTGCCGCACAAACGGCTGCACCGATCGCTGTATGGCTGCACCGATCAAACTTGGTGACCTCGGACAAAGACCTTTTATAAGGACACGGGTTGAATCCCTGCTTGAGAGAATTCCAACCTCCTCGCTCCCCGCCATCACGGCCGTCTCTCCAACTTACAATCCCACGAGATATGCGGAAAGGACGACCCAAAACCAATATAAACATCATTAAACATCATTCGTATATAAACATCATTAAAAGTAAATAATGACCTCGGCCAAAGTTCAAACGGCATTTGATCTCTACATGAGCGAATTCCACATAGCCATTTGGGAGGTGAATACGCTAACAGATCGCTGTCTCCATCGATCTTGCCAAGGCCGTAACACCTATCGGCTCAAAATCCTTTTAACTGTTGATTTGGTAGTTTTTACAATGAAGGAAACATTAACAATGTTGTGAAAAGTTTATTTCGTGATTAATTGGAGTTATGTTGTTTGGAATGAAAAAAAGAGATATCGAGTTCAAGTGAATGATGACATGTCGTGATGGTTTCTACTTTCTGAACGTGATCGCGGATCACCATATGCAGATTCGCCATGGTCCCACGATCGAAGTTTCTATATGTGAACGTACCCGTTTGTTTGCGAACGGGTACGTTTTTCATGGAAGTCCTTCACGAACTTGCTGTCCATGTCTGACGTGTGACTGAAGATGCTGCAGGAATGTGGAATTTATTGATTTCCTGCTTTAGCATTCACCGTATCTGCATTGCCTGTTTGCTTCTGGCCTCCCACCCATGCGTAGCACGGGTATCTCCCTAGTATAGATAATTTACTGATGTGGATCCATGACTGAGGTTGTGGATCTACTGATGTACCATCTACTGATGTGGATCCGTGACCGAGGTTGTGTATCTACTGATGTAGGTAATTAATCTACTGATGTGGATCCATGACTGAGGTTGTGGATTTACTGATATAGATAATTTACTGATGTGGGTCCGTGACCGAGGTTGTGGATCTACTGATGTAGCTAATCTACTGATGTGGATCCATGACTGAGGTTGTAGATTGGCTGATGTAGATAATGTACTGATGTGGATCCGTGACCGAGGTTGTGGATCGGCTGATGTAGCTAATCTACTGATATGGATCCATGACTGAGGTTGTGGATTTACTGATGTAGATAATGTACTGATGTGGATCCGTGACCGAGGTTGTGGATCTACTGATATAGGTAATCTACTGATGTGGATCCGTGACCGAGGTTGTGGCTTGGCTGATGTAGCTAATCTACTGATGTGGATCCATGACTGAGGTTGTGGATTTACTGATGTAGATAATGTACTGATGTGGATCCGTGACCGATGTTGTGGATCGGCTGATGTAGCTAATCTACTGATGTGGATCCATGACTGAGGTTGTGGATTTACTAATGTAGATAATGTACTGATGTGGATCCGTGACCGCGGTTGTGGATTTACTGATGGACCATCTGCTGATGTGGATCCATGACCGAGGTTGTGTATCTACTGATGTAGGTAATCTATTGATGTGGATCTGTCACCGAGGTTGTTGATCGGCTGATTTAGGTAATTAATCTACTGATGTGGATCCATGACTGAGGTTGTGGATTTACTGATGTAGCTAATCTACTGATGTGGATCCATGACTGAGGTTGTGGATTTACTGATGTAGCTAATCTACTGATGTGGATCCGTGACCGAGGTTGTGGATCTACTGATGTAGCTAATCTACTGATGTGGATCCATGATTGAGGTTGTGGATCTACTGATGTAGCTAATCTACTGATGTGGATCCATGACCGAGGTTGTGGATCCACTGATGTAGCTAATCTACTGATGTGGATCCATGACCGAGGTTGTGGATCTCCTGATGTCGGTAATCTACTGATGTGGATCCATGACTGAGGTTGTGGATCTACTTATGTACCATCTACTTATGTGGATCCATGACCGAGGTTGTGGATCCGCCGTTTGTTGAGGTCGTGGGCTGAAAGGATCGAAACCTCGAGGAAGCTGATGATCCGTGCAGTCGGGAAACCAGTCAAATGCTTATAGGTTAAGGTTCTTACTTCAGGTAAGGAAACTATGTTTTGAGGTTTGCAATTTAAATAAAGTTGATTGTGGGATGTTGTGAAATTAACATCATTTACAGCAATCCTTTAAATTATGTTAGTTTAGGAACAACCGATACTTTATAATTTATTGTGTGTGTGTGTGTTTGTATGTGTGTATATGAGAAAAGGGGTGGGTGATTATGGAGATTTACCATTTGTTTTCTTGTAGTTTCCCACACGAACACTGCTGGACCCGTTGCTGTGGCATTAAAGTATGGTTGTGTTGCCATATGTGTCGACAGATGCCTTGCCTATTTCTAAAATAGGTCTACGTGCAGAAACCTTTCACCATATGTGTGATGCCTTGAACAATTGCACCTGTTTAATGCCTGTACCATCCACAAAACCAGGCACATGCCCTAAAAAAGTACAACATTTATCTCTGTCTTCTAACACACCATAAGCACGAAACAATGTGCCATTAAAAAAAAAAAAATGCAGATGGTCACAGAAAATACCTGCACAGTTTCACTTTTTCACGCTTTAACCTCATGGTTAATCCATCACTATGCTATTGATGGGAACAGTAGTATTGTCCTTAAATAGGGAAAATACACGATGACGTCACTACAGCAAAAGCACGCAGTACGTACTGGGAGGCAAGGTGATCCAGTCAGCCATTATCGAATGTACTACCATGCGGAAAAATCAAGTGTTGCGTTACAAGTAGTGATAATTACAGCAGCAGCGATGAAGCTGGGGATTTCGTTGCGCGTTCTCACAAAACATAACAATTTGGAGTTTAAGCTGTGGATCCAGAAAATATCGTGGAAAGATTTTTTTATTTCTGGAACTTACGAACGTGTTTGTGGTGAACATTTCAAGGGTCAAGGGAAAATGTCCATGATTTGAGTCCCAACAATATTTCCTCTGAAACCTAGGAGGTTGGTAAACCCCAAGGAGACAACCAAAGGAACAATCAGGTTTCGCTGGAGGTAGGAAGGAATTCTCGTTGGCAACTTCTTAGAAAGTTTATAAAGATTTTAACATGGCAACATGACAATTCCCTTGGATACGTGTATATTGAACATTTTAAGAAACATTTACTGTGAATAAAAAGTGGGTTTTGAACTTTTTTCCCTTCGATAAATGAATTTTGAATGTTGTTGTTTTCCCGAAATTGACCAGTGCCCCTTCCACATAAACCCCAAGTGAAGTTTTCTGTTTAAATTTGGAACACACTGTAAAAGTTCTGATTTTCCTTTACATGGTTTTGAGTGTCTCAAATTTTTTTTAGTTTGTATGCTCAATTTTTTATAAATATTTTTTATTAAATATATTTTTTATAATTTAAATATATTTTCATAATTTTTTTATATGAATTTTTTTTAGTATGCCGAAGAAACACGCAGAACAATGGTTTAATCGGACCGCACAGGGAGCGGGTATTGTATGGTATTCGAAAGCCCGAATCTGACACTGACAGCCCGTGAAATCAACTCACATGGCCTCTGCACTAATTCCACCGTTATTCCGGTTGCACGCCCTCCCCATTGCTTGAACCAGTCCTTTAGTTCTGCCACTTTCAACTCATCGAAATTTCTTCCATCCAAAGTCTAAACAATATGCAGTATTAAAACTCGGGGTGCAGCTGACAAAATAGAACATTCTGGTTTGAACTGTGACGGTCTATCACCCAGGTTCCCACAATGCATTGCACATGTGACCTATAGTAGTTATGATAGCCTGTTTTGGTTTATGTACCCACACCAGATATGCAAGCAGTGTCACACTTCTCCATTGTTTACAGGAATTGTGACAGAACTTTTGATTACAGAACCAAATGTTTTTGCATTCAGCCGAACCACCTACATGATTAGATTAGTAACTGAAACTGAATCTGGGTGACAAATATGGAAAAGTATTGCAGAAATGTTGAATGTTTTTCACAGGGATAGGTCACATTTCCAGAGTTGTCTGGGTGCCATATGCATCATGTTGTTTTTGCGCAGCTGGGGTGAATTATTTGTGTTGATGTTCCAGCCTGCTAATACTTGTTATGGGGTAAGTGAGTGATACTACCTTTAATACAGGTATACAATTTGATCTTTGTGAGTGTCGATTCATGCCATACAGGTTGATGTGCCTCTTAGATCATTTTCTCTTCATACTACATTGAATTACTTTTTATGTGCTTTAATTTGATACCATGCATGCACGTATGTTGACCTCTTGGCCTATGTTGACCTCGAGAATAATGGGTGGGTGAATTCAGTGGAATGATATGCAAATCCTCTTCAAATTTCAAGGCAATCGTATGAGAATTGCCAATTTTAGAAATATGGTCTATGTTGACCTTTTGGCCTATGTTGACCTCAAAATAATTGTTGGTTAAGTTTGCAGACCTGATATTCAAATCCTCTTCAAATTTCAATTCAATCGGATGAAAATTGATGATTTTAGAAATTCTGCAGTTGTTGACCTTTGACCTATGTTGACCTTTTGACTTCAAAATCAATAGGATTCTTTCTTATGACGAATTGTGCCATTTCGTGAAGTTCAATGAAGATCAGTTTAAAATTGTGACCTGTAGGCGATTGACATACAGACAGACAGACAGACAAACAGACAGACCGAATAACGCACCCGACCAATGAAAAACAGACAGACAGTGGTGAAAACACAACCTCCATCCACCTTCTGTGGCGGAGGTAATTAATTGTTTCAAACAAGGAATTTTTGTATTGATGAGAACAAGTCTCTGAGCAATATTTAATAGCAGAGGCATATCCAGACCTTGGCATAAGGGGGGCGGGCAGGTGGGTAAAATCCTGCCAAATTATATATGTCTGCAGGGAAGCAAAATTATATTAATTCCGTTATATTAATTAAAATTATATTATTCCTGCCAAATGATATATGTCGCATGATAATGGGGCCAGATGTTACCCCTATTATTCTCAACCATGAACCACCTCTTCTGCGGCAAGATAAAACCGTTATGGAATTAGTATGTTCATGTTGCTTTCTATCTATATTTTATATGCCTGCACAATTTAAATATGTATTGTGTGGCATTATTTATAAGGCAAACACAAATTCAACTTTGAAATGACAATGACATGAAATATTTGCACCTTTTGCATATTCTGGCAAAGTTGTCAATCACCGATTAGTAATCTACTCTTTTTTTTCCTTTTTTTTTGGATACAAGATCGAGGCTCATGTAAGAGCTAACATTAATGACAAAAAAAAAATGGACACATAAGACAAAATAAAGGGAGCGGGAGACAAGATGGGGAGAGAGGGGGAAGCACACAAGTACAACATTTGAGAGCAGGGACATCGGGAGATCTGTGGGAGGGAGAGGGCTTGGGGGAGGAGGCATGGGAAGGGGGTGGGGGGGGGGGGGGGTGGGGTGGGAGAGGTAAAAAAAATAACACATGGACACAGCTAGGACTTCCAGGAAAGAAGTCGGTATTTCAAAAATGTGGATCTGGGGTGAATTAACAGGGGTAGAAAAGATCAAGATCAATGTTTTAGATGGGGGAAGATAAGAGATGGTGGTGAACAGCTGTTTTAAAGACCTGGAGGGGAGGAGTGGGATTGAAGAGAGTGAGGGAGTTTGTTCCAGAAGCGGGAGAAAAGAGGAATGAAGGAGTGAAGGTGAACAGAGAGTCTTGATTTTGGCAGTTTCACCAGAAGAGGGTTGCTTGCAGATCTTGTGCGACCTGTAGGAATATTTGGGGACAGAGCACAGACAGGGCTGGGGGGGGCTTTGCCAGAGAGGAGTCGGTAGAAGACATAAAGACCACCAACCTGCCTGCGGTGAGTGAGATCTTGATGCAAGATCCTTTTCTATACCAGCCCATTGAGCCATTCTCCAGTCATTGTGGAGGGAACATCATTCTTGATCAGTTTGACCCTGCTGAATGATCGCTCAGCTGGAGCTGAACAAATTGGTAGTGTCCTTACGATTCAATACGTTCTTGTAAAATTGGCATAAGAGCACTGCAGTGTGGTCTTGATTTATGAATTTCAAGATACCTTTTGTATTTGTTGTTTCAATACCATCGGTGTCACTCCCTTGTTGGTGCAGTGTTCAAAAGTTTTTGTATTCAGCCAGGAGTTGGTCAATTTTTGCTGCAACGAAGGGTGAGGCCCGAAACTGCTACACTACATAGTGGATCAATTACCATTTAAGGTATTTTATTTCTTACGAGCAGGGAACCATAGAACATCTGCGCAACATACAATGTGACTTCAAGTACTAAACTCTCCCCCCCCCCCCCCTCCCCCCTACAGACCCAAAGCCATTAACCCCACTCCCAAACCCCAAGTCCTCAACCTTTGCCTCCCCCTTCCAACCCTAAGGTGTCAATCCCTTCCCCACTCCAAGCCTTCAACTTCCTGTGTAACCTCCATGGAAAAACCCTGCTTGAGAGAATGCCACATAGTCAGTTGGGCTGTGTATAGACAACAGAGCGCTGCCTTGATCACCGAGGCCTATCTTCACAAGGCTTGTGACACCTATCAGATAAAAATCGTTTTAACTGTCGCTTTGGTCGTTTTACACTGAAGGGAAAACTTATAGAGAGGGCATGGCAATTGTAAACAAGCGTTACGCCTAGGTCCCCCGTCGGGGAAGTGATGTGAGTTGACAAAGTGGAAGACGCAGAAAATATGCGATGATATGATATTTCGCTCACAAGGTTCAGACATACATGGAGGCGGCCATCTTGGATTTTGACGTGGCGACCCAATTTTCAATAGCGTTCTTCCTTATGCCTAGATACACCCAAACACCAGATTAGAAGTTGGTACTTCGCTTATTTTTCAATATATTCAGCTCACAAGGTTCAGACATACATGGCATCAGACATACATGGCGGCGGCCATCTTGGATTTTGACGTGGGTTGCACCCACACACCAAATTCGAATGCGGTCCTTCGCTTACGCATGCACGCACGCCCACACGCATGCCCGCATGCACGCACGGACGGACGGACGGACGGACACACGGATGGAGGGGAAAACCATAGTCCCCCTTTTGCTCCGCTGTGCGACGGGGGACAATAAGACAGCTCCGAAGATGTCTTTGGCTTTGCATAGCAATAAGCACCAACATGGTGGCGGTGTGATTTTTCAGGTTGAAATTGTGGGTGGCGTCAGGCAAACTGTCTAACTAATGGGTGGAAAAGAATGTTACACACAGATTGATGGACGAACAAGCGTATTATATTGATTTTTAACGTTATGGCTTGACTGCACAAGTTTTTTGTCTACGTAGTTGAGGCTCATAGAAGAGTTGGTACAGTGAACGGATCAGGACGTAACAGACAAAAGCAGGACACAAAACACGCATGCATAGGGTAGACAAAATGGAAACAGAAGGAAACGCCAAGGAGGGAAAACTAGGGAATTGGAAGGAGGATGGATTTGTGTGGGGTTAATAAGCGTAGAGAGCATCATGGTTTCGGATTGGGGATGATCTGAGGTGATTGTGAACAGCTGTCTTGAAGGTCTGGAGAGAAGAATGATATTGTAGAGGATGTGGAAGTTTATTCCACAGGCAGGAAAAAGAGGAACAAAGGAGTTGAGGTGAGCAGTCATTCTGGATTTGAGTAGTTTCCCCAGAAGGGGGTTGATGGTGGAACATGTGAGCTCTGTAGAAACCTGTGGTGTGAGGGACAAAGCACAGATAAAGCAGAGTGTGTAAGACCAGAAAGGAGGCTGCCGAAGACAGAGAGAGAGCATAGAACTGTCTGTGATGAGGAAGTGATAGGTCCACAGACTCAGCTTCATCACGGGAGATTCCAATGTTCTTGTAGGCCTTGGTTTCCACAGAATTAAGCTGAGCAAGGTGTGAGGCAGCAGCACCAGCCCTGAGGGGAGAGCAGTACAACCCATCAAACTGGAGAGAGAGAGAGTGAGAGTGTGGGATTGTCAGGATTGAAAGACATTGTGAGTGTTTGACCAGCTTGTGAATTTGTCAAGTTCTGAAGGGAGGGAAGAGGCTGCAGTCTGACTATTTGAAGGGTGAGGCATGTCATGGCAGAAGGCGGAGTCATCGGCAAATGGACAAAGAAAGGGGATTTGCCAGAGAATCATTGAGATCGTTGATGAAGGTCAGGAATAGGAATGGGCCCCGATCAATCCAGCCTTGACAGGGAGAGGATATGAAAGGATTCCGTTTAGTGCCACACGTTGGCTACGAGAGTGGCGGAAGTCAGTAAGCCATGTGTGAAGTTGGCCTTGGATGCTCTCTGCAGAGAAAAGCCTTTTGACCCAGATATTTAATTAAAAATCTATTGAGGTGGTTTACCTCGAGGCTTACTCTTCAAAAAATGCAGCCAGTTTAAAAATAAAATAACAGGAAGTTTAAAATATTTTAAACTAACCATTCAAGTTGCAGAATGAAAATTCTGCCTAATATGTTTCCTCCACATGAACGGGGACCTCTTGATTTGGTGCCCAGTTTATGCTGAACCTATTTTTGAGTAATTGAACTGTACTAGTTGGCTTGCATAAGAGGTCCTGGGTTTTGTTCTCTCTTGGAACTTTCTTTTTAAAGTTGTTTGCTGCATTTTGTGTTTGCTGTATATTAATGGTAACTGCTTGAGAGTGAAAGCAACACCAGCTTTAGCACTTGTCTTGGATAAGACTCAGGTCCATATGGTCTTTACCCAGGACTGTGCAGGAAATCCAGATAAAAGCTGTTTGGGACAGAGGGGTGTAAGGGATTGGGTAGGGAGAATATGAGCAGAAGAGGTTGGCCAGGTAGAGGCGAGGGAGGTGGTAGTCACCAGGTGCTTGTGATTGACGGAAATATCTGTATCTGTGTTTATTGCAATAGTAGATGCTTCTTTCACTCGGATGACTCTTCTCAACTACAACTTATTTTTTGTGGATTTTTTTTCTTGGTAACCGGAGTGATTGTGGCAAATGACAGACTTTCTCCGCAGTTGACTTCAAATGTTAAAATGAGAAACTAAATTTAAAAATATTGAGTACGACCGCAATTGAATAACATTTACATCCAGGTGTCAAGTGAATGTGTTGTAAGTACTATTTTAAGAAAACTTTTCCTATAAATTCATTCATAATTGAACTGTTCAGCCTGGTTCACCCATGTTTTATTAATGTCCTATTGGAAATGCACTGTGAAATTGCCTCCAGCTGCTGGGCTGATGATCAAGATATTTGCAAACGATAAAAAGATTCTTTACTCTGACAGGTGCACATTCCAAGAGCAGGAATTACAAATTCTATTTATCACATCAATTTCCCTCATTTTTACTCCCGCCAGGGAGTAATGCACTCGATCGTGTCCGTGTGTGTGTGTGTGTGTGTGCGTGTGTGTGTTTGTGAACAAGATATCTGGAAAAGTTCTAAACTGATTTGGATGAAAGTTGGTGGGATGATTGCCCTTGGCATAAGGAAGAATTGATTCGTTTTTGGTGAAGCTCAGGATATTATTCCGGATCCAGGAATTTTTTGAAGGATTGTTTACCATAGGAAGATAGGGCTCATTTTTTTTTAACATTATCTTCTATGTATTCTATATTTAACATTGTTATATGAAAATAGTTTTCATATTTGTTGTAAATGTAGTTTAAACTCGTGGTTATGCGTTAGAGCGGTGTATTTTATTAGCAGCGATGTCTTCAAGGTTCTTTTTTTTTCTCTTTCTAATAAAGACATATTCTGTCATTTTAAAACAAGCAAAGTGTGTATTCGGTTTCCCCGTTTCATAAAATGTATCGTTTGATACGTATAATGCTTTAAAACTGTTTTTTTATTTATTTGTTTTTTACCTCAGAAGAGATATCAACATTTACCTCAGCGAATGTCAATCGCGGTGTCAGTATTTGATGAACTTATAAAGACTTAGGTGAGTTATAAGTGTGACAAGCATGTGCACGGGATTGTTCCCAGAAGAATGAGTGGTCGCATTAGCTTGTACGACTTAAAATGAGCGAGTTTTGTTTTCACGTTTGGGCCAGTTTTACATGTTGTATCCCTAAGGAATGAAATGAACGTTTTTCCTGGCTTACAATTTTATTTGAAGTCACACATGCCTCAAAATACACTCACATATATGGAATTGAACGCTGAATCCGAAAATGTAAGTGAAATTGCCTTGTTTTTTTGTTTTTTTTACATTATCTTCTATATATTCTAAATATATATATATATATGTGCAGCGTCTGTCCTGTGTTGTCTTGTCTTGTGTTGTCACTGAACTACTCCCTCAAACTTTTGTGAAATCGTACTATTCCAACTTGACCCACGGCGGGAGTATGCGCTCTACTGAGTGGCGTTCTAGTTAACTGCATGTTATTTGGGAATTCATTTACAGTCAACCCATCCTTTCCATATTCTACATCCTCATGATAATGTAGAATTTAACTACAAAATCCCAGCTCAACTCATTCACCCCATTTTATACTGTCGCTTTGACTTCTCCGTGGTGTATACTCTGCAGTTGATAAATGAAGATTTAAATGGTTAAATTTGTTTGTAAAATTGATTGTCAATGATAATGTGCATTTCTGGCTGTGAATGATATCTGAGCAATTGAGGTGATTTGTGAGTGTGGAGAGGGGATGGTGGAACGGTGAGAGTAAAGAGGGTGGCTGTGGGAGAGTAGTTCAAAGCAGGTGAATAAGGGTAATGAAGGAAATAAAGGGTTTAATAGAGGGACATGGAAAAAGGGTGGAAAAGGAAGTGGGTGGTGTGTGATGTTGAATAATAAGGAACTCTTGAATCCCAATCAATGGTGTATTGTAAAGATTGCCCTCATTCGATTTAAATAGAGTATTCTTAGTTTCTTACCATTTACGAAACTCCGACCTGACCATCCAGGTCACATATTACCATCCTGATTATCTTGGGCTGGATTCGGAAACAGATCTCTTGCATGCTTATACTTGTGAATCCACCAGTGTGCCAAATTAATAAATGAACATGAGCACCCACTTGGCACGACTTCAACTGAACATGGAAATGTACAAATAGTGACTTGGAGGACGTGCAGGGTGAAAGGACGCGTCGCGTGCAGGGAAAATAAGTGTGCCTCTTGGGAAAGCAGAACAACGTCACTATGTCGAGCCAAAGGCAAAGCTTGTTTCGACTCCAGGGCTAAGTAGTGGCCCATCCCTATCCGGCACTTTGAAGATTTCATCCGATGGGAATATCGTTGACCGGAGGGTTCGGGTTTAAAAAGGCACTTTGCAGCCACAGCAGAGTCAGAGATGTCAACGTCTCCTTAAAGATTCACTCTTTGATTCTTTCTGCTTATCTGCATAGCTGTCCATCCCAACAAAACCTGCCTTCCATTCGGCTGATAACTCGTCCTCGAACAGGACAAGTGTGGAAACCGAGGTGGATTGCCGAATTATCCACTTGGACAGACTTCTGGGACTGTGGCAGCAGTGGAGTGCAATCTAGATTAACATCGAACCTAAAATATTAAGGATTGACAAGCCAGACAACGAGGTTTCAAGAAATTCTGAAACCTGAATAGATCTGGACACAAGTGTTCATGCTTTTTCGTGACCATCTTGACTCTGTGCCTCTTGTTTGCATGAATCGTTGGATGAAGCATCTCCAGGGTAGTAGAAGTTGATTTGTGCTAAGAAGTGTGCGTGCGACTTGTTGAAACTTGATTCAGAGTTACCTAGCTTTGTTTCTCTTTGAAATATCTTTAGTCTTCAAGATTCATACAAAGTTATCTTCTCTCCACCTTGAAGCAAATGCAGAGCTGGAGTCAGATTCTGAATCCGCTGATTGGATTATTCTAAGCGTGTGTTCTCCATATACACAAAAGCCATTTTAGAGCATTGGTGTGTGATTGGTTTTTAGAAATCAGCAGTTGAGGAAAAAGCAATGCTGAGCCAGCAAGATCAATGTGTGAATAATGGGGAGAAGAAAACTCAGGGACAACCGGCAGCAATCACTGGGGAACCAAGACCACAACCTCAGGGTCGAGCTGCCAGAGCATGGGGTCGGGCAATGTGCACCCTTGGAAAGGCTGCGCCAGCCCGTCAGTGCAGAAGATTGGGTCGGACTTTGTCCTGGGCAAGCGGAGCGAGAAATTTTCTCTACCAGGTGAGCCGTGTATTTAAAAAATAAACTCTTCAACTTACTTTTCACTTTTATTTCTTCTTTGCCATTGTTACGTTGTTACGCGTTTCTTTCTAAAATATTTTCTTCGGCTGGAATGGTATCCTTTGGAATGGAATGGTCTTTCCCATAGAGTAGGGAAGTTATCAACGGCATCCTGAACCAATTCCAAATTTCTTTGAGTCAAAGTCACGCCTGGACAGCCAGTTCCAGGAAGATTTCAGCCAGAAACCATTCTCCTCAGCTGAACAATTGGAACTGTTAAATAAGAAAAGAGATACTACTGTATACTGGAGTTTATTACTCACATGATAGCTCAGTTACAGCACACTTGCCTTCAAGCCATTTTGACTGGGTTTGATTTCCATCAAAATATGTCTATGGTTTGATTCCCATCTACTGTAAACTCTCATACTGGTCCACTGCATGTAGGGAGTAACAATAACATTATAGCATATACTGTCCTTTTACAAAGGAACTTAAGCCAGCTGTCCCATCTGCTTTCATTCACCTCTGGAAGTTAAAGATTCTATGCTACCTATTTACCTATTGTAGGGTTAACATATTTGAATTTCAAAAAAGAAGATACATAGGACAAAACAAAAGAGAAGGGGTGTATCTGTATCAGCACATTTACCAACTCATGTTGTATAAATATGTTGTGTATATATATATACACATGCAACAAAACGAGCTGTGCATGCAAGAAACCCCTCAAACATCGCACAGCTGAAAGAATTCTGCGTGGTGGAGTGGGCAAAAATTTCTCCCAGTCGATGTCAGAGACTGGTAGACAGTTATAAGAAACGCCTACTTGAGGTTGTTCCTGCCAAAGGGGGCAATACCACCTATTAGAGCCAAGGGTGTACTTACTTTTTCCACATGCAAAATTTGCATTTATGTTTATTTAAATTATACAATGGACTACAAAATGTAAATGTTTCATGATATTTGTTGTATTATATCACCTTTATCTATCAATATTGTTGAAATGAAGATCAAATAGCTGTATGTTGAAATATGTTGAAAAAGTCAAAACTTTACATGGGGTGTACTTACTTATTCATGTGACTGTATATGTATATATATATATATATATAATTATATATATATATATATATCCCACAGTATATATATATATATACTTCCCCACATATATATATTCTGTGTACAACACGTCATCCACATTGAGTATCTATAAATAAGAACAAGTGTTATGGCCTCAAAAGTCAATGTTATAATTATTCAAATTTCAATCTTACCTCTTCACATGTAGTGAGTCCTTTTCTTTCACCAGCCCTTTGATTTTGCTAATGATGACGAATTCTCTCTTCGAACTGATTTATTGTGGTTGTCCGAGTCCACATGAGATTGTAAATCAATAGCACCTTTATTTGCTACAGACACATACGTACCATCTCTACATACCAAGCTTCCCATTCTTCTCGTCCACTTCAAAAACACCGGAATTGTGTTTTTAGTTCTGCAGCAAATTTACACTTTCGCTTTGGCATTGTAAAGAAGAAAATCAAACAAATGTATATGGTATAATGGTATGGACTCAGGAAAGACACTGACTTCGCACGCCATTGGACTATCTCACTGCGAGGTTGGACAAGAAGCTAGTGGACGTGTGATGTTCGAACACGTCCATTACGCCATGACGGAGTAGTACAGACGTGGACCAAACTGTCTTATTCCAAACATTACACAACTACATTTTATCACTGTAAGAAAAGGTACAAAAATGGTTTAACCATTTAAATAAGGTAAAAAAAGTATCCTAAATCTTAAAAGTTAAGGACTTTAAAATTAAAATAATTAAGGACCCGGAAAAAGGAGAACATGCCTGGGGAAAACATGTCCAGTATATAATATGCTCCATTGCAAAGAACTTCATCACAGGAGGAAGCCATTAGGCCCATCAAAGCCTGCACTTGTAGTAGTATATTATCAACCTATGGTTGTTTGACCATGTTGAATCCTTTTTAAATGCTGATCATCATGCAAGGAGGCAACATGTACCATTTTTTAATTCTTTCTTTTGGAGCCTGACAAATTAAAATACCTTCGTTCAACACTAAAGGAAGAAGGAGGTTGTGAAGCATGGGCAAAATGGAGGGAGCGTTAGTGCAGTTGTCTGTGATGGTAAGATACCAACAATATTGAAGGTCAACATCCACAAGACAGAGATTAGACCGGTTATCATGCATGATGTAGAAACTGAGCTTTCGAGAAAAAGGGAAGATGAGTTGCTGGAGGGTAATGCTCACCTCCACCCATTTGTTCCTCTTTTTTTCCCCACCTGTGGAACCACCTTCCATACTCTCTTCAATCTCATTCTTCCCTCCAGGTCTTCAGGACAGCTGTTCACCACCATCGCAGATCATCCCTGATCCAAAACCATGATTAAAGGGGAGAGTGATTTGTTTGTGGAAATGATCTTTTCATACTCTTTCACCCTCACCCCAAGCTCCTCTCCTTCCAAATTTCCAGGTTTTCCTTCCTGAGAGTTTTCTTCTGCATCCATCTTGTCCACCCTGTGCGTTGTCCCCTACCCCTCATTCTTCCCCACATCCCTCATTTCTCCAAGTCTCACTCTATTTTGTTCCTCAACCCGCTGTCGCTTTGTTTCCCTCCTCTCCTTCTGCTGTTCTTTTTTCTGTTACGTCCTGATCCGCTTTTATGTTCTCGCTCCTCCACGAGCCCCTGAACCGTGCAACGTGTTGGTGCGTTCTTTGTCGTTCTTCATGGTTACATTTGTGTCTGAAGTCTGAATGCAATCACAATGTCGAGTCTTTCACTCACATCAGGCTCACACAGTCTTTTCTTTTTCAACAAGACTTTTCTTTGCAGACATTATGAAAGCAAACACTCCAGATACCTCTAGTTTCATGTGACAAATCGATCAACCATGTTTGGTTTGCTCTCTTTGGTGATGCAATCGACGGTGCTGTGCTGGATTCTCGAAAAGACAAATCCATGTTATGAGGTTCTTGGTGACACAATACGTACAGTGACGGTTTTAGTAAGACAAATGCAATAAGACAAATTTACAAATTGCAGATTATGAACTGTAAATGTAGTTGACGACACTAAAAACCTGTAAATGTAGCATTCAACTGCACTAAAAACCTGAAGTTTCACTAAAATCAGATTCACACATGACATTTCCCTTGCCTAGATCCCTTAGCTATCTGTTACCAATTGGCAGGGCCAGGGAATGGCTTAAAGTGAGTGAAAATGCACTTAACCTCTGGATGCACTGGTATGACATTAAAACTTCCTGTTTACTGAAGCCCCGGGCCTGTGAGACTTTTTGTAGCAGCAAACATTCTCCATTTCTCTGCTCCCTCTGCTTGTTGAGGGAGTTTCTTATTCCTTTCACATTCACATACCAAAGTCCAATTTCAAAAATAATTCACTGCAATTCACATGCATCAACACAATGGACTTTATCTTTATTACTGAATTAAATTGCATGGGCATTTGTAAAAGTGTGCAATGTTTGAAGTATGTTAACTGCCAGAGTTGAGTCATCACCTCCAACCCTTTCTCTGATGAAGGGCTCATGATCGAAACATCAGTTGCACCAAGCTTCACACGGTGGTTAACATACTATTATCTGCTTTCATTGATAAAAAAAACCCATTGTTGAACTAGTCTGACCATGTAGACTGACATTAGACTTCACGAAGATGAATATTCGATCATAAAATAATTATTTGGCCTATTTGGCACTCTCATCTATGTACACAGATCATGTATATGTCTGGGTTCAAATCCTGTATAGGCCTACTATTTGGATTTTATCACTGTCTGTTACACTGTTGTTATTGGCTGACAACATGGCCAAGTGGTACACACACCTCTATAAGCTGTCTTGTCTCGGTTTGAACACTGACCCAGCTATAAACTGCCATCCTGGTGTTTCACAGGCAGTGTGATTCCTGAAAATTGCATTCGGAGGTGCCTCGTAATGTCTTGTCCTGCTTGTGATTTATGTAGAAGCTTCTCTCCATGAGTCTTGGTGCAGTGGGAAAAAAATTTGAATGCTTCTTAAAATGTTTATTTTGAACGTTTCTAAGAAAAAAAAGAAAAAAAAAAAGAAATATCTATGAATATTCGATCATAAAAAAATATATATACAGTCACGTGAAAAGGTAAGTACACCCCATGTAAAGTTTCGCATTTCTCAACATATCTCAACATACAGCTATTTGATCTTCATTTCAACAATTTTGATAGATAAAGGTGATATAATATAACAAATATCATGAAACATTTACATTTTGTAGTCCATTGTATAATTTAAATAAACATAAATGCAAATTTCGCAGGTGGAAAAAGTAAGTACACCCTTGGCTCTAATAGGTGGTATTGCCCCCTTTGGCAGAAACAACCTCAAGTAGGCGTTTCTTATAACTGTCTACCAGTCTCTGACATCGACTGGGAGAAATTTTTGCCCACTCCTCCATGCAGAATTCTTTCAGCTGTGCGATGTTTGAGGGGTTTCTTGCATGCACAGCTCGTTTCAAATCCCCCCACAACATCTCGATGGGATTTAGATCCGGGCTTTGACTTGGCCATTCCAGAACCCTCCATTTCTTTCTTTTCAGCCATTCCTTGTTGGATTTACTGGTATGTTTAGGGTCATTGTCATGTTGCAAGGTCCACCTTCGGTTGTGTTGCAACTTTCCGACAGATGGCCTCACATTATCCTCAAGCACCCTCTGGTACAATGAAGAATTCATAGTGGATTCGATGATGGTGAGCTGCCCAGGCCCTGATGCAGCAAAGCTGCCCCAAACCATAATATTTCCACCACCATGCTTCACAGTTGGTATCAGGATCTTGTGGTCAAATGCTGTCTTTGGTTTTCGCCAAACATGTCCTCTGGTACTGTGGCCAAATAGCTCTACCTTTGACTCATCTGTCCAGAGCACATTGTTCCAGAAGTGCTGGTCTTTGCCTCGGTGTTCATTGGCAAACTTTAGTCTTGCCCTGATGTTCTTTCTGGACAGCAAAGGTTTCCTCCTGGCACACCTCCCATGTAGATCAAATTTGTGCAGCCTCTTTCTAATGGTAGATTCGTGCACTTTGACATCAACCGTGGCAAGAGCTACCTGTAGGTCCCATGATGACATTCTGGGGTTCTTAGAGACTTCTTTCAGCATCTTGCGGTCTGCTCTCGGGCTGAACTTGCTGGGGCGGCCTTGCCTGAACAAGTTGGCAGTTGTTTGGAATCTTCTCCACTTGTAGATGACCTTCCGGACAGTCGAATGATTGATTTCATATTGTTTGGAGATCTTTTTAAATCCCTTCCCAGACTCGTAGGCATTTATAACCTTCTTTCTGAAGGCCTCAGAGAGCTCTTTTGATCTAGGCATGGTGACGCCGCACACTTCAACAACAAAGGGCAAACCAAACTAAATGTCTGAGGTTTAAATAAGACAGGTTCCTCCAAGATCCTCTCTAACGATGTTCTAATCATTTGCACCTGAGCTGGTGCACCTGATTCTAATTTTAGGTATTTGAAGTAGTGATAAATGTGGGGGTGTACTTACTTTTTCCACATGCGAAATTTGCATTTATGTTTATTTAAATTATACAATGGACTACAAAATGTAAATGTTTCATGATATTTGTTATATTATATCACCTTTATCTATCAATATTGTTGAAATGAAGTTCAAATAACTGTATGTTGAAATATGTTGAAAAAGTCAAAACTTTACATGGGGTGTACTTACTTTTTCACGTGACTGTATATATATATAGAATGTAATATATCGTCGTGTCAGCCCGACAGTTAACACCGCAGGATGACAAATAGCCATAACGGTCCTTAATCCCGAGGCGCGTAGCTGAAGCTGGCGGTTGGTCCGTCGTGCGGGAGTGAGGGGACCAAAGTGCTTACCTGGATTTTGCAGACGGGTTTTTTCTTGCACAAAATTTTGCACACCACAAAATGCACATGGGTTGATTCCCGAAACCCACAATGAATAAACACACACGACACTACAAATTAAAGTACCATGATAATGATTTGATGAAAGTAATCTAATGCGATAAAAATGAAAGGTGAGGTAAACCTAATCCCACTTCGAGGGACCCTCCATACTGACTCAAAAACAGACAAAGGGGAAAAATAAAATAAAATAAAATGTTTTAAGCCGGCCGGCACTCAGCTTTGCTTCCAGAAATAGCCTTTTGGAGCCTGGTGTTCGTCGAACCCCAAAGTCACCGCACGGGAAATGCACAAGATGGCGTGAAGTTGCTCTCCGAGTCGCCACAAACGTGAGGTAGTTTGTGCGGCTGGTCCTCTTTCGCTTGCCACCCCCTCTGAAACGCAACGCAGCTCCAGCATAATACACCCCCTCTTCCATTGCCGCAAAAGTCCACACGAGGTCCGAAAAGATCTCGTGATCGCACACGAAACAGCCGCAGCCGACCGAGACAAAAGCCAGAGAGAGACTGACTGTTTCTTCCTTTTATTACAAGAGTGCAAAAAATCAGTTATGTACAGTCACAAAGAAACAAAACACAATAAAATGGTCTCAAGGAAAAGTTATTATCAAATCATCATCAAGTGTGCATATGACATCATTAAAAACCCACTTTTCTTTAAAACATATTAAATTCTTGTTCATTTAAAAAAACCGGTACTCTAGTTTTAGTCTTGCACTTACAAGAGCCTTAAAGGTGAGCAGTACATCATATGACGAGTCAGAAGCGTTTCCCATTTTTTTCTTCCTGGATTTGTAAATTGCAAACTTGGCTTGACCAATTAAAAAGTTCATTAAAACCACATTCCTAAGGGAGGACGGTCCTAAAACACCATAAATAAAAACATTGTGATTGAAGAGGGAACCGAGCTTCACAAAGCGTTCCTGAAGGAATGTAAAAAGAGGTTGCAATCGTTCACACTCAAGGTATATATGCGGTAAGGTTTCAATGGATGCACAGAAAGGGCATAGATTAGAGTTAGCAGTAGAAAACCGGTTCAGTAAAACATTATAAGGTAAAATCCAGTGTACAAGTTTCCATTGAATATCTCCAACATACTTTGGAGTAGGCAAGAGATAAAAACTCCGCCAGTTGGGGCAATTGGGGGATATTGGGGGTAAAAAAATCCCGCCATCGAAACCTCGGGTGCTCAGAAAATGTTTTTGCGTATAAAATTTTAACGTACGCATTGTACAAAGTTTTCTTTGGAAAGGCGGGAAGGGATAATGCAGTATCATCAGGGCTGTTCAGGCCAGGGGACAGATTAAGTGGCGGGCTGAAGACCAGGAGTTTGGGGAAGTCACCCGTTGTTTCCTCAGGGGAAGGGCCAAGTTCCTCGCAGGTATTACGATACGTTGTGGATATCCCTTGAAGGAACCGAGAGATGATCCTGACAGATTTTATTCCGGTTTTTTGTGCCACAGCGGCAGCACTCAACCAGCAGCTCCCAGACTCTGTCATGAGGTCTTTCACTCGCAGCAGCTTGGCATCAACAAAACGTTGAACGAGTCCCCTATTATTCAAGCTGTTTTCCAGGAAGGGGTTGTAGCATAGGGGCTCATTCAACAACATTTCCATGTTGTATGTTGCCATTTCACGGGAAAAGGACAGGGCTTGCCAGGCATTCATCACCCATTGGTAAAAGGTGGGCAGCAAGGATGAATCGATTTGATGAGGGTTCATCAAGAAAAGTTCTCGGCAGTAGCCCAGCTTGCATGTAAGCTGCAATATGCAGTTAGCCAGAGGCCTCCAGAGTAGGGCTTCATCTCCATATACAAGTTGGCGCACGATATGAAGTCGGAAGACCATAATCCGGCTGCGGATATCAATAAGACCTTGGCCACCTTCAGTGAGTGGTAAGTATGCCACGGGGGGTTGGAGCCAGTGTTTCCCGCTCCAGAAAAAGTCGACAATGCTCTTTTGCAGTGTAATAAGAAGGCTCCCGGGCGGTTGTAGGCATATCATCTTATGCCATAGCATAGAGGCGACAAGATTGTTAATGACGAGAGTTCTTCCGCGGTACGAAAGTTGAGAAAGAAGTCCTTTCCAACGGGCCAGTTTTGCCATTACCTTGTCCGGTAACCCCACCCAGTTCTGCTGCTCAAAGGTGTTGTCTCCTAGGAAAATACCGAGGGATTTGATGCCACTTTTCTGCCAGTTCACTCCTCCTGGTAGGACAATTGGCGGGCAATCTCCAGGTCCTATCCAAAGGGCTTCACTCTTCTTCCAGTTTACCTGGCCTGAACAAGCCTGACAATATGTCTTTAGTGCCTGATCCAACGCAGTGACGTCAGCACTATTTTTTATATAAATACAGACATCATCTGCATAGGCAGAGACTTTTAGCGGTGTGGTAAGAATTGATCCAGTGAAGCCAGAAATGTGCGTACGTAATTGGAGCAGAAGAGGTTCGATGGCAAGAGAGTATAAAAGTCCAGATAGCGGGCAACCTTGCCGTACTCCCCGTTGTACAGCAATGGGGCTACACAATACTTGATTAATTTTAAGAACACTGGATATATTACAATACAAAAGTTTAACGTACGAGATAAAAATAGGCCCAAACCCAAAATTCTCCAAAACTCTAAAAAGGTACATGTGGTCAATACAGTCAAAGGCTTTTCCTTGGTCAATGAAAAACAGGCCAACATTCGTATTAAAAATGTTACAAAACCGAATGGTATCACGGATAAGAAAGACATTATTAAAAATAGTACGTCCAGGAATACAAAAGGATTGATGTTCTCCTATTAGTACATTCATAAAAGGTTTCATTCGATGAGACAAGGCTTTGGCTAAAATTTTATAATCCGTACATAAAACAGAAATAGGACGCCAGTTCTCTATAAGTTGAGTGTCCGCTTTCTTAGGAATTAAGGTGGTGACTGCTCTCTGGCAACTCCACGGCAGTTGTCCGTCCTCTAAACATTCATTCAATACCCGCAGTAGGTGAGGTCCAATGGCGTCCCAAAAAACCTGGAAAAATTCACTAGTCAGCCCATCCAGTCCAGGGGCTTTATCAGGTTCCAAGGCCTTCAAGGCAGCGGTGAGCTCAGGTAACCTAAGAGGATCCTCCAACTGCTGCTTCTGATCCTCCGCCAATGTTGGAAGGTTAGAAACAAGTTCAGATATTGCATCCTGGTTAATGTCATGCCGCATAAACCATTGTTTAAAATGTTTCCAGGCACATTCCCTGATTCTGCCATCTTCATAAAGGAGTTCCCCATCATGGAGCAAGCGTGTAATCATTGACGAAGAGGCCCCCCTTTTAAGGCTGAAGAAGAATTTGGTTGGAGCATCAAGGTCGTGTATGTACCTCATCTTCAGGCGCAACAAGGCATTTTGTGCTCGCCTTTCAGATATGGAATTCAGTAAGGCCGTTTTTCCATGAATTTGCTGCCCCATTTCCTGGTAGCTCACACTTGCAGTTCCCTGAAGCTGTTCCTGTAATTCCAGGATTTAATCTTCAAGTAGGGTTGTGGTTTTTCTTTCCTCTTGAACACCATACGCACGATATTGTTGGCAGAACAGTCTGATGTGCGTTTTGGCATTATCCCACCATTGTCTAAGGTTTGAGAAATTCCCTTGGGAGGCAACTAGGATATTCCAAATTTCCGGAAAAATGTCCTTAAAGGTACTATCATCAAGTAAATTGTTATTAAATTTCCAAAAAGCACTCTTGTGTTTCGGGCAGGGGGCAGAAATTTTGAGAAATGTTGCGCTGTGGTCCGAGAATCCTGATGGGCAAATTTGGGATGACAGAACGAGGCGTTCAAGTGGAGGATTAATATAAAACATGTCCAAGAGAGCAAGAACAATATTATTCTGAATGCATCGACACCATGTGTATTGCCTGATTGATGGGTGCTGTACCCGCCATATACGTATCTGTTAAATTCATTTGTTTTAAAAATTGGGTGAGGGGGATTGTGGAGGCAGGACGGGGTTCTGCACTGTTCCTGTCTAGCTGGGGTTGGACGGTGCAATTAAAATCTCCACCAATACAAACATGATTGTCTTGGTTTTTAAGGGCGTTTTGGCTGTCGAGGGACGTTAGGTGTGTCCCAAGGTCATTAAAAAACCTCGCCGAGCTACAGGCGTACTTGGGGCATAGATATTAAAAATAGTATAAAATTTTCCACAGTAGTGGAATTCTAGGGATGCTAGGGATCCCTTGTGTATTTCGTCGAATTTAAGCGATGAAGGCGAAAAGGCAGGGCTAAGAATTATTGCGACACCGCCTTTACGGGAGTCACCGTTACTAAAAAAGGACAGGCTGGGGAAGAGCCTATACCACTCTGCGACACAGCAGTCGTTGGCATGGGTCTCTTGTAAGAGGGCAATGTCAACTTTCTTCTGTAATAAAAGGTCCCTTACTTGAACTTTACGGACAGAGCTACATCCTCCGTTAATATTCAAGCTACAAATGGAAAAACTCATGACAGTCACAAGGAGGAGTGACCACCACTCAATTTTTTGATAGCAGTTCATTCTTAGCTTTTTGTATACACTTCTTTAACCGGTGACGTTGGGAGGAATTGAAATTAAAAACGTGGGGCCGTTTTACCATCAGTCTAGCGGAATGTATAAAATCAGGTAGCTCCGGAAAAAAGGTTCCGATAACAACATTCCTTTTTCGGAATGTGTCCTTAAGAAACCTTTTTATCTCGGAGGGAGGGATTGGAGGGGTTTCTTCTTCCTTAAGGCCGCCACATTCACTAACAGAGTCATCTATATCAGATGGCTCAGATGATGTGTCATACTGGTTTTCATCATTTAGTTCCTCACCGTCATCACATCCCTCCACATTATCGGATGGGGCATAGTCCATAGAGGGAGGGGATGGGGAGGCAGAGAAATGAGCCATCTTCAGGGGAGGGGGGGGGGGGGGGTACTAATTCTTGCGGTTCAACCATATCAGTTTCTAGGTCAGTAGGCAAGGGGGAGGATTCATCCACATCTTTGTCCTCCAATACAGAGAAACGATTTTCTGTGACGAGGGACAAATCTGGGGCCGGGGGGGGGGGGGGAGGGGCTGTCAGTTTTCAGTTGTAGGTTTTTTAAAGAGATGACCGTTTTCATCTGTTGTTTGCAAATGTCTTTTTCCTTTTGGGCAGACTAATTCAAACTCGTCCTGGTTAGTGGGAAGAGATTGCAGGGGTTTGGGGGGAGGGGGGGGAGGGAGGACGTGATCATCGGGAGGGGATTTCCATCGGCTACCACGGCGAGAGAGATAGGATCAGTTATAGCAGGCAACAAGCTGTGATTTGACGATGTCGCCTGGGGGGTGAGGTCTATCGTTGACAAGAGATGGCTGCAATTAGATCCTTCAGTAGAGGGAGGGGCCCCTGTTTCAAGGGGAGGGGAAGGGGGTACGGCGGGGGTACTTGGATCGGTGGTAGGAGGGCTTGGGTCGGTGGTAGACAGATTGGGATCAGTGGTGGTAAGGCTTGGGTCGACGGTGGGAAGGTTCGGGTCGGTGGTGGCAGGGTTTGGGTCGGCGGCGGGAAGGCTTGGGTCGGTGGTGGGAAGGCTTGGGTCGGTGGTGGGAAGGCTTGGTTCGGTGGTCGGAAGGCTTTGTTCGGTGGTGGAAGGGTTTGGATTGGTGGTGGGAAGGTGGGGGGCTTGCTTATTCCCGGTTCGGAGGGGAGGTTGTACTTGTGGATAATTCGCTTTTCGGGGACAGTCATGCTTAACATGCCCAAATTGTCCGCAACCAAAACATTTTAGAACGTTGGTGGACACGTACACTGTATATTCATTCTGTTGATGTTTTAATTTTATTATAAGGTTTAAATCCTTCTGGGAATCTTTTAAAATCATAAACACTTGCCGCCGGAATGAAACCACGTGCCTTAAATCGTTGTTCCGTGACCCGAAGGGAATCATAGATATACGAGACACGATGGTACCGTATCGGGACAATTCTTTAATTAGTACATCGTCGGATACAAATGGGGGGCAATTGGATATCACGACTTTTATCGCTGGGCTATCTAGTGGGGAAATCATAACAAATAAATCTGGATCGATTGTCAAACCCTGTTCGACAATTTGTGGGACACAATCCGTGTCGGACAAAAACATAACGATCCGCTTGTTCATCCGCGAAGCGGCAACAACCTTGTCGATCCCGACAACATGACCGGTTGCGAGGACAACGTCCTCGACACTAACCTCACGTTCCGGAGGTACACAAAAGAACCCGTGCTTACCGGTCAGGCTCTGAAAGGCCGTAAATCGAGATAGTGCAGCTGCCATGCTGGGACAGCTGCACTTTCAACCCCTCCCCAACTCGGGGAGGGTGAATATATAATATAATCTTCCCGACCCGAACTCCAGGGATGGGAGTAATCAGACCTCTCCGATTTCCCTAACTTCGGGAAAGGGAGGCAACAAAACAAACTGAAGGAAAGATAAATGAAAGGAAAAAAAGGAAATAGAGGTTTAAGATGAAGGGGCAAACACCGATCGGGCGACGCCCAAAAACGGCGAACCCTTACCAGCAATTACCCTGTGCTCTCCGGCTCTCTCTCCCGTCTCGATGTATATGGGAATCACCAGGAAAACTCCACAAACAGGCACAATGACACAGAGGGGGGGATCAGGGGGGGGGGGTGTGGGGAAGGGAGCAATGACACAGAGCACTCACAGGCCTCCACAAGCAGACGCCATGACAGTACAACCAGCATACAAACGGCCAGCAGGTGGCGACACAGAGAGAGAGAGAGAGAGAGAGAGAGAGAGAGAGAGAGTCTCCTTCTTCACCCTCCTCCTCGAACCTTCTAGCTCTGACGTCACCCTGACGTCACGCCGTCCAATCACCCGAGCTCCGTCAAATCACCACATTTCCCCACGACCAATGCCGAAGCTCAGGGCATAGCCTACTGGTTACGACAGTTTGGAGGCGGGGTTTATTTGCCGATCGCTCTGCCTGCTTGCAGGGGAAGATTATTCTTATTGTTGTTGTTGTAACTGAGGTTTTTATGGACGGCCTTGCTGTAGTTGTAAAAAAAAACGTAGGGAAAAGCCACAGGAGGCAATCACAAAATGGGGGGTAACTAACCTTAACCCCTATCTAGTTAACATAGCTCCACCCCTGTGTGAAGACAAATAAACAATCTTAAGCTCCAGTTTCCCTGCTTAAATACATTGAGATGTCTCCTACTCATCCACGGTCCATGCTATACCTATACGATCCTATCTGTACTATGGTATTTCATCCTCTACCCCCACAAACGTAACAATATGTTGAATGCTTGAGAAAAATGTACTTTTACACAAATTACATGGAGACTAGTGTTTGCCCCTTCATAGCCAGCAAAGATAGCCTTTCACATTACACGCAAACTCCTGATCATGGGAATTTGTTGATAGTGTAAAAGCTGCTGCTTGCACAACAACCACATTCTGAGGTAGCAAGCAGTGTAACTTGGTATCAAGGGATATCCGAGAAGACTAGACTATTTGCTACCCACCCTGGCAGGACCGTTACCATGGAAAGTTATCTGCCAATCGACTAGCAATCAGTTCCAACTTACTGATAGGTAAAAGAGGAATTTTTTGGAGTAATGAAACTTGCTTCAGATTTTGCCCCTTCTGGGCATCAAACCCATGTCCTCTCGCTTGCAAAGCTAGCTCAAACTATTCTCTATACCACGGGACTCCTGTACCAATGGACAAATCAATATTTTATGGGGACACATCATCAATATATCATGCATATTGAATGCATGATCCCAGCATCATGTGCTGAGGTTTTAGGCAGTAAAAAGATTCATTATCCCAGGGGTTCATAATGGGTGGAATACCCCAATTCTCTCCATGTAAATAGTCATCACCAAGCACAATGGTTTGTTTGAGTGTCCACTCTGAGTCGGTATTTCAAACCCTGGCCAAGTCATACCAAAAACTTACAAATGGTACCTGCTGCTTCCTTGCTTGCTGCTCAGTATTTTAAAGGGTAGAGCATGGACGAAACCATATCATGAATTCCATCGTGACGGAATCACCATGTGCACTCTAATTTTGAACATATAAGGTAATTATCTTGAATGCTAAGAAGAGCAGAGAGAATTCAATTATATGTATTGAACCAGAACGGTCACATGGCTACAGACGAGTACTACTCTCAGTGAGGCAGACCAGGTAATGTGACGGAATCACACGTGGGTGACGATTTTCATGGAATTCATCATATACGTTTGTCATGATAGCACAATCTTTGATGGGCCTAATGGCCTCCTGCGTCAAGGTTCCTTGTAAGGGAACACAAATAAATGTGTATCTTGTGGCGCCGCTCCGGGTGGAGGAGTTTTAGGGGCAGGGGAAGAGAGGGTGGCATTACAAGTCATACTAAAATATGGCAACTCTGGGGGGAATCAACTCGACCAGTGTTTTGTTCTGAAGAAAGCTTTTGAAATATTTTGAAATGTCACGTGCTTTTCACAGTGAATGAGTAACCCTTAAAGGCAAAAATACTTGGAAATTCCTCTAGTTGTGTTATTTGATCAATGGTGCATTTTTCATGCAAAGATGAAAAATTCAACAATCATCAATTCTAGTAATATTATCAGTTTTTTTTAATTTGAGTTTAATTTCCCATTGTAAATGTGGGGTGTCATGTAAAGTCCTTCATCATGTGTTAGGCAAAATCTGGTGAGTATGCCTTCGATCTTCTGCAGTGACACCATTTTCTTGCTCCTCTGTTATGGTTGACCCTCACAGTCAAAGATGGCTGTTCACACACACACACGACAAGCAAACACTTGGGGGTGGTAGCTGCAGCTCACAGAGCAACCACACTCTGGGATAGCAAATGGTGTAGCTTGGTGTGTCAAGGAATATCCGAGAAGAACAGAGCACTTGGTGCTAGTTAGACAGGAATTCCCAATTTGGACAGGGTGTCAGCGATAGGTCACCTACCATTCCCGAACGACACCGAAGGATCTCTGACATCCCACCGGCTCATTCTAGCAGACAGAATGCCCAGCTGGACATCCACCGAGGGAATGGAGCACTTTGTAATGTAATACTCTGCCTACGAAGGTCCAATCCTAATGATTAGATTTGTAAATAACCATGGTAATGGAAAGTCTGTGCAGGAACAGTATGACATACATTGTAATTTTCAGAAAATGGTGCCATGTTATTGAGAACTATTAAACAATTTTTTTTTTTTTGAGCAATGAGGTGGTCAAAAACAGACAGGTTAATCTTTACATCATTATACATATATGTACCAAGTTTGAATTAGATCACTTCAGCAGTTATCAAGTTATAGACCTATTACAGGCACAGAGCTGGGGAGCTAGGCCGGAGAGGAGTAGGTAGAAGACAGAAATACCACCAACCTGCCTGTGGTGAGCGAGTGATAGGCCCTCAGAATCAGCTTCATCGTGGGCGGTACCACTGATTCTGAATGCTTTGGTTTCAACCATGTGAAGCCGGGCTAGGTGGGAGGCAGGAGCACCAGCCCAGAGGGAAGAGCAGTAGTATTCCATTGAGCTGCAGATGAAAGCTTTGTATGTTGTGAGGAGCTCAGGTGTGCCAAGGAAGGACTTCGCATGACGGAGGATGCCCAGTCGGCGACTGGCTTTGGAGGCCAGCTTGGAAATGTGGTTTTCCCAGGAAAGATCATGGCAGATAGTGAGACCCAAAAGCTTGAGTGACAGAACCTGCCCAGATTATTATTTTTTGTCTACAAAGTCGAGGCTCGTGTAAGATCAAACACATCAAACACATCAAACTCAAAAAACATAAACGGACACATAAAACATACAATAAAGGGAGCAGGAGACAAGATGGGGAGAGAGGGGGAAGCACACAAGCACAACAACAGTGGAGAACCGGGACGTGGGTAGATCTGTGGAAGGGAGAGGGGTGGGTGGGGTACACAGTATAAAACAAATGGACACTACCAGGAATTTCAGGAAAGAAGTTAGAGATTGAAAGAGGTGGATTTGGGATGTTTTAACAGGGGGAAAAAAGATCAAGGTTTTGGATGGGGGAAGATAAGAGGTGGTGGTGAACAGCTGTTTTGAAGACCTGGAGGGAGGAGTGGGATTGAAGAGAGTGAGGGAGTTTGTTCCAGAGGCGGGAGAAAAGAAGAATGAAAGAGTGAAGGTGAATAGAGAGTCTTGATTTTGGCAGTTTAACCAGAAGAGGGTTGCTGGCAGATCTTGTGCGACCTGTAGGAAAATTTGGGGAACAGAGCACAGACAGGGCTGGGGGAGCTAGGCCGGAGAGGAGTCGGTAGAAGACAGAAAGACCACCTGCCTGCGTTGAGAGAGTGAAACGCCCTCACAATCAGCTTCATCGTGGGAGATTCCAATGATTCTGAAATATTTGGTTTCTACAGCGTGAAGCCGAAATTGGTATGAGGCAGGAGCACCAGCCCAGAGGGGAGAGCAGTATTCCATTGAACTGCGGATGAAAGCCTTGCATGTGGTGAGGAGCTCAGAGTGTCTAGAAAGGACTTCGCATGACGGAAGCTGCCCAGACGGCGACTGGCTTTGGAGGCCAGATTGGAAATGTGGTTTTCCCAGGAAAAATCATGGCAGATCGTGAGACCCAAAAGCTTGAGTGACAGAACTTCTTCAAGAGGATTGTTGAGAAAGTAGATGGGAGGGTTTTCCAGACGGTTTTTTCGGAGAGACAAAGTGAGAGTGTGAGATTTGTCAGGATTGAAAGACATGTTCCACTTGTTTGACCAGTTTGTATTGTCCAGGTCTGCAGAGAGTGAAGAGGCTGCTGCCTGCCAATCTGAAGGATGAGATATGGAGCGGCAGAGAGTGGAGTCATCAGCAGAGAATGCGAGTTTAGTGCTCACCGGCCGCCATTTTAGCGCTCAATTTAGTTCTTTTTAGTTATGCAGTCCTATAGATTTCCCCGTCATTGTAAAAGTACCCAAGTAACAGTTGAAAGGAATGTGAGCCGATAGGTGTGAACCAAGACTTCTTCTTCTTCCTTATCCCTGTGCTTCTTCCTGGTGTACTCAGGGTTTATTGGTTGTTCCTGGCTTTAAACCCCTCTAACCACGCCCCTCTAACCAAACCTAACATTTGCTATGAGCGTGTCAGTATGTGAGGAACGACTTGGTGAATTGGTTAGGCCTGCACCATCTGTTCATGTACAAAATGATGCATGTAAAAATAGAAGTCACTACACATTTGTTAACTTATGCACCGCCCAAATAACTATGTGGCATTCTCTCAAGAGGAGATGAACCCCATGTGATTAGAAATTTGTCCGAAGTCATTATTTACTTTTAACGGTGTGTATATATATAATGCATCAGGCAGCAAGATATTTGGTTTTGGGCCATTTATTGTCATGTTATCTTTCTGCATATCTCGTGGGTTTATGAATTGTGCAGGCGACAATGACGGGCCATGGCCTGTTCATGGACATATATCTCTTCCCCATATCTCATGGGATTGTGAGTTGGACAGGTGACCATGACCTGCTCATGGTTACATCTTTTCCTAATATCTCATGGGATTGTGAGTTGGACAGGTGACCATGACCTGCTCATGGTTACATCTTTTCCTCATATCTCATGGGATTGTGAGTTGGACAGGCGACCATGACTTGCTCATGGTTACATCTTTTCCGCATATCTCATGGGATTGTGAGTTGGACGGGTGACCATGACCTGCTCATGGTTACATCTTTTCCACATATCTCATGGGATTGTGAGTTGGACAGGTGACCATAATGGGCCATGACCTGCCCATGGCACACATCTTTTCCACGCATCTCATGGGAATGTGAGTTGGATGGGTGACCATAATGGGCCATGACCTGCCCATGGCACACATCTTTTCCGCGCATCTCATGGGATTGTGAGTTGGACGGGTGACCATAATGGGCCATGACCTGCCCATGGCACACATCTTTTCCGCGCATCTCATGGGATTGTGAGTTGGACAGGTGACCATAATGGGCCATGACCTGCCCATGGCACACATCTTTTCCATGCATCTCATGGGATTTTGAGTTGGACGGGTGACCATAATGGGCCATGACCTGCCCATGGCACACATCTTTTCCGCATATCTTGCAGGATTGAGTTGGACAGGCGACCGTGACGGGTAAGGATGGGGTTTGAAGGCCCAGAGTAGGGAGAGGATTGACACCTTAGGGTCGGGAAGGAGAGGATGAAGACTTGGGGTTGAGAGGCGGAGTTTGAGGACTTGGGGGTTTCTGAGGTGTTATCGTGGGGGTGGGGGATTGGGAGAGTTGAGGACTGAACTCATATTTTACATTACGTGGAATTTCCATGGGTTCTCCTGGCAGTATGTTTAATGTTATTATATTGAGAGAATGAAGTAACAATATATTGGGCCTCGGCTTATTTTCCTAACAAGACGGCTTATCTTGATAATTACAAATAATTTCAAAAGTCTTTCAAAGAAAGAACATTACAACGATCGATTGTAATAACTACAGTATATAATCTTAGAAACTTCTTGGTGTTAATGATGCTAGTTAAATCTCATCTTGTAGAAGGATCTGTTGTGCAATTTCAAAGGATCTTCTTGTTCCACATGATACGATGCACATCATCAGCTAATTGTATGTGAACTGAGTTCAAAACTTTCGCATGAAGAAAAACAAGAAAACTGGAGCATTGGCTAGGCTCACATGTGTGTCTGCATGATCATAACACTGATCTTCAATACAACTTTACATATCCTTAAAAGGTAATATTTAAGGTTGAATTAGTCATTGTTTTCATTCAGTTCATCAGTTCTCATTCAAACTTGCAAACTGTTCACAATATGAACCCAATGATAACCCCAAATAACACAAGCACGTTATATAACTGTTATAAACACATTATGATAAATGTTTACACAACGTCAAAGTGTATACCGGGAGGGCTAAACATCATGACGTTATTGTTTTAAACATTTCAACTTAAGTAATGTTGTTATAATGTTTTTAAAATATGATCTTAAAAGAATATCTTACAACGTGCACCATCGTTCAGAAGATGTTATGAAAATGTTATGTTTTATTTGGGACAACATCAGATCGCGTGGTCAGACAATGAAATGAATCCCATCTTTGGCTGCAATCCCTTTTGGTAACTTTTGCTGATGTGGTTACCTAATTTGATGCTCATGTGGGTACCTAATTTGATGCTGATGTGGGTACCTAATTTGATGCTGATGTGGGTATGTAATTTGATGCTGATGTGGGTACCTCATTTGATGCTGATGTGGGTATATAATTTGATGCTGATGTGGGTACCTCATTTGATGCTGATGTGGGTATATAATTTGATGCTGATGTGGGTACCTCATTTGATGCTGATGTGGCTATCTAATTTGATGCTGATGTGGGTACCTCATTTGATGCTGATGTGGGTATCTCATTTGATGCTGATGTGGGTACCTCATTTGATGCTGATGTGGGTACCTCATTTGATGCTGATGTGGGTACCTCGTTTGATGCTGATGTGGGTATCATTTGATGCTGATGTGGGTACCTCATTTGATGCTGATGTGGGTACCTCATTTGATGCTGATGTGGGTATCTCATTTGATGCTGATGTGGGTACCTCATTTGATGCTGATGTGGGTATATAATTTGATGCTGATGTGGGTACCTAATTTGATGCTGATGTGGGTACCTAATTTGATGCTGATGTGGGTATATAATTTGATGCTGATGTGGGTACCTCATTTGATGCTGATGTGGGTATATAATTTGATGCTGATGTGGGTACCTAATTTGATGCTGATGTGGGTATCTCATTTGATGCTGATGTGGGTATATAATTTGATGCTGATGTGGGTATATAATTTGATGCTGATGTGGGTACCTCATTTGATGCTGATTTGGGTATCTCAATTGATGCTGATGTGGGTATATAATTTGATGCTGATGTGGGTATCTCATTTGATGCTGATGTGGGTATCTCATTTGATGCTGATGTGGGTATATAATTTGATGCTGATCTGGGTACCTCATTTGATGCTGATGTGGGTATCTCATTTGATGCTGATGTGTGTATCAGATAGTCTTTCTGATAGGTAATGGTCCTTAATTCCGAGGCGCGTAGCTGAAGCTGGCGGTTGGTCCGTCGCGTGCGAGTGAGGGGACCAAAGTGCTTACCTGGATTTTGCACACGGGTTTTTTCTTGCACAAAATTTTGCACACCACAAAATGCACACGTGTTGATTCCCGAAACCCACAATGAATAAACACACACGACACTACAAATTAAAGTACCATGATAATGATTTGATGAAAGTAAATCTAATGCGATAAAAATGAAAGGTGAAGTCATGAATTGACTTCTGGGTGCGGTTGCGAGAGGACGCTGGCGCTGCATGTTCGCCGCTTCTCCGACTGGATGGATGTACAGGGTCTGCTTCTACTTTTCTGACCTGACATCTCACACCTGTCCTGCCTTTTGTTGATTGTGGATTGGATTGGATTTGTGGATTGTGGACTTTGATATGTGGATTGTGGACGCCGCCATGGCGTCGCGTGTGGGGACGCTGGCACCGCTGGCACCGTTGGTTTGTTTTCCAACGGAAGGCACACGTGCCGCGCGTACTCCGGCTGGATAACGGAATCTGCTTTTGATGGTATGGAATACGGATTGGAAAGGTACGGAATCTGCTTTTCTAGTACTCTTGGTGGCTTTTTGGCCGACGGGTCTGCTCTCTGCTTGATCCTCCCGGCTTCACCTGTCCTGCTCTTCTGCCGTTGCCTCCTGCCCGCTCCCGGGCATCTCGCACCTGTCCTGCCTTTTGTTTCTTGGGTTGCTCTCCTGTGGGTTGCCTGGACGGCTGGCTGGCTCCCTGTTGGCCACCGCTGCAGTCGTCGAGCTGCAGGACACTCGCTGGCTGTTGACGCTGGCTGTTGCCCGGCTGCCTCCTCGGCTCCTCGGCTCTTGGCTTGCTCGTCCTTGGCTCTCTATTGGTCCTCGGGCTGCT
Source organism: Myxine glutinosa (assembly GCF_964187855.1). Taxonomy (NCBI): domain Eukaryota; kingdom Metazoa; phylum Chordata; class Myxini; order Myxiniformes; family Myxinidae; genus Myxine; species Myxine glutinosa. The sequence goes on along the minus strand of NC_136264.1, from coordinate 96,469,552 downwards.
CATCTTCATTCCTCGACCCTCCTCACGTGTCGTGCTCTGGACCAGCCTGTTGTGCCTGGCGCTTTGGTCAGCCAGCCTGCGGCTGCTGGCTGACCTCTCCGGGCTTTGTGCCCCTTCACTCCTGCCTGGCATGGCACTGAGGTACTCCGCCGCAAGGCTTCTTTAACTCAACAACCACTCCACTCCGCCATGCATCTCTGTCATCAAAAACCACGGACTCCTATGACGACCCAGATACATCCATAGAGGCTCCGGTCGCAAGTTTATTTATTCCCAGACAGGTCACTCCATCCCCTCACTCTGGTCAGCTGAGCGCACTCTCACCCGTCGATTACATCATCACAGCAACATACACGAACGCGCCCCCTGTCTGCGAGCCATGGCAAAATCACCCGAGTCCATCCGCACCATACAAAGCAATATGAAGCTTACTCTGTTCAATACCCGGTCCCTCAACAATAAAAGCCACATCTTGAACGACTTCATTCTGGACAATAAACTGGACTTTCTCTGTCTGACTGAAACCTGGCAACAACCTCTGGACTACCTCTCACTCAACCTCACAACACCCAATGGTTACTCTTACATCAATAAACCATGCTCGGAGGGCCGAGGTGGTGGAATTGCTGTAATACACCAACAGGACATCAAGACCAGCCTCATCTCCATCTCATCTGCTCCATCATTTGAACACCTGGCTTTTAAACTTTCTGGTTACACACAGTCAGTCATGGCAGTTGTCTACCGCCGTCCCAAACCACACCCATCATTCCTGTCTGACTTCTCTTACTTTCTGACCCAGCTCTGTTCCTTCTCCCCCTCAACCCTCCTCGGTGATTTCAATATCCACATGAACTCCACTGACTCCACAATAACCGCTGACTTCATTGATATTCTTAATTGCTTTAACCTCACTCAACATGTCAACTTTCCCACCCATAACCGTGGTCACATTCTGGACCTTGTCTGTTCTATTGGACTAAATCTACACCATCTCTCTGGCTCTGACCTCACCCTCTCCGATCACTTAGCCATCACTATGACCATCAACATTCCCACCCCAGCACCAAGGCAAAAATGCAGAATCAACTTCCGTAAGCTAAACTCTCTTTCACCGACCTCATTCTCATCTTCCCTCTCCGAAAAGATGTCCACCTCTCCCTTCGTTGATTTGCACAGCCCCTCTGACCTCACTGACTACTACAACCACACTCTCTCCTCCTGCCTCGACCAGCTTGCGCCTATAAAAACCAAAACAGTTTCCTTCACCCATTCTGCTCCCTGGTTTACCCCTGAACTCCGCCTGATGAAAACCCGTGCCGCCAACTTGAAAGACTCCGTAATAAAACAGGTCTCACAATCCACTCCCAAGCCTACAAAGACCACCTGCAGCACTACAAAGATGCCCTCTCCCGCGCACGCTCCACCTACTACTCTCAAATAATCCACTCTGGCTCCGGAAACCCAAAAGCACTCTTCTCCACAATAAACAAACTCCTCAGCCCCCTGGATACCACCACCCAGTCATTCACAGTCGACAATTGCATTTCTTTCCTTTCATTCTTCCAAAGCAAGATAGACAACATCCACAGCAGCTTAACCACCACCTCACCTGCTCCCCCGCAAACCATCTGCCCCCCCCCCCCTTATCCTGCCAACCCCGATCTCAGTTTTCCACAGTCTCCCCTACTGACCTCTCTGAACTCCTCACAGGAATGAAAACTGCCACCTGCACTCTGGACCCCATCCCCTCCAGCTTTGTTAAGGCTTGCCTTCCTGCTCTCTCTCCACTTATCACTGCAACGATAAACTCCTCCCTGTCTACTGGCATCGTCCCACCATCCCTCAAAATCGCTGCTGTCACCCCCATTCTGAAAAAACCTGGACTCAACCCTGACACCCCAAATAACTTCAGACCCATCTCCAACCTACCCTTTCTGTCAAAAGTTTTGGAACGTGCTGTAGCCACTCAACTCAAACATCACCTCTCTGCCAATAACCTGTATGAAACATTCCAATCCGGATTCCGCTCCAACCACAGTACTGAAACTGCTCTCCTCAAAATCACCAACGACCTTCTCCTCTCCTCTGACGCTGGGAACCTCAACATTCTCATCCTCCTCGACCTCAGCGCCGCCTTTGACACCATCGATCACACCATCCTCCTCACCCGACTTGAAACCACCTTTAACATTACCGGCACTGCCCTCTCTTGGATTAAATCATACCTCTCTGACAGACGCCAGTTCATCTCCATCAATAACTGCAAATCCCCCACTGCTCCCCTCCCCCAAGGTGTCCCCCAAGGTTCAGTTCTTGGCCCCCTCCTCTTCATCCTTTACCTGTCCCCCCTCGGTCACTTAATCCGCCGTCATGGTCTCCAATTCCACTGCTTCGCCGATGACATCCAGCTTTTCATTTCCACCAAGTCAATTTCCACCGTCACCCACTCTATCCTGACAAACTGCATCACTGAAATAAAATCCTGGCTTCAAATCAACTTCCTCAAACTAAACTGTGATAAATCCGAAATAATCATTATTGGACCAAAAACGCTCACCAAATCCACCCAAAACTTCACCCTCAACATCGACGGTATCCCAGTATCCACCTCCCCTCACATCCGGAATCTTGACATCATCTTTGACCAAACCCTCTCCTTCGACAAACACACTAAACAGATCACCAAGACAGCCTTCTTTCATCTGAAAAACATTGCCCGTCTCCGTCCATCCCTCTCCTCCACAGCTGCAGAAACCCTCATCCACACCTTCATCACTTCCCGTCTGGACTAGTGCAACAGCCTCCTCTAAGGTTCACCCTCAAATATCATCAATAAACTTCAATACATTCAGAACTCCGCTGCCCGTCTACTCACCCACTCCCGGGCCCGGGACCACATCACCCCCGTCCTTCGCAAGCTCCACTGGCTCCCCATCTCCCAGAGAATCCAGTACAAAATCCTCCTCCTGACCTACAAAGCCCTCCATAACCTGGCCCCATCCTAACTGACTGACCTCCTCCCCAGACACACTCCCGTCCGCACCCTCCGCTCTGCTGCTGCCAACCTCCTGTCCCCCCCCCCAATCCGGACCAAACTCAGATCCTGGGGGGACAGGGCCTTCTCCATCGCCGCTCCCACACTCTGGAACTCACTACCTCAAACCATCAGAGACTCCTCCTCACTCACCACATTCAAATCATCACTCAAGACCCACCTGTTCAACACCGCATTCAACCCCTGACCGTCTCTTCTCCTTCTCCTTCCTTTCTGTTTGGTTATTAGTCCCCTACCGGTGTACACCAGAGGGGACTATAGGTTTGCACGCCGTCCCTCCGTCTGTCAGTCTGTCAGTCTGTCAGTCCGTCAGTCCGTCAGTCCGTCAGTCCGTCAGTCCGTCAGTCTGTCAGTCTGTCAGTCCGTCAGTCCGTCACGCAAAGAACAGTTTTCCGGACTTTTTTTCTGAACGCTTAATGCTAATGATTTCAAACTTGGCACATCGTTTCCTCATGATAAGTTACAGATCAAGTTCGAACTTCACGACGTTTCGATCATTTTTGACAAAGTTATGGCATTTTGAACTTTGGGAATTCTGATAATTCTGATGATCCTTAACTCAGTGCCATTTTAAGTTTTAATTTCCTTTAAAAAATATTTTCTCTGCAATAATAGGACCGATTGGGATCAAATTTTCACCATAGGAGGGACTCGGTCTGTGGAATATTTTAATGGTAATTATGACGTCACAAGTCACGTGGTTCGGGCGCCATATTATTTTTCGTGAAAACACGAAAACCCCTTTTTCTCTGCAACGGCTGAACAGATCGAGGCCAAACTTTGCAGGCAGAATCGCATACCCATGATGAACAAACAAGTCAGCGAGCATGACGTCATGCGTCACATGGTTTCAGAGTTATGACGTTTTTAAGCATGAACCTTTAAAACCGAGCCCCTCCCTCACTTTTTGATCAAATCGAGGGGAAACTTCACAACTCTGTTCCACATGTCAGTCTACTAAAACGTCCTTTTGGAATTTGCGATAGCTCACGTGGTTTGGCAGATATCGTTCATTAAACGAAAATATTTTACAAAATGGATATCTCTTGAATCGCTTTATTGATCGACGTGACACTTCATACTATAGTAGAAGTCATGAAGAGTAACAAGTGTGCAAAATTTCAAGATGATTGGATGTACGCTCTGGAAGCTAGAAGTTGTTATTGCGTGAAGAAGAAGAGGCGTCAAGTGTGCGGATTTAATTATTTATCACATGTACAGACTGAAAGCATCGTTGGACGCGACCTGTCGCGGTCATTTTAACCTCAAATAAAATTCTAATTTAAGATTTGTCAATAGCTGAGGTATATTAACAAACGAATAAAACAGATTTGGTCAAATTCTGACTTTTTAAAAATCGATCGCATTTGACAGAGTTGTGACAAGCTGAGGAAGAAGAAACCTCGCTATGGCTTCTCCAATGTGCCATAAAAAAAAATGGATATCTCTTGAATGGCTAGTACCTCAGACCATGAGTTGGTAATAATTTATATAATTCACACAGTGCAATACGTGCAGGCTGCTCCACGGAGCGACCTTGCGGGCTTATCAACGAGGCGAGGCGTGACACACATGTGTCTCAGCATACCTAAGATCAGGTTTGAAAACCAGCATCAACCGTGCATAAATTTCCATATTCGATCATTTTTGACAAAGTTATGGCACTTTGAACTTTGCTAGGGGACATGTATTGCAGCGCAATACTCAGAATGCTTGTTATTATTAAAACTAATCCCACCTCGAGGGACCCTCCACACTGACTCAAAAACAGACAAAGGGGAAGATAAAATAAAATAAAATGTTTTAAGCCGGCCGGCACTCAGCTTTGTGGTTGTTGTAGGTGCATGGTTACATGTACTATAGGTTTGCATGCCGTCCCTCCGTCTGTCAGTCCGTCAGTCCGTCACGCAACGAACAGTTTTCCTGACTTTTTTTCTAAACGCTTAACGCTAATGATTTCAAACTTGGCACATGATTTCCTCATGATAAGTTACAGATCAAGTTCGAACTTCACGACGTTTCGATCATTTTTAACAAAGTTATGGCACTTTGAACTTTGGTAATTCTGATAATTCTGATGATCCTTAACTCCGTGCCATTTAAAGTTTTAATTTCCTTTAAAAACCAATTTCTCTGCAATAATTGGACCGATTGAGATAAAATTTTCACCATTGGAGGGACTCGGTCTGTAGAATATTTTAATGGTAATTATGACGTCACAGGTCACGTGGTTCGGTCGCCATATTGTTTTTCGTGAAAACACGAAAACCCCTTTTTCTCTGCAACGGCTGAACAGATCGAGGCCAAACAGGCAGAATCGCATACCCATGACGAACAAAAAAGTCAGCGAGCATGACGTCATGCATCACATGGTTTCAGAGTTATGACGTTTTTAAGCATGAACCTTTAAAACCGAGCTCCTCCCTCATTTTTGATCCAATCGAGGGGAAACTTCACAGATCTGTTCAGCACTAAAATGTCCTTTTGGAATTTGCGATAGGGCACGTGGTTTGGCAGATATTGTTAATTAAACGAAAATATTTTTTTAAATGGATGTCTCTTGTTTATTCTCGAGTTCTCCTCAAGCCGCACTGCGCGTCCTCAGCCTCGTCTCGCGAACGTCAACAGCGCGACACAGCGCGCGCTTTCCGGAGGGGCGGAGCCAAGCCGAGCAACATATATATACACATCGATCATTGATCGTGAACCGGAAAATATAATAAATTACTGATGGTTTCAGAGTTATGACGTTTTTAAGCATGAACCTTTAAAACCGAGCCCCTCCCTCATTTTTGATCAAATCGAGGGGAAACTTCACAGATCTGTTCAGCATGTCAGTCTACTAAAATGTACTTTTGGAATTTGCGATAGGGCACGTGGTTTGGCAGATATCGTTAATTAAACGAAAAAAAAATAAAAATGGATATCTCTTGAATCGCTAGTACCTCAGACTATGAGTTGGTAATTATATAATTCACACAGTGCAATACGTGCAGGCCGCTGCATGGAGCGACCTTGCGGGCTTATCAATGAGGTGAGACGTGACACACATATGTCTCAGCATACCTCAGATCAAGTTTGAAAACCAGCATCAACCTTGCATAAATTTGCATATTCGATCATTTTTGACAAAGTTATGGCACTTTGAACTTTGGTAGGGGACATGTATTGCAGCGCAATACTCAGAATGCTTGCTCCCCTACGCCTACCGGCAGTCTGTCGTCCGGAAAACTGTTGGGGAAATTACCAAAGTTCAAAGTGCCATAACTTGGTCAAAAATGATCGAAACGTCGTGAAGTTCGAACTTGATCTGTAACTTATCATGAGGAAACCATGTACCAAGTTTGAAATCATTAGCATTAAGCGTTTAGAAAAAAAGTCCGGAAAGCTGTTCTTTGCGTGACGGACTGACGGACTGACGGACTGACGGACTGACGGACTGACGGACTGACGGACTGACGGACTGACGGACTGACGGACTGACAGACTGACAGACTGACAGACTGACAGACTGACAGACTGAGGGACGGAGTGCAAACCTATAGTCCCCTCCGGTGTAGACCGGTAGGGGACTAATAAGGAATGAGGGGAAGGAATATGTATATTTTTAAATATTCTTTTTCCTTGCAAAAAATTTTTTTTTAATGGTGTAGCCCATAAGGCAATGCTGTCTTAAACAGCGTTTGTCCGTCTGTATGTACCCACAAATGTACACCAATCAGAGCTGAGGATATGGTCACATGACAGGGGGACTGCATTTAGTAAACATTACAGTTGCATATTTTACTAAAAGGAAATATAATAACCTTCTGTGGAACGTTTTGGCATCCCAGTGGGTGTCATAAGGTATGTATGAGGTTTCAGAAATTCCTCAATACAATTATGATTTTGAAATGCGATTGACATGGACCTTGCTCCCGATTCCGGAAGTGTACAGATGATGATGGTTTGGTGATTTGATAATAACTCAATACAATCGTGATTTAACATTATATTTTGATATATGAACACTATAGTATTAATTTGTGATTGGAATGATGAATGATGCTGTTTGGAATGAAAATATAGAGAACATGCTGGCATTGCCTGATGTTCGACTGAAGGTGGCACAGGAATGTGGAATTTATTGGTTCATCATTTTCCATTCGCCGTTTTTTACCCAAGTCATTCACGAACGGGCTGTCCATGCCTGAAGTGAATTTTTTTTTAATACTGACATTATTTGCTCACTGGTGCTCTCAACTAAAGTATCAAACATGCCCGGCTATGCCGTTAGACTATCGGTCTTGTTTTTTTTTGTTATTTTGTATTGCAAATTGTTTTTTTTTTAAGTTTGATTAAGAGAGGAATTAGTGAGGAAGGTGAGCAGAGTGAGAAGATTGAGATAGGGAGGAAGGATCCAGACTGCATCAAACACAATTGAATAATGTATCAGAAAATGAACTGATAACAGAGGTAGGGTACAGCGTTCAACAATTGAGACCAAAGGCCATCGACAAGTTTTAATGGACAGTTTTGGGGTGATCGCAGAGATATACAGGGGATGAAGATGGAAAATAAGACTGGAAACTAGTTGAGCATGCGGCATATGCTGTGAAATCCTGAACAAGTTGCAAACAACAAGTGTAGGAAAACTTACGGTATACATATACAACATTTAACAATGTAAAAAAAGAAACAACGAAGATGCAACGGGACTCAAAATAAACCGGCTGGTCGACACGGAAGAGCCAAGCAGGGCTCATAAGCATGCCAAGAGTTGGAAACAATACATTTTTGACTTAATGCCTCCCTTATGAATTGGCATAATGTCCCCCCCTTAGAAAGTAATCTATACGGTACTGCAATGCCCTCCTTGATAAAAAAAAAATCAGTACAACAGTTTATCGCTTTATCCATCAAACCCTGATTAGACAACTCACTGGGGAGCTTGTTACGACCACTCTACTCCATATTGTAAGATAGATTAGGAAATCAGGGAAAAATAGGGAAATTCATGAACATGAGGGGATTTGAAACCTACACAGTTGCCAACATGGTCACCAATGGTTGCTGCCAGCAATCTGGAACTAGTCAACCTCAATTTTAAAACATTCCTTGCCCATAGATAGTCCATTCTGCTAAAAGAGATGTATCCACCATCTCTTATCTTCCCACATCCAAAACCTTGATCTTTTCTACCCCTGTTAATTCACCCCAGATCCACTTTTCTGAAATACTGATTTATTTCCTGGAAGTCCTTGCAGTGTCCTTGTGTTTTAAACCTCTCCCACCCCCCTTTCCCACGCCTCTTCCCCCAAGCCCTCTCCCTCCCACAGATCTCCCGATGTCTCTGCTCTCAAATGTTGTACTTGTTGTGCTCCCCCCTCTCCCAATCTTGTCTCTCGCTCCCTTTATTATATCTTAAGTGTCCGTTTTTTTTGGTCATTAATGTTAGCTCTTACAAGAGCCTCGATCTTGTATACAAAAAATTTTTAAATAAAATAAAAAGCACATTTTATGCTCAGCAGCAAAATAATCAACAGCTTTTCTCCAGAATTTGGCAATTCTGCCTCGAGTAGAAAGAAACGGAAATGACTTTCTACTGGTTAAAACAAAACGGATTGAAGAAATCCTGTGGCACTTACAATGTTCATGTTTAAATCATAGCATGTAGTACCAAGCTTGAATGCACTTGACATGAATCATGGAAATGCGCAATCTCTCTCGAACTCCTTGGAATTGCTCCTACCGTAATTTGTGTCTCAATTATTGTTCCAGACATGCATTAAGACCTATTTGAAAAGCCCATTCTATTCATTAGGCATTTGAAACGTGAATTGCGAGCTTGAATTGCGCACTATTATGAACTCGCCGCACTTTCCAAGACATGTATTCCCGAAACGATATGCTCGGAACGTTTAAATGAAGCACCGTCCATCACGCTCGGGAATAATATTTGCTCGCTGTGACAGTTTCCATCGAAGCAATTCCAGTATGGTGCAATTACAAACACTTCTTGGACATGATTGTGATGCGCAGGGTTAGAAAGTCTGACACAGAAACGACCCATTCATCAGTTACTGAACAAAAGTTATGAGAAATTACTCAGTTGTCAATTACATTGACACAGAAATGATACATTTGCATCAAAGCAGTACAAAGCAGTACTGCACAACTAGTGCATCAAAGCAGTACAAAGCAGTACTGCACAACTAGAGCATCAAAGCAGTACAAAGCAGTACTGCACAACTAGAGCATCAAAGCAGTACAAAGCAGTACTGCACAACTAGTGCATCAAAGCAGTACAAAACAGTACTGCACAACTAGAGCATCAAAGCAGTACAAAGCAGTACTGCACAACTAGAGCATCAAAGCAGTACAAAGCAGTACTGCACAACTAGAGCATCAAAGCAGTACAAAGCAGTACTGCACAACTAGAGCATCAAAGCAGTACAAAGCAGTACTGCACAACTAGAGCATCAAAGCAGTACAAAGCAGTACTGCACAACTAGAGCATCAAAGCAGTACAAAGCAGTACAAAGCAGTACTGCACAACTAGAGCATCAAATCAGTACAAAGCAGTACTGCACAACTAGAGCATCAAAGCAGTACAAAGCAGTACTGCATAACGAGAGCATCAAAGCAGTACAAAGCAGTACTGCATAACTAGAGCTGCAAATCAGTACAAAGCAGGACTGCACAACTAGAGCTGCAAAGCAGTACAAAGCAGTACTGCATAACTAGAGCTGCAAAGCAGTACAAAGCAGTATTGCACAACTAGAGCATCAAAGCAGTACAAAGCAGTACTGCACAACTAGAGCATCAAAGCAGTACAAAGCAGTACTGCACAACTAGAGCATCAAAGCAGTACAAAGCAGTACTGCACAACTAGAGCATCAAAGCAGTACAAAGCAGTACTGCACAACGAGAGCTGCAAAGCAGTACAAAGCAGTACTGCACAACTAGAGCATCAAAGCAGTACAAAGCAGTACTGCACAACTAGAGCATCAAAGCAGTACAAAGCAGTACTGCACAACTAGAGCATCAAAGCAGTACAAAGCAGTACTGCACAACGAGAGCTGCAAAGCAGTACAAAGCAGTACTGCACAACGAGAGCATCAAAGCAGTACAAAGCAGTACTGCACAACTAGAGCATCAAAGCAGTACAAATCAGTACTGCATAACTAGAGCTGCAAAGCAGTACAAAGCAGTACTGCACAACTAGAGCATCAAAGCAGTACAAAGCAGTACTGCATAACTAGAGCTGCAAAGCAGTACAAAGCAGTACTGCACAACGAGAGCATCAAATCAGTACAAAGCAGTACTGCACAACTAGAGCATCAAATCAGTACAAAGCAGTACTGCATAACTAGAGCTGCAAAGCAGTACAAAGCAGTACTGCACAACTAGAGCATCAAAGCAGTACAAAGCAGTACTGCATAACTAGAGCTGCAAAGCAGTACAAAGCAGTACTGCACAACTAGAGCATCAAAGCAGTACAAAGCAGTACTGCATAACTAGAGCTGCAAAGCAGTACAAAGCAGTACTGCATAACGAGAGCATCAAAGCAGTACAAATCAGTACTGCATAACTAGAGCTGCAAAGCAGTACAAAGCAGTACTGCATAACTAGAGCATCAAAGCAGTACAAAGCAGTACTGCATAACTAGAGCATCAAAGCAGTACAAAGCAGTACTGCATAACTAGGGCTGCAAATCAGTACAAAGCAGTACTGCACAACTAGAGCTGCAAAGCAGTACAAAGCAGTACTGCATAACTAGGGCTGCAAATCAGTACAAAGCAGTACTGCACAACTAGAGCTGCAAAGCAGTACAAAGCAGTACTGCACAACTAGAGCATCAAAGCAGTACTGCATAACTAGAGCTGCAAAGCAGTACTGCACAACTAGAGCATCAAAGCAGTACTGCATAACTAGAGCTGCAAAGCAGTACAAAGCAGTACTGCATAACTAGAGCATCAAAGCAGTACAAAGCAGTACTGCACAACTAGAGCATCAAAGCAGTACTGCATAACTAGAGCTGCAAAGCAGTACAAAGCAGTACTGCATAACTAGAGCATCAAAGCAGTACAAAGCAGTACTGCATAACTAGAGCTGCAAAGCAGTACAAAGCAGTACTGCACAACTAGAGCATCAAAGCAGTACAAACCAGTACTGCACAACTAGAGCATCAAATCAGTACTGCATAACTAGAGCTGCAAAGCAGTACTGCACAACTAGAGCATCAAAGCAGTACTGCATAACTCGAGCTGCAAAGCAGTACAAAGCAGTACTGCATAACTAGAGCTGCAAAGCAGTACAAAGCAGTACTGCATAACTAGAGCATCAAAGCTGTACAAAGCAGTACTGCATAACTAGAGCTGCAAATCAGTACAAAGCAGTACTGCACAACTAGAGCATCAAAGCAGTACAAAGCAGAACTGCATAACTAGAGCTACAAAGCAGTACTGCACAACTAGAGCTGCAAAGCAGTACAAAGCAGTACTGCATAACTACAGCTGCAAAGCAGTACAAAGCAGTACTGCACAACTAGAGCATCAAAGCAGTACAAAGCAGTACTGCATAACTAGAGCTGCAAAGCAGTACAAAGCACTACTGCACAACTAGAGCTGCAAAGCAGTACAAAGCAGTACTGCATAACTAGAGCATCAAAGCAGTACAAAGCAGTACTGCATAACTCGTGCTGCAAAGCAGTAAGTACAAAGCAGTACTGCATAACTCGAGCTGCAAAGCAGTACAAAGCAGTACTGCATAACTAGAGCTGCAAAGCAGTACAAAGCAGTACTGCATAACTAGAGCGGCAAAGCAGTACAAAGCAGTACTGCACAACTAGAGCTGCAAAGCAGTACAAAGCAGTACTGCACAACTAGAGCTGCAAAGCAGTACAAAGCAGTACTGCACAACTAGAGCTGCAAATCAGTACAAAGCAGTACTGCACAACTAGAGCTGCAAAGCAGTACAAAGCAGTACTGCACAACTAGAGCTGCAAAGCAGTACAAAGCAGTACTGCACAACTAGAGCTGCAAAGCAGTACAAAGCAGTACTGCATAACTAGAGCTGCAAAGCAGTACAAAGCAGTACTGCACAACTAGAGCTGCAAAGCAGTACAAAGCAGTACTGCACAACTAGAGCATCAAAGCAGTACAAAGCAGTACTGCACAACTAGAGCATCAAAGCAGTCAAAGCAGTACTGCATAACTAGAGCTGCAAAGTAGTACTGCATAACTCGAGCTGCAAAGCAGTACAAAGCAGTACAAAGCAGTACTGCATAACTAGAGCATCAAAGCAGTACAAAGCAGTACTGCACAACTGGAGCATCAAAGCAGTACAAACCAGTACTGCATAACTAGAGCATCAAAGCAGTACAAAGCAGTACTGCATAACTAGAGCTGCAAATCAGTACAAAGCAGTACTGCATAACTAGAGCTGCAAAGCAGTACAAAGCAGTACTGCATAACTAGAGCTGCAAAGCAGTACAAAGCAGTACTGCATAACTAGAGCTGCAAAGCAGTACAAAGCAGTACAAAGCAGTACAAAGCAGTACTGCATAACTAGAGCTGCAAAGCAGTACAAAGCAGTACTCCACAACTAGACCATCAAAGCAGTACAAAGCAGTACTGCATAACTAGAGCTGCAAATCAGTACAAAGCAGTACTGCACAACTAGACCATCAAAGCAGTACAAAGCAGTATTGCACAACTAGACCATCAAATCAGTACAAAGCAGTATTGCACAACTAGAGCTGCAAAGCAGTACAAAGCAGTACTGCATAACTAGAGCTGCAAATCAGTACAAAGCAGTACTGCACAACTAGAGCTGCAATGCAGTACAAAGCAGTACTGCACAACTAGAGCTGCAATGCAGTACAAAGCAGTACTGCACAACTAGACCATCAAATCAGTACAAAGCAGTACTGCATAACTAGAGCTGCAAAGCAGTACAAAGCAGTATTGCACAACTAGAGCATCAAAGCAGTACAAAGCAGTACTGCATAACTAGAGCTGCAAAGCAGTTCAAAGCAGTACTGCATAACTAGAGCTGCAAAGCAGTACAAAGCAGTACTGCACAATTGACATCGTACAAAGATGAGAACAGAGACAACGAGGATGTTTGCAAATGTATTGAAGTGAGCAGATAAAACATTCTTTTCAATGTTTTGGAAAGGTGGGATGATTCAAGTCGATTGATGTAAGGGATATGGATTGAAACCTGTTAGCTGTCCCCCGCGTGGTTTTGCAATCACTTCTGTCTGTCTGTCTGTCTGTCTGTCGGTGTCGGGGTGTGTGTGTGTGTGTGTGTGTGTGTGTGTGTGTGTGTGTGTGTGTGTGTGTGTGTGTGTGTGTGTGTGTGTGTGTCCAGGCCTTACCTTTTTTGACATTTCAGCTTTTATCACCAAATTTTCAACAAAACTGTATATGAGAATGCGGAGAAGACAAATTAATAATTTTGGTCAAAAGGACAAAGGTCAACGTCACCTAAAATCATCAATTCTCATCCAATTGACCTGAAATTTTAAGAATTTGCATGTTGGGTGTTGGAATTGCTTCACCAATCAAAAGCTAGGAGCCATTTTTTTTAAATCAAAAGGTCAAAGGTCAAGGTTGCATTGAATCAAGAATTTTCATCCGATTGACCTGAATTTTTAATAATTTGCATATTGGATCACTGACTTATTGGTTCACCATTCAAAAGCTATAAGCAGATTGTTTTTTTGAGGACAAAGGTCAAAGGTCAAGGTTGCATAAAATCAACAATTTTCATCTGATTGACCTGAAAATTTAAGAACTTGCATATTGGGTCACTGAATTAGTTCACCAATCAATGGCTAGATAGAAGCTGATTGTTCTTTTCTTTAGCTCAAAAGGTCAAAGGTCAATATTGCATAAAATTGTCAATTTTCATTTGATTGACTTGAAATTTGAGCAGTCTTTGCATATTGGGTCACTGAAGCCTATTGCGTTTGAGGTCAAAGATTGAGGTCGCCTAAATCATCGTTTTTTTTTGTTTTTTTTTTTAAAGCTGTTTTCGTCATGTTTAGAATACGGAAGAAGAAGTCTGAATTCAAAGCAGACAAGAACGGGCTTTGCATTTTCAGATGCTTTCGAATTAGAGATTGTTGTTAGACAGCCTGCACTCCAGCACATGATCAAACTTTAATTCATTTGCTGATTATTTGGCCAAGTCATCTGTACTTTTATATTCCCACAGCCTGTCTGTTTCAGTTTTAGCTGTTATTCTCGACATAAATCCACCTCCTATCATGCTAGACAATCTTTCTATATATATAAAACACAGTTTGTGTGTGTGTGTGTGTGTGTGTGTGTGTGTGTGTGTGTGTGTGTGTGTGTGTGTGTGTGTGTGTGTGTGTGTGTGTGTGTGTGTGTGTGTGTGTGTGTGTGTGTGTGTGGGTGTGTGGGTGTGTGTGTGTGTGTGTGTGTAATGTTACCGATAGACTCCTAAACGGAGAGGCTTACGTGCTTGATATTTGGCATCGACATGGCCATTGAGCCTGGGACGAACATGGCCGAACTCAAAATATTTGACGATCCATATTTTTTATTCATATTTACCTCAGCGCATTTCAGCGCACAGAATCAACGGAATCAGAGCAGGTGGGCGCTGATTCGCTCAGAGCGATCACGTGATGACGCTATGACGCTATGACGCTATGAAAAAAAAATCGCGATGACGCTATGAACGCGATGACGCTATGAACGATATGACGCTATGAAACGCTATGAACGATATGACGCTATGACGCTATGAACGCAATGACGCTATGACGCTATGAAAAAAAAAATCGCTCTGACGCTATGAACGCGATGACGCTATGAACGATATGACGCTATGACGCTATGAAAAAAAAAAATCGCTCTGACGCTATGAAACGCTATGAACGCTATGACGCTATGAAAAAAAAAATCGCTCTGACGCTATGAAACGCTATGAACGCTATGACGCTATGAAAAAAAAAATCGCTCTGACGCTATGACGCTATGACGCTATGAAAAAAAAAATCGCTCTGACGCTATGAAACGCTATGAACGCTATGACGCTATGACGCTATGAAAAAAAAAATCGCTCGCTTTACCAAGGGGCTCGCTCTCCCCCCGTTCCCCTCCCCTCCCCCTCCCCCTCCTCCTCCCCTCCCCCGCCCGGCAATGCCGGGTACTTCTGCTAGTAGTCTATACTATAGTTTAGGCCCCCACAAAAAATAGAAAACAAAAAACAAAATTAGATTTCTTCAAAATGCCAACATACTTAGAACAGCACCGGAGAATGCCAGCTACCCCCTGATAGTTCCAGATAACTAAGAACTCTCTATGCGAAACATTATTCTCTTTGTTCTTGCTTTTTCTGCCTTCCAACCATAACAGCTGGCTTTGTTGTGACTATATATGTATATATATTGTCATATAGAAGGTAATTAAATATAAGGGCTAGAGCTAGACGGTAGCAAGATAGCTGCGGCCTTAGTGGTTGTAACAGAACAAAAGGAGCAGGAGAAAGAGAGGAGGGAAACACACCAATAGCAGGGTTGAGGGACAACATAGAGGGAGATTTGGATAAGTAAAGGATGTGGTGAAGAATGAGGACTAGGGTAGGACATGATGGATATAGAAGCAAATCGGGTGGACAAGATGGATAAGGAAGTAAACTCTCAGGAAGGAAAAGCTGGAAACCTGGAAAGAGTTGGGCATGAGGAGGATTAACAGTGGTAGAAACGTTCATGTTAAGGATTCTGTTACAGACACAGACAGGATGATCTGAGATGGTGGTGAACAATTGTCTTGTTGAAGACCTGGAGGGAATAATGAGATTGAAGAGAATGTGGAAGTTGATTCCACAGGCAGGGAAAAAGAGGAAGGAATGATTGTAGGTGAGGAGTAATTCTGGATTTAAGTAGTTTCGTCAAAAGGGGGTTTCCAAACGACCACATAGTTTCATCAAATGACTACGTACGTCCTGTAGAGATCTGGGGAGGAGGAGCGGGCACAGAAAGAGTCGAAAGGACGTGATAGAAGACAGGGAGATCAGGTGTGCCAAGGAAGGACTTTGCACGATGGAGGAAGCCCAGTCGACTTTGGAGGTTTGTGCAGACCAACTGTGAAGTGTGGTTTGCCCAAGAAAATTCATAGCTGATAGTGAGGCCCAAAAGTTTGAGCAACGGAACTTTTTCAAGAGGATTGTTAAAAAAAAGTAGATGGGAGGGTTTGCCAGACTGTCCTTTTGGATAGAGGGAGTGTAAGATTTGACAGGATTGAAATACATATTCCAAGTGTTTGACCAGCTTGTGATTTTTTTCAAGGTCTGAAGCGAAGGAAGTGCTGCTGCCAGCCTATCTGAAGCATGTGGGATGGTGCAGCAGAGGGTGCAGTCATCAGAGATAAAGAGGATTTTCCAGAGAGAGATCTTCAAATCATTTATGAAGATCAGGAAGAGGACTGGGCCCAGAATACTAACTTGGAGCACTGCAGCCTTGACAGGAAGAAGAGATGAGAAGATTCCATTGAGAGCCACATGTTACAGAAGGCCATGTGTGGAGTTGGCCCTGGATGCCATAGGCAGAGAGTTTGGAGAGCAGGGCGGGGTGCCCAACTGTATTGAATGCTCGAGATATACCTTAGAGAGACGTCCCTGATAGATTATAATGTCTGATATTGAGCACCTCCATCCATTGTTGGGAGAGCAGAAGCAGCACGTCCAAGGTGGATGGTCTGAATCCAAAGTTGAAGATATCCAAAGTTGAAATTGAAGTCCAAAGTTCCAACTTCAATCCAAAGTTGAAGTTGAAGTCCAAAGTTCCAACTTCAATCCAAAGTTGAAGATAGCAAGTTGTTTTGTTTAATTTTTGAATTATTTAATTTCGTTGAAATGTTTAATGTTTTGTTTAATACAGATCGTCACTTCTGCGTAAGTAGTTCCTTGGCTCGGGTTACAATCCCGGACAAGTAGTCACTCCGACGCAGGAAGTACTCGCAGGAATTTGGAATTTGGCGAAGGTACTCGCCTAATCTCCGCAAAGAACACTGTGGAATCTTTAATGTCCACTAACTAATACTGGTAGACAGGATTCCCAGTTTAACATCCACCGAGGACGACGGCGCACACATTGATGGATCATCCTGCCTGCGAAACACCGGGACAACAGTTCATAGCTCGGCTGATTCCCGTATGCTGAACCGATTTTATTCTTCACATATCCTTTCTGGAATGACCTTTGTTGTTGTTGTTGTTGTTGATTCATATGCAGCCTGGAGCTGCTGGTTGCATTTTCTGGAAGCACAGCTGTGCCGCTGATGCAGTGCCCATTACCAGTAAGCTGGTGCTAATTTTGCCGACATCAGAAGGATGACAGGCTGAGTCAACCCACCTGGTGTTACTTCAACGGCACGACAAGGACTCAAAGTCAAGACCCTAAGATCTTAAGCCAGCCACCTTGACCGTTAAGCCAACAACAGCCTTTGTAACGACAGTGATGCTGCAACTATAAATGCATATGATTCTCATCAGGGCCGGATTAATCTTTTGTGGGCCCTCATTTGGGGAACCCATTGCAAAAAAGAAATCTTAATGGAAATAAATCTACATATCAGTATGGTGGGGCACTTTGAACCGTGGTTCGACCTGCCCCACCTTTCCAGGTTCAAGGTGCCCCATGCAACAGCATTATACAAAAATGCGTGCTCACTTTCTATGTCCAGAGATGATCAATAATTGATTAATCTATAATTATCCTGACTTACACTGTCAGTTTAAATTGACAGACCCAAAAGTTTTCTGCTCTCTATAGTACCGGTACTAGATAAAGAAGAACTTATCCCTTGAAATTTACTTCGCCGTCTTAAATCCAAAAAAATAAGTTTATTCTTGCAAAACAAAAAGGCAGGTGCTAATTTCTACAGTAGTTTATCGACTTGACACGAGGTGATCATACACCAGAGACATATATGTCAACGGATTTATACTAAGGGAATTTTATGTGTGTTGTCCCGTCCTCCAAACAGTGATGACTCCATCTACATCTCCCCGCCTGACAACATGGACCAACTTCTATCCACTCATCCCAACTCTCTCTTCCTCATATGTGGTAACTTCAACTGTCATCATGCCAGCTGGCTGGGTGTGGGTACCTCTCTCACCGGCCATGGCACCTCAGCAAAGGACTTTTGCGACTCAATGGGACCGACACAATCGGTCAATTTCCCGACCCGGATCTCACTCAATGGAGTATCTTCTCTTCTAGACTTGTTTATGACTAACTTCCCTGCAAATGTCTGCTGCTCTTCTTCTGCTCCAATCGGCTCATCTGATCATGTGCTTGTTAAAGTGGACATCTCTCTGACCATTCTCAGAGAGCCTCCTCAGCGCCGGTGGGTCTGGCATTTCACCCAGGCCAACTGGCACGGGCTGCAAGCAGCCATCAATCATCTGGACTGGTCTCCCATCTCTACCGCCTCTGACATCAACTCCTCCTGGGAATTCTTCCAAAGTAAATTGCTCTCTCTCATGCACAGATTTATCCCATCTCGTCTTCAGTTGTCATACCCTTCCTCCCGTCCATGGTACACTGAATCTTGTGGTGAGGCAGTTGCCCTGAAACAACTTGCCTTTGCCTCTTGGAAGGCAAATCCAACTGAAGGCAATCTCAGTTTCTAGCTCGCAACAAGTGTGAGTCTAACCTCAGGAGAGACAGGAATCACTATGTATCTACTCTCAAGACTGAACTCTCAAACCTGTCTCCTTCCTCCAAATCCTGGTGGCATCTGGTCAAAATCTGTTTCTGGTGTTTGTTCCCCCTCCATCCCCTCCCTTACCTCAAATGGCTACACAGCTGACACCACACGTGAAAAAGTCGAATGCCTCAGCTCTGTGTTTGCCTCAAAATCTTGTGTCCTGAACCCATCTCTCTCTGTCCCCACCTTACCCAGTCGAACCCAGCTGCTCCTGGACTCTGTGTCCTTCTCTCCTGACAAGGTGGAGAAGTTTCTGTCAAATCTCGACTCTGATTCTGAAACTGGACCAGACGGCATCAGCCCACGTGTCCTAAAATCCTGCTCTGCCACTCTTTCACTCCCTCTCTCTGTTCTCTTCACCCTCTCTTTTGCTCAAGGTCATCTTCCATCTGCTTGGAAATCAGCCCACATTACCGCTTTACACAAAAAAGATGCAAAAACAGATCCTTGCAACTACAGACCAATCAGCCTGCTCACAATCATCAGCAAAGTCATGGAATCCATCATCGCTTCCGACATCAAATCCTTCCTCTTCTCCAATGGCTTGATCTCGGATCATCAATTTGGATTCAGACAAGGTCATTATACTCTGGACATGTTGCTTCTGCTGTCTCAACAATGGATGGAGGTCCTCAATGCCAAACAGGAAATCAGAGCTGTCTCCCTTGACATATCACGTGCCTTCGATATGGTCTGGCACCCCACTCTGCTCACCAAACTCTCCTCCTATGGTATCCATGGAAATCTCCACGCATGGCTTGCGGACTTCTTCTCTGGTCGTAGTCAACATGTGGCCTTGAATGGGTTTCTCTCATCTCCCCTTCCTGTTCAGGCGGGAGTTCCCCAAGGCAGTGTTCTGGGCCCTGTGCTTTATCTGGTCTTCATCAATGATCTCTCCGACTCTCTGGAAAATCCTCTCTATCTCTTTGCTGATGACTCCACTCTCTGCCGCTCCATTCCTCATCCCTCAGATCGGCAGTCTGCAGCCTCCTCACTCTCTGCAGACCTGGACAAAATCACAGACTGGGCAAAAAAGTGGAACATGTCTTTCAATCCTGACAAACCTCACACTCTTACGATGTCTCTCCGAAAAGACCGACTGGACAACCCTCCCATATACTTTCTCTACAATACTCTCCAATAAGTTTTGTCACTCAAGCTTTTGGGTCTCACTATCTGGCATGATCTTTCCTGGGAAAACCACATTTATAAGCTGGCCTCCAAAGCCAGTCGCCGACTGGGCATCCTCCGTCGTGCGAAGTCCTTCCTTGGCACACCTGAGCTCCTCACCACATACAAGGCTTTCATCCACAGCTCAATGGAATACTGCTCTCCCCTCTGGGCTGGTGCTCCTGCCTCACACCTAGCTCGGCTTCACGTGGTTGAAACCGAAGCTTTCAGGATCATTGGAATCTCCCGTGATGAAGCTAAATCCGAGGGCCTTTCACTCACTCACCGCAGGCAGGTTGGTGGTCTTTCTGTCTTCTAACGTCTCCTCTCTGGCCTAGCTCCCCCAGCCCTGTCTGTGCTCTGTCCCCAAAATACTCCTCCAGGTCGCACAAGATCTGCCAGCAACCCTCTTCTGGTGAAACTGCCAAAATCAAGACTCTTTATTCACCTTCACTCTTTCATTCCTCTTTTTTCCCGCTTCTGGAACAAACTCCCTCACTCTCTTCAATCCCACTCCTCCCTCCAGGTCTTCAAAACAGCTGTTCACCACCATCTCTTATCTTCCCCCATCCAAAACCTTGATCTTTTCTCCCCCCGCTAATTCACCCCAGATACACTTTTGTCCATTCCATTAATTCACCAGACCTCAGATCCACTACCCCCGTTAAACTATTCACTTTTCTGAAATACCAACTTCTTTCCTGGAAGTCCTAGCAGTGTCCATGTGTTTTATACCTCTCCCACCCCCACCATTGCAAACCATTGAGCAGTGTCCAACAGAGCCATTGCAAACCCGGCCCTGATTCTCATATATGATTTCTGTCAAAGTATATCATATATCAGAGATTGCTGACAATTTATGGAAGATATTCAGGTATTAAAATACTAGTTGGTTAATATGGAAATTCTGTGTTTCATGTCGTAAAAAACATATTTTGTACTATATCATGCGCAGGTCACCTTTTATCACTTGGACACCTAGCTTGCCATTTGTAAATTGTTTGAGGTGCCTGAGTGCATGCTATACTCTGCATATAACACCGGATGGTGAATCCATATTACCTAAGTTGTTCATTATACTTGAGTATCCCCTCATTATTTCAAACGTCATGGATGCGTTGACCTCCACGTTAACATTAACTAAATAACGTGTAAGTGCAGGGCTAATGTCATCATATTGCTGCCCGTGTGTATCTTGCAGATGAATGAAGGTAGAAGGTGTCAGATTGTCCTCTTGGATGACCGGAGCCTGGACCTTGTAGTGCAGGTAATGCTCTTGATACTGTTTACCAATGGCTGAAGTGGGTATTGATTGAATGTTCAGTTGGTCCATAATAACATGAAGGAATTTGAAATTGCCAGGTGTGTGTGTGTAGTTTTGGTTTTCTGAGACCCCAGGGCGATACATGCCAACAAATATGGGATCCCGAGTATAGTTACAGCTGCAGTATTTTGTCCAGATAAATTACCTCTCCCCTTGTATCATTGGAAAGGGAAATACATTGTGTTTGTTTAGAAAGATTCAAACCCCTTTGTGATTCTTCTCCAGCTAAATACTCTGTTTTTCCCCTCTGTTCTTATCTCTCTCCATATCTCGCTCTGCATCTCTCTCAATATCTCTCTGCACCTCTGCAGAACACTTATGCATGCTTTGCAGAACTCAACATTACAACCAACATTGCAAATCAAATCCACCAATAACATCATAAGGTAGCGGTTCTGCTGTGACTGAAAATCAAATCAAATCAATAACATGATAGTGCAGTGCGGGCCTGCAGTGCCGGCAGATGGGTGGGCCTCTAGCGACTAAATCGATGACCGATGCCCCCGTCTTGGTCATCAACGCCACTGCAGGAGCTGGGCGTGGCCAATGTACAATGCATAGAAACACGAATGGACCATTAAGGAGGCAACACCCACGAAGCTCTAGCTGCATTTGCGGCTGCTCGGTTCCAAAACCATGCCTCTCCCTGGACCTTATAAGCGAGTAAAGCCATGGACCAAGAGATTGTGTGCATCTGGGGAAATTGAAGAGTTGAGGCTGAACCTGTGAGGCTGAACCTGCAATGCTGAACCTGTGAAGCCAGACCTGCGAGGATGAACGGGCTGGTGACTTGGTACACCAGAGAGCTGACAAGTTGCAGACTCTCCCTGGATGCACCGGTCAAATGCACTGATTTATACTCTATCTCTGGCTTTTCCTATTTCTAATTTGTTCACTTTGAATGTAGAAGAGTATGCAACAATAAGTCCTCATCCTTTTTGGGGCTGAATTACTGACTCACATCTCACACTTTCCTCTAAAGCACTGCAGACAATCACCTGCACCTCTCTCTACACTGCACATACTATACTCTACCAGCCTCTTCTTTTCCCCCCTCCCCTTTCTTATGTTGGGACCAATGTGAGCCCACCCGATTGTGTCAGGTGAGTGAGAGTCCGACCCGACACCTCGACATAATCTCTTTCTCTGTCTATCCCCTTTTCTATCTCGTTTATCCTGGAATAATTGAGGCACCTGTGTGTGTAGAAATTGTGATAAGTTGACTGACTAAGTGGGCTTACGTATTAGGTATAAGAGCTTTCTTTTGTGACACTGTTTGCCTTGTAAATACGTGCTTTTTGCATAAATTGCTTTCCAAACTGCCCAATCGTCTCTTTCCATTGGTTAGACCATAGTGTGTAATAGTGGCAGGGAGTTATGCCCCACTGTTTCGTTGTGGTTAGGCAATAGCCAACGTTCCACTTTCAGTATTGCTCAGGGCCGTTTTGATTGATAGCAGTGGGGCATTGGGAAGCACATTCCTTATCTGGGGTGATTAATTTGCTGGGAAGGTAAAGTGAGAATTGGACATTAGACCCTACCTAAATTAAGTGTCTCAGGTGGTGGCTGTGGTTGCTTAGCACCCCGTGACACAATGGAGTTATCTGCGGCTCATCGACTTCAGGGTCATCGGCCGGGAAGCGGGTTTGAGAAACTCCCCTTGCGACCATGCTCCCTCCTTCCCCCTCCCCCATCCCCCGAACCATAATAATATTTTCACTTTTTCTCTGCAACCGCTTCTCCAATTGAGGCAAAACTTTAAACATGGCAGGGACTCCCCATGGATAATTTTTTAATGATAACTGTGATGTCATCAGTGATGTGGTATGGCAGCCATGTTGGATTAAAGGAAAAGAATTGGGTATCTTCTCTGAAACCACTCAACAAATTTTTTTTTAACTTAGCATATGTCATAAACTCCCCGTGGGGTAAATGGGGTGATAATGACGAGGTCATTGGTGAAGTTGTCTTCCTTCCACAATTGCTTGAATTGAAATCTTTATCTGAAACATCTGAAACTTCATATATCTGATCTATGACCCAATGTGAGGGAAGAATGAAATTATGATGTTCGCAGCCCATGCCAAGAAACTATGTGACATAATGGAATGCATGGATGATATGGGTATATGGACCATAATAGTAGCGTGTTAAGTTAACGATGGTATTTTTGTTCAGAATGAATGTGCAAGGCTAGGCACTCCACGAGTGCTGTTCTAGTTTATATATGCTTCAAGAACTAAAAAAAACTCCTGAACCAAATCCAACCAAATTTTGCATGTTGCCCAAGGGTACACCACTGAGTATGGTACACCAAGTATGGTTTCTGTTGGGGAAACATATCTGGAGGCGGTGGGGAAGGAAGGGTGGTGGTTCAAGGTAGGGGGAAGACTCCAATTCTCTCTGTTAATTGTGTGTTGTATAGCACCACCCGGTGGTAGCCAGTATTACAAATCATCATCTTCTATAAAGAAAGTTTAAACAACTTAACAATATGCATTTCAGTGATGTTGACGTTTGAGTGAGAATAATTCAAAATTTTCAAAATGTTTTATTTCATTCATTTTAAGCGGAGGTTCAAACCAAAGAAAACACCACTGAGTTTCACAGCAAAGCAGAAGGGTTTTTGCTCACGCCATATATACAGTATAAGCAGCAAGGGTGGTTAACGGAAGTGATGTTAGCTGATTTCCAAACAGAGGGAAGATGACTTTGGGCAAATATTTCAGGTGAATAGAGCCAAATGTTTGTGTCGTAGAAAATGATGTCTTTTGATTAAATCTGTCAACAAAGCGACGAGTAAAAATGCTTCGTATATTATAATCGATATAAAAGTACAGCATGGTAATACCTAGTATATAAAAATTCCAAAATTGCGGATCCAATATGTGCTGACATCACTAGCTTATTACAATTACCTCTATTACGTGAAAACTGCTCAGGTAATTAAGTCAAATCTTCAGTCTTAGAGCCAATGTAATGATGGCACTTTGGCAGATGTCGCAAAGGATGGAAAGCTACAATCCATGGGCCTGCTCTTAATGAATTCAGTCATTTGACTGTTAACAAAATGTACAGCAATTGTGCCAATGACAGTCCGCATGTACTCGTATCAGATTAATTAATATATAATGTTCCAAATGATAATTTATTTAATCATCAATCTGGAATAATCTATTAATATCATACACAAATATGGTGGAATTTTGATGCCCCCTCATCCCCTTCCCCAGCACCTACGCTATACACGTGACTTATCCTGCTCCACTTAGTTATACCTCCTCCTAAGCTTTGACGTTTCTCTTCTTACTCATCTCACACTCTGCTATGCTCCTTTTTCCCCCATATCATGCACCCTTCTCTTCCTTTACCATTTTGGCTTCCTCTTCAACCCAACCCTCCTCCCAATCCTTCTCACCCACTCTTTCCTCCCTCCTTACACCTCCTCCCCACTTCCCCCCTTCCTCCTCCTACCCCACCTCCCCATTTGCATACTGAGTAAATAGATGCCCCCTTACAATCTAGGAAGTTTAAGCCATACATCCATTGATCTTAAACTTGTTCTATTCGCTTTCTATTCCTCTTGGCAGCCAAAACTCATGGCTCGGGATCTACTGGACTTGGTGGCCTCTCACGTGCGTCTGAAGGAGAAAGAATACTTCGGTCTACGCTTTGTGGATTCAATGTAAGACTTTCAGACACCATTAAAAGTGCAATATATCCATGATGTTTTTGATCACATTCCTAAATCAACTGTCCGCCTGTTTGGTGTTCCCGGCTGAGTAGCTCGCTCATGATACCTGGACCCTAGGTTAAAATTCCACTCGCTGTATCAATTTCTCCATTGTCTACTGATGTTCCTAAATCATGGAAAAGTACACTGATGTCGACTAGCGTGTCTCACATGTGATCTAGCTTATGATGGGACTGTTCCACAATCTATAAAACTTCAATGGTCCTGAATAGATGTTCAGTATATTGAATGTCCACACACTAGGGCTCTCTGGCTCATTGGAGAGAGGAATTTCAAATGATATGTGTTCAGTTCACTGGACCAATTGACTGAGGTCTGTATGTTGTTGGTTGTTATCTCCATATGCGGGTTTCAGGAAATGGAACGGAGGCCTACATGGTCTCAAGGTATCCACCTTCATTGTGTGTGTGATATATATATACGGGTATATACAGTGCATTCAGAAAGTATTCAGACCCCTTCACTTTTTTCACATTTTGTTATGTTGCAGCCTTATGCTGAAATCGTTTAAATTCATTTTTTCCCTCATCAATCTACACTCAATACCCCATAATGACAAAGAGAAAACAGGATTTTAGAAAGTTTTGCAAATTTATTAAAAAGAAAAAACTGAAACATCACATTGACATAAGTATTCATACCCTTTGCTATGACACTTGAAATTTAGCTCAGGTGCCTCCCATTTCTCTTGATCATCTTTGAGATGTTTCTACACCTTGATTGGAGTCCACCTGTGGTAAATTCAATTGATTGGACATGATTTGGAAAGGCACACACCTGTCTAGATACGGTCTCACAGCTGACAATGCATATCAGAGCAAAAACCAAGCCATGAGGTCGAAGGAACTGCCTGCAGAGCTCAGAGACAGGATTGTGTCGAGGCACAGATCTGGGGAAGCCTACAAAAAATTTTCTGCTGCATTGAAGGTTCCCAAGAGCACAGTGGCCTCCATAATTCTTAAATGGAAGAAGTTTGGAACAACCAGGACTCTAACTAGAGCTGACCGCCCGGCCAAACTGAGCAATCGGGGGAGAAGGGCCTTGGAAAGAGAGGTGACCAAGAACCCGATGGTCACTCTGGCTGAGCTCCAGAGATCCTGTGTGGAGATGGGAGAAACTTCCAGAAGGACAACCATCACTGCAACACTCCACCGATCTGGGCTTTATGGCAGAGTGGCCAGACGGAAACCAAACAGTTCAATCTTGGTTTCATCAGACCACAGAATCTTGTTTCTCACAGTCTGAGAGTCCTTTCGGTGCTTTTTTGCAAACTCCAAGCGGGCTTTCATGTGTTTTTCACTGAGGAGAGGCTTCCGTCTGGCCACTCTGCCATAAAGCCCAGATTGGTGGAGTGTTGCAGTGATGGTTGTCCTTCTGGAAGTTTCTCCCATCTCCACACAGGATCTCTGGAGCTCAACCAGAGCGACCATCGGGTTCTTGATCACCTCTCTTACCAAGGCCCTTCTCTGCCGATTGCTCAGTTTGGCCAGGCGGTCAGCTCTAGGAAGAGTCTGGTTGTTCTAACCTTCTTCCATTTAAGACTTATGGATGCCACTGTGGTCTTGGGAACCTTCAATGCAGTAGAATTTTTTTGTGGGCTTCCCCAGATCTGTGCCTCGACACAATCCTGTCCCTCACCTCTGCAGGCAGTTCCTTCGACCTCATGGCTTGGTTTTTGCTCTGATATGCATTGTCAGCTGTGAAACCTTATATAGACAGGTGTGTGCCTTTCCAAATCATGTCCAATCAATTGAATTTACCACAGGTGGACTCCAATCAAGGTGTAGAAACATCTCAAAGATGATCAAGAGAAATGGGAGGCACCTGAGCTAAATTTCAAGTGTCATAGCAAAGGGTATGAATACTTATGTAAATGTGATATTTCATTTTTTCTTTTTAATAAATTTGCAAAACTTTCTAAAATCCTGTTTTCTCTTTGTCATTATGGGGTATTGAGTGTAGATTGATGAGGGAAAAAATGAATTTAAACGATTTCAGCATAAGGCTGCAACATAACAAAATGTGAAAAAAGTGAAGGGGTCTGAATACTTTCTGAATGCACTGTGTATATATATATATATATATATATATATATAGTCTAGTAGGAAGACTAGGTCCCCCTGCACCCCCCGGAGATATACTTCTAATCAGTGTTTCTAGATTGGAAAAAATGTGTAGAAAATGACTAGCTATGGCCCCAAGCTGAAAAAATGTCCCACATACCATTTTTATGCAAATTACTGCTGCAAATTTTATGCAAAATTATGCAAATTTTATGCAAATTTTTGATGAGGAGTAGAGTTGAGGGGTCTTTGAGGGCTTCATCGAGGTGCTCTCGGTTGCAAGACTGGGTCATTCTGAGAAGCACAGCAGGGTCAGAGATCATGATGTTCTCCTCCTCAGTGAATCTCTCCATCAACAGCCTCTCCATTGCCTCACACACTGTTTTGAGGCAAAAGAGGGACTTTGCGTAGGCCTTTCCACTGAGAACACCTTTGAGAGATCCACTTGTTACTAGTTGTGCCTCAAAGAGAATCTCTGCATATCCAGAACCACGCATCTTGTGTCCAGTGAGCATCCCGATGTAGTTCATGGATGTGTGGAAGGGTCCAATCGTTACTACATGACTAGCAAATTCATTTGGCCAGCGCCAGATGATGGGAAGGGCTTTCATGCAGACACCCAGATCAAATGTATTCAGGACCCATCTCTGACCCACCTCAGCAGTTGCTGCCTCGGAACGCTTCAGTAGCTCACGAACAACTGCGTTGTCTGTGATCGGTCTGTGCCTGGTGCCTGCATGGCATGGCAATGGCCTGCAGCCTGTGCCTGGGCTAGGGGGTTTCACCTCTGCAACTGGTTCTCCCCCACCCAGCAAATCAACAGTCGACTACTGCACGCCTATCCACCAACCGATCACAGACAACGCAGTTGTTCGTGAGCTACTGAAGCGTTCCGAGGCAGCAACTGCTGAGGTGGGTCAGAGATGGGTCCTGAATACATTTGATCTGGGTGTCTGCATGAAAGCCCTTCCCATCATCTGGCGCTGGCCAAATGAATTTGCTAGTCATGTAGTAACGATTGGACCCTTCCACACATCCATGAACTACATCGGGATGCTCACTGGACACAAGATGCGTGGTTCTGGATATGCAGAGATTCTCTTTGAGGCACAACTAGTAACAAGTGGATCTCTCAAAGGTGTTCTCAGTGGAAAGGCCTACGCAAAGTCCCTCTTTTGCCTCAAAACAGTGTGTGAGGCAATGGAGAGGCTGTTGATGGAGAGATTCACTGAGGAGGAGAACATCATGATCTCTGACCCTGCTGTGCTTCTCAGAATGACCCAGTCTTGCAACCGAGAGCACCTCGATGAAGCCCTCAAAGACCCCTCAACTCTACTCCTCATCAAAAATTTGCATAAAATTTGCATAATTTTGCATAAAATTTGCAGCAGTAATTTGCATAAAAATGGTATGTGGGACATTTTTTCAGCTTGGGGCCATAGCTAGTCATTTTCCACACATTTTTTCCAATCTAGAAACACTGATTAGAAGTATATCTCCGGGGGGTGCAGGGGGACCTAGTCTTCCTACTAGACTAATATGTATATATATATATATATACTGAAACGCAAAAGAAACTTACCACCTTTGAAACCTTTAAATATCAACAATAACACTGCGTGTAGTAAATGTGTGAACTTATTTGTGGACAATAGTGTCCTCACTGTCAGACAAAACGGTCATGGATGGTCACTTGAACCTTCAATGGTCACTTCATAGCACAGCTGTTGAACAGCCGTTTTGACTGTCAGTGATTAGCCAAGGGGTACGGGATGATTTTAATGAGCTGCACGTGATGTCTTGATATTGGCTTTAAAAAGGCCAGTGCAAAATGGGCATTTTGACCAAAAAATTTGACCATTTTGACCAACTTCAAAAAGACCGAAAACACAAAAGAAACTTATCACTTGTTTGAAATGTAATAAAATTGTAACAGTTCAAAATAAAACAAACCAACAATTGCTAATTGAAACATTGGCATTTTATTGATGACATGTCAAGTTTTTGACCAAGATACACCATCTCATCAGTTTGTTCTACAGTACAGAACAGCACAGGGTGCAATGTCAGTCCCCTATCGATAGCGTGTGTGGCCACCATTGTTTTGGATACAGGCAGTGCATCGTCGGCGTATACTGCCTACCAGTCTTTGGATGGATTGCTGCTGGATTCTGTCCCACTCAGTCCTCAATGTCTGAAGCAGCTCTGCCCGTGTCCTGGCCCTGCCAACTACGCGTCTCCCAAGCTCATCCCACAGGTGCTCTATGGGATTCAGGTCAGGGGAGAATGCAGGCCACTGCATGGTGTTGATGTTCTCGCCTTGGAGAAATGCAGTGGTAAAGCGAGCAGCATGGGGACGAGCGTTGTCATGCTGAAAGGTTCTCAGTTCTGGGTGGTCTAGCAGGAATGGCAGCAGATGAGGTCGCAGGATGTTATCCACATACCGCTGGGTGTTAAGATTCCCATCCACAACCACCAGTGGCGTCCTGTACCGGCCTGATATGGCGGCCCACACCATCACACTTGGGCCACCCCACCTGTTGGCTTGACGCACGCAACAATCGGCATATCGCTCACCAGTTCTTCTCCAGACACGCTCACGCCCATCAGGACTGTCCACACAGAACCTTGACTCATCGCTGAAAGCGACCTCGTTCCACTGCGCCAAGGTCCACCGCTGATGCTGCTGGCACTATCTCTGTCGGTTGCGGCGATGGGCAGCCATCATCACGGGGCCTCTGTATGGTCTTCTGGCAGTCAGACCATAGTCATGCAGTCGTCTTCGTGCAGTATCATTGGAGATCCGTGGTTTGCATGCCCCGGAGTTTCTGCCGCAGTGCGGGATGCTGGACGGAATCGATCCCGCAGGTGACTTCGGACCATCTGCCTGTCCTGCCTTGCAGTGGTGACTCTTGGCCTCCCTGATCGAGGTCTGTCATCTGCAGAGTTGTGGAGGGTGTCTCTGTCCACCAGGGCCGATATCGTCTGGTGTGAACAGCCAAGGCGACGTGCCACCTCACGGTAGCTCAGTCCGCCTTGCAGCATGCCCAGGGCACGCTGCCGTTTATCCCTTGACAATCGTGGCATGTTGATTGAAATGCCCATTTTGCACTGGCCTTTTTAAAGCCAATATCAAGACATCACGTGCAGCTCATTAAAATCATCCCGTACCCCTTGGCTAATCACTGACAGTCAAAACGGCTGTTCAACAGCTGTGCTATGAAGTGACCATTGAAGGTTCAAGTGACCATCCGTGACCGTTTTGTCTGACAGTGAGGACACTATTGTCCACAAATAAGTTCACACATTTACTACACGCAGTGTTATTGTTGATATTTAAAGGTTTCAAAGGTGGTAAGTTTCTTTTGCGTTTCAGTATATATATATATATATATATATATATATATACTGTATATATATATATATATATATATATATATATATGTATATATATATATATATGTATATATATATATATATGTATATATATATATATATGTATATATATATATATATGTATATATATATATATATGTATATATATATATATATGTATATATATATATATATGTATATATATATATATATGTATATATATATATATATGTATATATATATATATATATATATATGTAGTCCCTGGTGTTGGGCTAGCGGCTAGGGTGCCGGCTTAGGATCCTAGGATCCTGGGTTCGAATCCCGGTCGATCGCTGAATTAACGCCAGGGGGGTTGATTCAGCCTGTCATCCTTCCGAGGTCGGCAAATTGAGTACCAGTTCACTGGTAATTCCCTGCTTGTCGTTAAAGGCGGCAAAAAGGGTTGGCGTCAGGAAGGGCATCCGGCCGTAAAACATTGCTTCAAAAAGGGGACCGAAAAACAACAACAACCACAGTTCCCGAAAAAGGCCAACCCCCGCTTGCGGGGAAAAATGGCCTCTAAAAGGTGTTTTATATTTTTATATATATATATATATATATATATATATATATATATATATATATATATAGCTTCTGTTGGGGACTTCTGTTGTCAAATTCTTTCGCCTTATATATCCAGCAGATGATCCAGGCAGTCAGGAAATCAGTTAAATTTCTTATATGTTGACGTTCTTCCATTAGAATTTAGAGAAAGAACTATTTCAAGGTTTACTATTTAAATAATGTTGAATATCGGGTGTTGTGAAATTAATATAATTTACAGCAAATTTAAATTAGAATATTGTTGCAGCTTCTGTCCGTACCGGTGACTGGTTCGAGTCCTGTGTGTCATGTCAAAAGGACCGCTACCACCAGTTAAATTCACAGACTCTAGTAAGTTCCCAAGCCTGTTTGCCATGTAAAAAATACTCGGAATGACAATGGGATTAAACCGAGGAAGTGCCGACAGGCTATAGGCCTTTCTAATCCGGCCGAGCAACCATTGGTCGCAAGCGCGGCCTGAGATCAGTTTTAGCCGTTTTTCCGGACTACACTACAACCAAACTCAGCCATCAAATGAGGCATCCATAACTAGCAGAATCCAACCCTGAGGTCAGGACAATGTATTAAAAAGTCAATGGCATTGTCGAAGAAATTATAGAAAAGGAGCAATAATTTCAAAGCAATCACAATAAAAATAGATCATGTAACCAGCAAACTAATTAACCCATTAACCCCTACTCGATATGCACCCTCAGACAAAACAAACTACAAACATCAAATTCCTAATAGTTCTTATATATTATGGTTGGCTCTTTCATTCATTAACCGAACATAGTACAGGGAAGTACATAACAATGTCGGGAGGTTATTTTCAAACCCATTGGTGTCAAATCTGTGCAGGAGTTCTGAAACATAGTTCGGCGTGTCAGTAGTTGATTCCTGCCAGACGTATCACAGTTCATTGACCTTATGCACTCCAGTGCGACCATAGATGGCACGAGTGAACACCACTAGTTCATTAGTTAGGTCTTCGGCCACATACCACGTTTCTCCCAACCAGGACAGTACAGCTGCAAACATTGAGTTTTTCTGTGAGAGTTTTCATGGACTTCATCATCCTGAGTCCCTTGAAGGTGCTGGTTGTGTCACATCCAGTGTACGCAGGGAGAAACACAAGTGCTGTGCAGTGCTGCTGTGTGTAACCCTCTGCGAGCTCAGTGATGTTGATCCATCTTTGCTTATTTCCCATGCTGGTATCGAAGAGAATGACAACATTTTCCAATGTGAGGGCATAGTGCAGCAGGATGAAGAACAGATCGCTGTTTGAGCTTTTGATGCGGATGTACTTGTATCCCTTGTCTTTCCCATAAACGTAGGAGGGAACTACTCAGGAGTCTGTTTCCTCTTGGGTTGAACGCAGAGTTTCAACTTCCATCTTCTTCGTGGTCGTCCCATCTTCAGACCTCAAATGGTATGCAGTCCCTTTCACAGATCAGAATGACTTTTCTTCCCAGGAGCCTGTTAGCATACGACTGATGACTCCATACTTTACAGAGGACATTGATGAATTGCGTCTTTTTCTCATCGTTTGTCAAGAACAGCTTCCAGTCGGAGTCTTCTTTGTACTTTCACCCTTGATGATGAGTTTCTCACTACAGCCTCTTACTTCACGTTCCATTGATTTGACGGATTTGGCAGTGTACATATCTGAGCTGAACACTGTGTCTGTTGTCTTTGAGCCACTATGGTATGTAGGAAATGTCCTGCCACAACAGCTCATCGATATCATCACCAAACCACTAGATTCTGAGGATGTGGCCTGGGATGACTTGGATATAGAACTGACAGATATCCCAGATCAGTTTGGCAGAGACAGCACTGACAGTGATCAACATTGACAATGTTCATCAGTGAATGAACTCTGTGCCTAACCCCTTCGAATTACCTTTATGGAATTACCCTTTAGAATTACCCTTTATAATTACACTTTAGAATAATTACACTTTAGAATAATTACACTTTAGAATTACCCTTTAGAATTACCTCTTAAAATTAGCCATTAGAATTAGCCATTAGAATTACCCTTTAGAATTACCCTTTAGAATTACCCCTTAGAATTGCCCTTTGAAATTACCCTTTAGAATTACCCTTTAGAATTACCCTTTAGAAATACCCTTTCGAATTACCCTTTACATTTACCCATTAGAACCCTCTAGAATTACCCTTTAGAATTACCCTTTAGAAATACCCTTTCGAATTACCCTTTAGAATTCCCCTTTAGAACCCCTTAGAATTACCGTTTAGAATTACCCTTTACATTTACCCATTAGAACCCTCGAGAATTACCCTTTAGAACCCTCTGGAATTACACTGTAAAACCCACCAGAATTACACTGAAGAACCCTCTCGAATTACACTGTAGAACCCTCTAGAATTACACTGTAGACCCTCTAGAATTAAATACTGTTACATTTGTCGGGGGTAGGCAGCGATTACTTTAGTAGCTGGCGAAGCCGGTGTTGTGAATGAACGTGTACGTATTATGTTGAAAAACCAGATTTTGCTGGATCCTTTGAGAATTCCAAGCTTTGATGCACCAAATCACTCAATGGAGGCTGCCATCTTGCGGATGCGGATGTATGCATAAAAAATTGCGAAAAAGTTCAATAGGAGTTTGTTTCATCCGTCTTTGTTTGATTCACAATCTTATGCACCTCTAATTTGTAATTAAATTACTTTAAGACCAACCTCGTTCCCCGGGCCCTGATTATCTTCAACGAAAATCGTCACCAAACACCGGAACCAATGAGATTCGAGCATTTGTAAAAATATTTAAAAAAATCTTATTACCCTTTCGGAGGCTGAAAACGGCGTCAAATATTCTAAAATCGACGAAGAATTATTTTTTAGAAATCTCGCGGCCGAAGGGGATAGTTTTTCACGGCCGGAAATATCCGAAGTTGAGACGGAATTCACCGAATTAATCAAGAAGGAAATTTTATATTTTAATCTCATCCAGAATGCAAATGGTGTCATTTTGAACTAGGTACGGTACCTAATACACCTACCTACTACCAACTACCTAACCTACTGATGCCATAGTGATGGGTAAAATAGTGGCAAGAGGCTTAGGCTTCGCCGGCTCATTGCGGCTTTGCAGTAGGGTACGAGTACAGTTAGAATGTGTCGGTAATATGCTCCGAATGTCGTGTAGCCATCTTGATGTAAATAAGTCAGCTCCGGGTGTTCGGATTAAGTGTTCATGTGGCCATACAGAGGGTGGCTCTTGTGTTAATTAGCGAGGGATTATGGGTAATTAATTCCCTGTGTGTCATTACCTCTGCAGTTTATTCCTTTGTTCCTTATGACACTGCACCAGATACCTAGCCAGAATCCCGCATTTAAACACCCTAATTAATAAAAACTAACCGGAAACTATGCATCAAGCACTACCGCTGATTACCCCTACTTGCTAAGAGGACACAGGACGGGCAGGCCAAGAGCCATGCCCTGAAGAGCAGTGATTGGTCCAGGGTTTGATTGACAGAAAGGACTAGTAAGAAGGGCCTCACTGATTGGTGAAGGAAGGACTTTTCAGAAGTTTCAGAAGAAGAAATATTCAGACTTCAGAGCCTGAATGATAAAGAATGCGCTGGCGGACATTTTCTCTCTCTGCTTCTGGTTTTGATCGCGTGCAGTCGGCATTTATCTTTCTCGTTTCTGGATGTGATAGTGGGCAGTCGTGTGTCGACATTCCTTCTCTCTTTCTTGGGGTTCTTGTTCTGCATGCCATAGCGGACGGTTGAGTGCCGACGTCTTCTTGCCCTTTGCCGATTTTGGACCCGATCGCGAACGACCGTGTGGCGAGATCTTCCTGGTGGTCGTGAGGAAGAAGAGCCGCGAGTTTCCAAGCAGGAACGGTGGGTGGACATGTGCGGCTCATTCGATTCGCACGCGAGGCCCGGAGTGAAAAGACACGCAGTGAGGCCTAGTATACGCCAACAATGCGCATCCTCCCACCAAGCCATCAGATGATCTTTGACGATCCTTGACGAGACACACCAGCCAAGTTGAGATAAGTCCCCACAATAAATCACACATTTATTTTCGTTATTTTATGTTTCCCGTTGTCTGTGTGCAGGTCTGTGTGGAGAGTCCCTCAATTTAGGATTTTAGTTTTATCGTGCTTTCCTTGTTACCGGCATCTTCTTTAATAAACCTGTTTATTTTTGTACATTTTAAATGCGGTTCGTTTGAGTTTATTTATAACAGGTGTGAAGACGTCGGGTGGAAGTCGTTCAGGTAAGCGCACCGGTTTCCCCCCCACCCCACTCCTCCCCCCCCCCCATGTGCCCCTACGCGTATCCTCCACTATATTTTTGACTGAATGCCTCGGAGTTAAACCTGTTTCAGCAATCCGTTTCCTTCAACGATTTTAATCGTGAGGAACGCGACAATACTATGGGTTACAATGGTTCTTTATTTTTGATGGATGGACGGAAGGAAGGAAGGACATAGCCAAATATTGAAGCGGCTTCACTGATTAAAAATGAGGTGTGTGTGATGATTGACAATTGTTTTGTTGAGGTTTCTCCCACTGATTTGTCGTTATCTTTAGGTGGAAAATCCAGTATACTGTGTCTTATTTGCTGATGTATGTTTCTTACATATTTATTTGATTCGTATACCTTTCAAATGATGAAAGCAATGCTTTAAAACAAACTTTAAGGTGAAGTAGGGCAGACCCCAGCTGAACTAGCCTCCCTGTGGACTAATCGTTCTCAATTCGGATTTGTGTTCTTCGACAAGGTAATGCTGTATAGTTAACTCAGACAGATATCCTAGCTGTAGAGGGTGGCCACTCTGGTTTATCCAATGGGGAACACATACGAATGCAAAGTGCGTAGATGTGTGATTTTCAATTGCAAAACTTGCCGTCTATTTACCACAAACAATATAATTAATTTTATAGTAACGGCTAGTTCTTACAAGTTTCGAAAAACCATAGAATTAATTATATGTAACACTTCAAATATACTTATTTATTTATTAAATAATTAAATAAATATTTATTTATATTAAAACTTATTTATTTCTTTAGTTGTAGCAAATATGCGATGAAATATGTTGCCTCTGCACCAATGCAGAGGTGTAATATTAAAAGAATGAATGCATACAGGAGCAGCATGAGAAATCCAGATAAAACTACTAGTGTCTACTCCTCACTTTTCTTACAGATATTGTAAAAACGCAAGCTTTGATGTTCAGCTAGTTGAAAAGATAAGCAGTAATGGCCGGAGAAAGGATGGGATGGAATATAAAACAATCACACAATTACATGTGTAGATAACTTTTCTGGATTAAAGAATTAAGAGCTGCTTATACTGTACCCATGTGGATTGAATAAAATAATTAATGACACATACAGCACCTTCAGAAAGTATTCACACCCTTTGACTTTTTCACATTTTGTTGCGTTACAGCCTGAATTTAAAATGGATTTTTTTTTGTCACTGATCTAAACATAATACCCCATAATGTCAAAAGTGGATTTTTAATAGAAAGTATTACAAAATAATTACACCCAATCTATCCACCAAATTTATGGCTAGAGGAGGTAGAAAAACATGTATAAGGGAGAGTTGTTGATTTTAAAAGAAAAGTTCGAATCAATAATCCGAAGGTAATTTTAACCAATCTGGAGACGCATGATTATTTAAAACAGCTTCAAACACAATATGTTATCGTTACAATTGATAAAGCAAATAATAATATTGCATTTGTATGCAAAACATTCTACATTCAAACACTTGGATGAATTGGGCTTATAGACTGTTACTGGACTTTCAAAGGCCTACAAAAGAAGTAACGATTAATAAAATAGACTTGATATAACACCATATAAATCACTCAAAATCGAGAAGACTTAGTTCCGGATAAACACCATAAAATTACCATTCATTTAATGTATCCCAAAATGCACAAAAACTCTTGTAAGATGACGTTCATTATCGCAAGCAGAGAATGTCGTTTGAAGCCTTTGTCAGGTAATATTACAGGAGTGATGAAACCAATTTTTAAATGCTTAAGAACGACGATGAAAAGACAAGGTTTAATTCTGGTATTAAAATATTCTGGGTCATTGATAATTTTGAAATGTTGCGATCTGCCCCAGAATGCTTTGGGCGCATGCGCAGAAATTCCGAGCATCAGCGGCCATTGGGGCATGCTAATACATATCGTGTGTGCGAGATAAGGATTGTCATCTATAATGGCTCAAAGATCCTCTAAAATAAGTTTAAAAT
Source organism: Myxine glutinosa (assembly GCF_964187855.1). NCBI lineage: Eukaryota > Metazoa > Chordata > Myxini > Myxiniformes > Myxinidae > Myxine > Myxine glutinosa. Next base: position 96,432,220 of record NC_136264.1, on the reverse strand, counting down.
ACTTGTGAAAGTACCTCATGGTGTGCTTGGTGTTTTATTTAATGGACATCTGAAATTGGAAAGATGATGCTGTGTGTCATTAGCAATAAAGTAATGGTTACCAGCTCTTCTACAAAGGACATATTCACGACTTGTCAATACACAAAGCTTGTGCCAGCGATACTTACGTGAGAGCTAGACGTTCCAGACAGACTTCTCTCATGGAGACACTGTATCTGGTTTTGGTGTTTCTTATCCGAGATGGGAAGGTTATATTTGGAGCTTGTGATGGCGCAGGGTAATTTATAAACAACTTTTAAAATGGTGATATTTATTATTAATCATGTTGGGGGGGGGGGAGAGGGGAGGGGTTAATAGGAACTGTGGGAGCTGTTATTAATCTATTGTTTGTTTGCTTCTGGAGCAACAAGAGAAATTGTGCTAAATTTTTGCATATGTTGCTAAAAGGATAAGCATGTCTGTGTGTGTGTGTGTGTGTGTGTGTGTGTGTGTGTGTGTGTGTGTGTGTGTGTGTGTGTGTGCATGCGTGTATGTGTGCCGCTTGCCTGTATTAACAGGAAATTATAGGAACTCGACACAGTTCGGTCACATCCATGGATATTTTTTGTACATATTTCCTATTAATTTGTGACTTTGGTTTACATCCAGGAACATAACAATTATGGTTAACCATTTTGCAATTTATACTCTTTTGTCAATATCCTGATGTGCAAAAGCCCTCATTACAATCAAACTTATTTCTTTAACTCAGCATGAGATGCACAGAGAGAGTGGACAAGACACAGAGGGAAAAGTGTAGGAACTTGTATGGTGCCACACCGTTCCACATACTCTGCAGACATGGTCCCGCTCCCCGCGATCGCTCACAGTCGTCTTGCACAAGACCTTTTCCACATGGCGTCCTGTATGCCTAGCTTTATTTAGTTCTGTATTTAGTCCTCCCAGGTTTTATTGTCGGTCGAAGACCTCAAGGGAAGGAAGAAGAAGAAGAATCAGAGCAACAATGTTTAATGGGATCGATTACAAACACACAGTGTGGAGCGAGGCTCAAGAATGCACCGCCTAACACGCAGCGGGCAATTCCTCAAGACACTCGCTGAAAAATAAGCAAAAAGTCATTTCATTTATAGCAAAATATCAGACAAGAATCTGCGCTAAAGACATAGCAAACCCTGGGCCATAACGACAACACCTCCCATTGTCCCTTCCTACAGAAGGCCAAACTTGGACAAACAGATGTAAGCATGGGATAGGCTGAGCTTTTTTGGCTCTTTATCTAAACATATCAGACCCGAGCGCAGGCCGAAGTAAATATTCTCATACACTAGGCTAAATGGTAGATGAATGATTGGATACACGTGCTGAATACAATAACAATCACGAGATATGTAATGTCTATATTTCTCCCGAGGTTGGTTACGTCCCTTTTTTAGGAGACATACTAGAAACTACAAAGATATATAATTAATTATTCCCTTTGCGAAGAAGGCGTTTGGCGACATGTTTTCCCTGTACGTAGGTCGCGAGCATATTTATCTACTGTTTGGCACATACTTCAAGGACTAATTTACTAGGCTAAGGATCCACCCTGCACGTCGAGCCTCGAAACCACATTTTGTCCACTCACCTCTGCCTGCAGTTGAGTTCAAATCAGTTTTCAGAAGCACGATATATAATTTCAGATGTTATGATCAATTGAGTCATGGAGTTTAAACCCTAATGGCTGACATTATCACTTGTGGTGTGGCGGGGCAGCCCATCCCTAACCCCTCCCAACCCAAACCTCCCCCTCCCCCCAACCGCCCCAGCATCTGTAGATTGGCCGACAGACACCATGTGAGGATGACGTGCCTATGTTGATTGGCAGGTAGGAGAGGGAGAGGTTGATGATTTTCTGATCACGAGCAGGCCTTGTTCCTGACATGTGATAGAGTCCCTTATCTGATCACACTGGGAGCTTCTGCACAGTTTGCCCATCCTGTGAGTAGAGTGGAAAATACAAATAGATGGGGGCATTGCGGAGTGTAGGAAAGGGATTGGGGTGAGGGGCATGGGGCCTTAGAAACAGACACTTGGGTGGGAAAGACCAGTTGAGGTCGTTAAACATTTTAATGTAAGACTGTCTATTTAATTTCAGTAATTACATCGTGCCTATGCTAACATGGACTATGAAATAACTATTCTAAACGATGCCCCATTTACCCATCAGACTAGACCCATAACAATTTTAATAAACCACATAACTTCTGCTCTTAAGCATAACTTGATTCATATAATCATGAAGAGAAATTATTATTTTGCTTATAAATAAAGTATGTAGTATATGGCCTTAACATTGTTATTCCTAGGTGTAGCCACAGGACTACGTTTTGGAATGTTCTACCAGTGTCCAAACTTGCTGTGATCTTTTTGCGAGATTGTGGAATCACATTGTTGCTGGCTCGTTTCCCGGTCTGCTAAGGACTCCTGCTGTGTGTTGTTTACAGGGGAATCCAGAACTGGCTGCACTTGGACAAACGGGTCCTGGAGCATGACTTACCAAAAACACCAACCCTCCTTCTCCTGCATTTTGCTGTACAGTAAGACTTTATTAAAATTATTTATTAATGTTATTAGAAAAGTATTACTGTTATTATTATTGTTACCCTCGCCAGAGGAGAGGGTATTGCATTTGAGTCCGTTTGTTTGTTTGTTTGTCTGTATGTTTCTCTGTTTGTTTGTCTGCACAGAATAAATATGATTTTCTCTGCAACCGTTGGTCCGATTGACAGGCAATATTATCACCATAGGTGCAACTCCACCTGTAGCATTTTTAAAATAATAATTATGACTTCATAGGTCACGTGGTTCGGCTGACATCTTGGAAAAACCGAAAAACTTTGCACCTCTATCTATGAAAGCACTGAATATAAATAATTGAAACATGGCTCATTGGAAAGAACTCTCCGTGGGGAATAAAATATGTTAATGATGATGTCATAGGTGCCTCCATTATGATATCATAATTGAGCAAGTACAAAACTTCATCCGATCAAGATGAAATTTCTTGAGCATAATCTAGGGATAAATTGGTGGAAAAAAAATGATGACGTCATCGATCACGTGGTTCGGCAACCATATTTCTTTTAACATGAAAGCCTTAAAAACCACTGAAAACATCTTGGTGAGGGTCTGCAATCTCTGATTGCTCTTTCTTGTTGTTAATATTCACGAGCAGGGACCCGTGGAAATTCAACATAATGGAGAAAATGACTTCAGGTCCTCAACCTCCCCAGCCAACCCCATGTCTTCAATCCCCTCCGCTTCACCCCAAGTCCTCAATCCCCCTCTCCCAGCTTTATGTCGCCTCTCAGCCCCCCACACCCACCCCCACTCTCTTTCCTCCTTGCTCCTTTCTTCAAGTTCTCAACTCCACCCCCAACCCCAAGTCCTCAGGCCTCCAGCCCCCCCCCCAATCACAACCCCAAGTCCTCAACCCCCCACCCTGCTCCCCTGTTCCCCAAGCCTCAACTCCCCACTCCAACTCTCTGTCCTTCCCATCCTCCTTTCTTCTCGTTCTTAAAAACATTATAGCCGGCGAAGCCGATGTTGTGAATGAACGCATACGTATTATGTTGAAAAGCCAGATTTTGCTGGATCCCTTGAGAATTTCGAAGCTTTGACGCACCAAATCCCTCAATGGAGGCCGCCATCTTGCGGATGCGGAAGTTCAATAGGAGTTTGTTTCACCCGTCTTTTTTTGATTCACAATGTTATGCACCTCTAATTTGTAATTAAAATACTTTAAGACCAACCTCGGCCCGCACGGGCCTGGTAATATCTTCAACGAAAATCGTCACCAAACACCGGAACCAATGAGATTCGAGCATTTGAAAAAATATTTCAAAAACCAAATCACTCAATGGAGGCCGCCATCTTCCGGATGCGAAAGTATGCATAAAAAAATTGCGAAAAAGTTCAATAGGAGTTTGTTTCACCCGTCTTTGTTTGATTCACAATCCTATGCACCTCTAATTTGTAATTAAAATACTTTAAGACCAACCTCGTTCCCCGGGCCCTGGTTGTCTTCAACGAAAATCGTCACCAAACACCGGAACCAATGAGATTCGAGCATTTGAAAAAATATTTCAAAAAAGCTTATTACCGCGTTTCGGAGGGTGAAAACGGCGTCAAATATTCTAAAATTGACGAATAATTATTTTTTAGAAATATCGCGGCCATCGGGGATAGTTTTTCACGGCCGGAAATATCCAAAATTGAGACGGAATTCACCGAATTAATCAAGAAGAAAATTTAATACATTTTAATCTCATCCAGAATGCAAATGGTGTCATTTTGAACAAGGTACAGTACCTACTACACCTACCTACTACCAACTACCTAACCTACTGATGCCAGAGTGATGGGTAAAATAGTGGCAAGAGGCTTTGGCTTCGCCGGATCATTGCGGCTCTGCAGTCGGGTACTAGTACAAGGATACACAAGTAACGTTGGTATAGGAGGAGGCCAATCGGCCCATCATTTCATTTAATTTAATTCTTTTTTGTTGTCCACTTGAAACATGGAAATTTTTCATCCACTGGCAATTCAATTTTAAAAGGTTACATCATATCCTTTTCCCATTGGCATCAAACATGTGAATTTAATTCGGCACAAACGAAAGTCGAACAGGAGCACGAAGGTGAATGTCTGAATGATTAAAACATGCCTGCATTGTTCCTACGCTGTTGCTGTTCCCATTCATTAAAAACAATGTTAAAAGTAAATAACGACAGAATGTTGTATTCAAAATCTCTTCCTTCTTTCTTCCCATTGTTAATAACATTCCTGTTGTTGTTCTTTCATAAAAATATTAAAAGAATTTATAATTAAATTTAAAAAAATACGTTGAATTCCCAATCTCGTGATTCTTCAGGTCATATACCAGTACTTATGGTCATACAAGTGGTCATATACCAGTACTTACAAAATCAGTCGCTTTGACTTGCCCTTTGGACCACAAAAGTAATAGGCTTCTTGATTTTGATTGGTGAACCAATTTAGTTACCCAATATGCAAATTATGTTCAAATTTCAAGTCAATCTAATGGGAATTCATGATTTTATGTGACCTTGACCTTCGACCCTTTGACCTCAAGAACAATATGCTTCTAGGTTTTGATTGGTGAACCTATTCAGTGACCCAATATGTAAATTATGTTCAAACTGCAAAGTACCCACCCTAATGGTGGGTGGAGCTTGCACATTATTTGCTGGAAAAAAAATAGTCTGTATTGCAAGAAAACACTATAGACGTTTGTGTGGCGTGCGCTTCAACGGGTCTAAATGCCTACAGGTTTAAAGAGTCTATACCAGGTTAAAGGTCAAGTTCAAATGGCGGTTCGAAAAAATGTGTTCTTTGTCATCGCTCAATTTTACCAATGCAGAGTCTCAAAGACCGTTTGGCCTTCCAAGATGTTCTTGCATCATAATTGTGTACCTGCATTGAAGTAGTGCACCTGGTATTTGATTCATACCCTTGACCTACTTTTTTCGGATTGTGACCTAATTAACAAAAAATCCCTTTTTAATCATAACTTGAATAATTTTCCTCTGATTTTCATTTTATTTTATTTTATGGATAGATTTTAGATGGCGACGCATTTCCTTCATTTTCACTCTATCCCTAAATGTTGAAGATCAAGGTCATATGGTGGTCTGAACAAAATATGCCATCACTGGATCGTGGGCCAAGGGTAAGTGTCGGGAACGCATCTCCATATAAATATAAACAACCGTATAATGACCCACTTCAATGCATTTCCAATTATCACTCTCTTTTCCAGGAACACATCCTGATCTCTAAGTGAAGTATTAGTTTATTAATATAATTTGTTTTTAACAAATCAGATGTGAATCCTTTTTGGCTTAAAAAAATCAAGCAAACTGGAGTATATCTTTAGATTATTGCCCATCACCCGTTCTCCGCTCCTCCTCTCCCGGAGGTTGCTCAGTACTATGTAAATTGGAAACCTCCATCTCGTCCCAATCCCAGGATCTCTTTTTTGTTAGAACCTGTGCTAAAATGCAGCAGAACATGAGGCCATATTGTTTTCAATATTTTGAATTCGCACAGGAGATTGGTTGGTAAGATAGTAGTCTAGTAGGAAGACTAGGTCCCCCTGCACCCCCCGGAGATATACTTCTAATCAGTGTTTCTAGATTGGAAAAAATGTGTAGAAAATGACTAGCTATGGCCCCAAGCTGAAAAAATGTCCCACATACCATTTTTATGCAAATTACTGCTGCCATTATCAAAAAAACGATTTTTGACATATCTCAGCCAATATTGCAGATAATTGAAAAAATAAGGTGTCTAGACTCATGTTTTGACGGGTGTAGATCATGATAGAACTATTCATAACAAGATCACCTGTGTCTATGGTTTGCTAGTATGCTAATTAGTGCTTTATTTACAAAATAATCACAGTTTTACGAAATAATAGACTCATATTAAGGTCCGACTTCCAGCCAAGTCAGATATCTGTAAAGTACAGAGAGGGAAATACTGTAGACATTTATTGGAATAGCTCCTCTCATAATACATGAACCCAAGTATCAATTAAAATCTACTCAGTGATGGTTATACATTTTACCATGTATGCTACACAAACCTGGAGTAGTTGTGTCCGTCAAAGGCGAAGAAGATATCTGCCATCTCTCCGTTACACTTGTGAAACAGCTGGAGGTTGTTGGTCTTCACAGAGTGGAGGAGCATGAAGACAAGATGGCAGTGGGTAATGAACGACATCCAGAAGGCAGCTGTCTTCCCCAGGTGGCCCTTGCGCACCTTTTCCTCAAAGGCATGGTACTTTTTGATGAGGAGTAGAGTTGAGGGGTCTTTGAGGGCTTCATCGAGGTGCTCTCGGTTGCAAGACTGGGTCATTCTGAGAAGCACAGCAGGGTCAGAGATCATGATGTTCTCCTCCTCAGTGAATCTCTCCATCAACAGCCTCTCCATTGCCTCACACACTGTTTTGAGGCAAAAGAGGGACTTTGCGTAGGCCTTTCCACTGAGAACACCTTTGAGAGATCCACTTGTTACTAGTTGTGCCTCAAAGAGAATCTCTGCATATCCAGAACCACGCATCTTGTGTCCAGTGAGCATCCCGATGTAGTTCATGGATGTGTGGAAGGGTCCAATCGTTACTACATGACTAGCAAATTCATTTGGCCAGCGCCAGATGATGGGAAGGGCTTTCATGCAGACACCCAGATCAAATGTATTCAGGACCCATCTCTGACCCACCTCAGCAGTTGCTGCCTCGGAACGCTTCAGTAGCTCACGAACAACTGCGTTGTCTGTGATCGGTTGGTGGATAGGCGTGCAGTAGTCGACTGTTGATTTGCTGGGTGGGGGAGAACCAGTTGCAGAGGTGAAACCCCCTAGCCCAGGCACAGGCTGCAGGCCACAGCTTCCGATGTATCTGATGAAGAGCCAGATGTAGTACTCTTGCATCGTAGTGGCATAGACTGTGTCATTCTCTGCTGGCGGTGTGAATGATGAGCCTTCAGGGAACTTCGGGCCAACGCGAGTAAAGTGCAAGGGTGGGAGAGTTTTTGGTGTGTCGACCTTCAGGCTACGCTGTTGTGACCTATTGATGGTAGGTAGCATTCGGTCCTTGCTGCTCTCGAACCCGGGCTTGACCTCCTGCACCATGATTCCTCCAGCACTGTTTACAATGTTGCTGCCGTGCACACTGGTAGTGGTTTTATTCAAGTTGTCCCACTCACAGTGGAATACAAGGTTGCCCTCTCCTGTCACAATTTGTGGTGTACGATAAGTTGAGACTTCATCCAGGACCTTGGCGAGAGCAGTTTCCAACTCCAAGGCGAAATCGTAGCTCTCAGAGTGTCCAAGCCTGTGTAGTATTGTGGTGAGCTGTTTGCTTCGGAACAGGTGCCTTACAGTCACACAGAGGAGAATGTGCTTTGGTAACTTCCATTTTCCATCTGACACTGCACGGCACAGATCTTGTCCAATGGAGAAGACCAGACGCTTCACCTTTTCTGTCTCGATGCCCTCCTTGCCAGTCATTAGCACGCTGAGAAAGCGGACAAGGTCTGGAGGTAGGATGTCTTCAGGATTGAGCTCCATGTCTTCAGCTGTTGGTGGCCATGGTTGGTCTTTACACTCTCTGAAAGCCTGTAGAATACCCTGGCGAAGTTGGAGGGCAACATTTTGGTTCTTGTTTGTGCTTCCGAGTGTGAATGCTCGTGCGAGAGCATTGGAAACTGTTATGTTTGAGCTGTGCACAAGCCAGAAAGAAATGACATCACATTTGTCATGATCAACCTTCGTGAAGTGGATATGCTCCTTGATTGGGTCATTCTGTAGGCGTTTCAGTAGTTTCTCTGACCGATAATTTGAGTTCTCATATCCATTCAGTTTCAGTTCCTCGACATAGAGCAAGCGCAAGGAAGAAAGCTGTAGAACTTTATTCTGCTGGATGACCTGGGTTTGAATGTGTTCCAGTACTGAGTTGAATGCCTTTTCATGGGCGGCTGACATGCAAGCCTGCTCCTTTGGTGCTTCGGCTCTGTGAATCGCACGCTCATAGTTGTAGAATGCTGTGCGGAAAGCTTTAAAACATGACGGATGGTGTTTGGCCTCACATGCAAAGAGGTCTTTGTTTTTCACCTTTCGATGGAGTCGATAGAGACCCATTTTCTCAGCCCGTGTTTCGATTTGCTCCCATGCATTTTCTTTGTTTTTAAAGGATGGGAAGGTTGTAGGCCTCTCAGTATTGCGATGAGCATCTTTGGTCTCAACTTTCTCACAAAATATACACTCTGGCGGGAAGATGGGTTCAGCAGAACCTCCTGGTTTACGAGGAGAGTGATGCCATGATGAGGTTGATGGCCCTGGTTCTGTATCATCTCCCAGACGATGAAAGTGGCGGACAAAGTGCTTATAACACTTGCTGTGATATCCTACTCTTTCTAGGTCATCAGGAAGAGTTGCCGGGATCTGATCACATACTGATTGCATACGACATGGGGAGTCATGCGGTTGGTTGAGACGTCTATCCCGGATCTTTTGAAGCAGTTGCAGTTTTTCTGAAGCAGATCCTTTAATTTTACGGAGGGGCGTGAAATCCCCATGATCAGACATGGATGGTACATGAAGGATGCATGTAGGAGGAGAGCTTTGGGCTGCAGGTTCTACACTCCGTTTTCTTTTGGGCATGCTTGCTGTCGATGTCTACCATCACTGTTAAATGACAAATAAGAAATCACGAATGATGTTAAAAGTGCCTGTGAAAGGAGGCTCTGAGTTTTCAGTGAGGTAACAGAGGTTCTGAGTCATGTTCTACACTAGGGTACTTTTTAGCTGACTAAACCATGTTTAGTGGCATCAAAAGTGCTAATAGCTAAAACATCTAAATTCTTCCACACTAACGTTAGCTATCTAGGCCAATGAAACATTGTGCTAAGTTACTGTAGCTAGCTCAGCTGTCGTGCCTCTTTCTGGTTCAATTCATATACAGAAGTCAACAGATATGTCTCATGTTTGGCATTAACAAAAGTTTAAGTTACACCGACATTAGGAACATACTGTACATAGATGAGGCTAGCTTTAACGTTAGCTAACATGGTGCTAGCTGGCTCAGCTGTTATTCTGCCTGTTTATGATTTCATGCAGAAACTGAAGTCAAGAGTGTGAGTAACATTATAGTTAGCATCTTACCTGGCTAGATTGGAGGATGAATACCAAGAACAACACACAGATGGAATGGAAGACTGAACTTTCAACTGAGGTATTCAATAACATCAACGTTACCAATTGATACGAGCGCGCGACATTACCAATTGATACGAGCGCGCGAGCGCGCATGTTACATGGATGGAAATGTAAAATGGCAGCTATAGCAGCACTAATTTGGATCTCTAGTCTGTCATTTCTGCACTGTGATTGGATAACATAAAAAAATATGTTTGGGAGTTAACAGCAGGAGTTGGTAGATTTTACGTGGGCTGGGTGAGAAACCTTTAAATAAGCAAGTGAAAATCTCTCGCAATACAAAGTCAATGGTGGGAAGAAAAGTTGAGTGGTACCAATGTTACTGCCAATGTCCCGCCCCTATGCAAGACTCAGGAGCATCTTGTTGACATTTAACCTTGAAAATACCTGGGTTTAGACCCCTTATGTACCATGTTAAGTTATCTGCAGTATTAACGTATCCTTATCATTTGTAAAACTGATTATTTTGTAATTACAGCATTAATATGCATACTAGTATACCATAGACACATGTAATCATGTTATGAATAGTTCTATCATGATCTATGCCCTTCAAAACATGGGTCTAGACACCTTCATTTTTCAATTATCTGCAATATTGGCTGAGATATGTCAAAAATCGTTTTTTTGATAATGGCAGCAGTAATTTGCATAAAAATGGTATGTGGGACATTTTTTCAGCTTGGGGCCATAGCTAGTCATTTTCTACACATTTTTTCCAATCTAGAAACACTGATTAGAAGTATATCTCCGGGGGGTGCAGGGGGACCTAGTCTTCCTACTAGACTATAGTAAATCATACCAGGAATGAATTGACAGAGCCATGAGTCAGGACACGCTGTGCAGTAAGGTGTTGAGAAGAAACATGCTTTCTGTCGGACAATGATAAAACTGCATTGTGTGATATATCGGGTATAGCAAATAAACAATGCATCCTGGTAAAAGTGTAATCTATGAGGAAAGAGCAAAAATACAAAAAAAAATTACTCTGTTTTTCACAATTTTGCTGCGTTAAACAAATACTATCTTGCAATGGTAGCCTTTTAGTTATTTAACATAAACTAGCAATGGTACCCGCCCTATGGGTGGGCTTCAATTGGGAAGCCCAAATGAAAAGGCAAAATATCAGAAATTGAAGGCTTTTTTTATTCTAAACGATTCTTATAAACATCCGTTGAATCATATCACACACAAATCATCAAAATCTAAACAGTACATGGCGCCCATTTTGAAAAAAGATTGAATTCTGCAAAACGGAAGCGGTCGCTACACGTCTTTCTCAGTCGCACATTTATGTGTGAAGAGTGCGCGCCGAATCTGTAACATGGAAGCGGTCCCTACACCTGTTTCTCAGTCGCTTTGCACACGCTGCCATGTTACTTCGGAGCTGCACGTTTATATAGGAAGAGTTCGTCAGGAGTCGATCTACTCTCTCCTGGTACGTAGAATAAACAGTATTTGTAGAATTTCAACAAAAGCTACATCACTGTTCATATCGGTAAATATTATTCCATCGTGTTTGGAAAAACTGGAAAATTGGAAAATTTGGCAAAACGATATAGCCTATTTTACTCCCAGGGGTCCCAGGAATACTCACCCAAAATATCGTTGCGATCGGTTGAGCCGTTTTTGCGGTACCTTCGAATGGACAGACGAACATTTGGTGAATTATAGTAAGATACATTGTGTTTCAAAGGTCTTGGTACGATTTAAATGCTTTATTTTGAAAAGGCATACAATATAAAAAATAAATAATCACCCATCATAAAGCAGAGACTACCCGGTGTGTACCCCGATTTAGAATAGGTACACCGTATCCCTGCGCATCTTAAGAGGCGACTAAGGGTTGGCGTCAGGAAGGGCATCCGGCCATAAAAACATTGCCTCAAACAGGGAACCGTGATTGTCATGGGGCCCGCAAGGCTAACCCCCATTCTAGCAGGGAAAATGGCCTTAAAACAATCATTCATTCATTCATTCATTCATAAAGCAGAGACTTGGGAGATGTTTTGGCACTTTGATTTACAGCGATGGAACGGTGTGAATGACATGTTCGATGTGACCTCCATGGCGTGCCAGTTCACTCTGACACTATGTCACACACTTGCACGTCAGGGGTGAAATGGTAAGTTCTTACACACTCCTCAATAGCTGTCTTGAGCTGTTGGATGTCACGAGGGTTGTCTTTGTAAACATTGTCCTTCACGTAGCCCCACAGAAAAAAGTCCAGCAGGTTGAGGTCTGCAGAGATGAAAGGGAAGGAAACATAGGAGAGCATTAATCCATTGAGCTATGGTGTACTATGGACAAAGGCCTTAGACTACGAGAAGCTCTAATTTTTGAAGGAAAGACCTGGGTCTATGGCTGACTTTGGAGACGAGCTTTTATATGTGGTCGGTGCATGAAAGATCATGGTTAATGGAGGCCCAGAAGTTCAAGATTATTGAACCTCTTACAGTGGATGACCAAAGTAATAGATAGGTGGGTTCGTTTCAAGATCCTTCATTCAGGTGAGACTTTGAGATTTTCCAGGACTTAATGATATTGTCCTGGAAACGAACCCACCTATCTATTACTTTGGTTCCTGGCGATTAAAATATTTCCAAGGAACGGATAGTCGAACAAGCTGTTACTCCAAGGTGTTCATCAAATGTGGCAGAGTTAAAACATGCGGGGAGGGGAAGGGGAGGAGGATGAGGAGGATGTTGAAGAGCGCTTACCTGCACGGATCCCACCGGCAATCCTCAAACCTGCAATAAATAAACTCAAAGACGGCTGTAAAATGTACAAAAAAAACCCCAAAATAATTGATTAAAAGAAAATACCGATAAGAAGAAAAGTGTGATGGTACAACTACATTCCTATGGGATCCTCCACACCAGACTTAAACACGGACAAAGGGGAATGCAAAAAGAACTGGAAAATAATGGTGTAATTTAATTGTGAGGACTTAACTCGGATCGGTGTCTCGTCAGTAATGTCAGGCCATGAGCGCGCAGGCCCGACGCCACTTCTGCCTTGGCGGGAAGAAGGCCTCGATGCGCCCTTGTTCACTAGGCCTCGATGAAGGCCTCCCACTTGAGGTGAACGAGAAGGTGTGCAACCCACTCCCCAGCCATGCCCGTCCTCACGAATTCGGCATGGAAACCATGGCTCTTCGTTCTTGGTGCTCTGCCTCTTTATGAACACCAGCAAGGTCCTGGAACACGGCCGCTGCGATGAAGCCCAATGAAGAGAGAAATGTCAGCGCATCTCGCACCAAAGTCCAGAACCAAGCGGGCCAAAAGTCCATCAGCTCGTTCTTTTCTCTGCCAACTTCTCATGTCATCGGTGCTTCTTCTCCAATCCCCGCAGGCCAACACCACAGGCTCAGCTCTCCACCACTCAACACGCAGTCAGCCTTTATGATGCAGTCCGCCTTTGTGACGCAGTCCGCCTTCATGATGCAGTCTGCCTGTCAATCAAAACCCTGACCAATGGTGTCTCCGAGAAGTGTGGCTTTCAGCCTGCCTGATCCTGTGGTGATGTAGCTGGTTTCTGTGCCATCGGCAATGCTCAGAACTGGCTTCCGGTTGGGTTTTATTGTTATTTAAAGCAGTTAATGGGCAATTTCTGCTCTATGTGTCTAATGCGGTGCCATAAGGGACAAGGGATGTAAATTACAGAGGTTTGATGAACAAGGTTAGTAGTGAACATAATCCCGACAACTAGTTAACACAAGGGCATCCTCGTATGGCCACAATTGTTCACTCTTACGTGACAAACGGCTAAACAAAATCCCTACTTATTACATGGTGGTGGTTCTTCTTCTCACGACATTCGCACCATGCTAATTTATACATTCTACCTGTACTACAGTAATCACTACCCCACAAACATAACAATATGTTCTATTTATAAAACCAGAGTCTAATCATTTCCAGATTAGCAGAGATGAGAAGCAGCTGCTATGTTCCGAGCTGAGGGAGGAGGGCACTGTACGACACAATGTGAAGTCTGCAAAAAGGAAAAGTGATTTTTCCAGAGTATCATCAAGGTCATTTATATAGTTGAGGAACAAGACTGGGCCCAAATTAATGCCTTCAGGGTCTCCAGCTTCCAATGGGAGAGAGTTCAATTGACAGCAACACATTGACTGTGTGAGTGGAGGAAGTTAGAAATCCAAGAATGTAAGCTGCATTCGATGCCACAGGTGCAGCGCTTGGAAAAGCAAAGCAGGATGCCAGACTGTGTCGAATGCCCAAGATATGTCCAGGGAGATGGTCCTAACCTCTTGTTTGAGATTCAGGGCCTCCAACCATTGCTGAGAGAGGAGCAGAAGCATGTCCATCGCTGATCTGCGACTCGGATAGAAGCAATACGTACTGATGATCAGAGTTCAGGCTGTTTGAAAACAAGACTTGACATCAGAGAAATCATGATGGATTCCATGACTTTGCTTATAATTGGAAGCAAGTTTACTCGGTAAAGGAATGAGTCAGCTTGGTCACTTGACATGCTTAGTACTTGCCTACTAATGCTGTGACCCCAGGTTACAATCGCATGTGCTGTGGTTATTTGTCTATTGACATTTCTAATGTCTTTGGTATTCATGTATGCTGATGTCTTCGAATGTCCTACTTTATGTACAACCTCCTTGGGCATTAGTCATAGACAATGTAAACAATACATTCCAGACAGTCCTTTTTTCTGGTAGTCATTTATCTATGACATTACCGACACCTGGAGGGAGGTGGGGGCACGGAGGGGTTACAATGGGAAAATGAAAACTGAGAACAAGAAAGGGAATGTCATAAGAGAGAGAAAAGAGATGAGGGGAGTGTAAGAGACATGGGGAGAAAATGGAAGAGAGGTTGAGAGGAAGTAGGATGAAGAAGAGGAGGAGCGAGTGGAGGTGTGGAGAGAATAGTCCCCTAATTTTTTTACTCCCTATTGTAATGCATTGACATAATCCGAATTGTTATAAGCACTGTATCATCATTATTATTATTTTAAACATTATTGTTTATTGTGCTGGAGGTTATGGAAGGGAATGAAATGCAATGGCAAAAAAAAAAGCTTTTGTTGGCAATAATGAGCATTTGGCTGCTCAGCACGACTCCGGTTATCCATTGTGCACATCATATTTTGTTTGCATTGTTGGAAGTTCTCCAGTAGTTCAGTTTCTCAATACCCCTCAGTGTAAATGCTGTGAAAGAATACTCATTTTGTGTTTACAAAATCCATCTCGCTTGAATGAAGGGAATGTCATCACAACAGCTTTGTTTGATGCTTGGAATGATACGTGAAAGGCTTGTGGTCTGAAATTGAAACTTTCAAACAAGCACTTGAAAAACACGAAAGAGCCATCAGAAATTGCAGAGCCTCGTCAAATGCACGATCCAATAGTACGTAATTGATAGACTTACTCACATTTCAATACATTAGTATGTAATTAGTAGACGTACTCACATTCTAATAGTACGTAATTAGTGGACGTACAGTACTTAAGTTCCATTTCATAATTATTTTTTTAACGGCCACAATTATTCCCACATTCTTGTGGAATTGGCTAGGGGAAGTTTTGGCCCAAGTCTTTCACAAACCGGCTGGCCAGACCTCGCTTACGTAATTTATTTAATTGATCCGACATAGTGTGTATTTAATATATACTTGTACATGGGAGATGTAGTTCGGTAGTGGTCAGCCAGTGTTCACCCATGGGTCATACGGCCGTAGTAGTATTTGGAAGATGGGTGATGGCTGAGGGTTCAGACCTTAGCTGAGGTCATTAGGTCACCAACAGGTAACACGACATAAAAGGCAAGAGGACCCTGTTGGACCTAAATATCCCAACCAGCATGCGCGTGCGGTTGCTTAACAGGCCTCGGGGTCGCTAGTGGCGGCGGGTCCGAGTACGCACCTCGAGAGCCCGGCACGTGTGCCGATACTGCAACATTTGGTTTCAGTTTCAACAGATACACATGTTCAAATTTCAACAAATGCACATGCCATCATCGCTGAAAGACAAACAAGACTTGAAAGGTATTTGGCATTCTCTTTTGGCTTAGAATTTCAGCAAGTTTTCATGCTGAAATGAAAACTCAGCATTTCTGACATTACCACAACATCAGACATGCTGGGCTGGCAGGGGATGCAGGACAGCTTGATTAAACCCTTGCCTTGGAAGTACATGCACTTGAGTTGAGCTGTCCAGCCTTGGTGTTTCACATGCAGGGCAAAGCATCAGTCAATGTGTGCTCCGTCCACCAGAGGCATGTTAAGTTGGAGAACCACTCACTCACCGCAGGCAGGTTGGTGGTCTTTCTGTCTTCTACCGACTCCTCTCCGGCCTTGCTCCCCCAGCTCTCTCTCTGGGCTCTGTCCCCCAAATATTCCTACAGGTCGCACAAGATCTGCCTGCAACCCTCTTATGGTTAAACTGCCAAAATCAAGACTGTCTGCTCACCTTCACTCCTTCATTCCTCTTTTCTCCCACCTCTGGAACAAACTCCCTCACTCTCTTCAATCGCATGCCTCCCTCCGGGTCTTTAAAACAGCTGTTCACCACCATCTCTTATCTTCCCCCATCCAAACCTTGATCTTTTCTACCCCCGCTAATTCACCCCAGATCCACTTTTTTGAAATACCGACTTCTTTCCTGGAAGTCCTAGCAGTGTCCATGTGTTTTATACTTCTTCCACCTCCCCCCCCCCCCTCCTCCCCTTCCCACGCCTCCTCCCCCAAAGCCCTCTCCCTCCCACAGATCTCCTGATGTCCCTGCTCTCACATGTTATGTTTGTGTGCTTTCCCCCTCTCTCCCCATCTTGTCTACCGCTACCCTTATTATATGTTGTATGTGTCTGTTTGATTTTTTTTGTGTGATAAATGTTAGCTCTTTCACGAGCCTCGATCCTGTATACAAAAAAAACAAAAATAAAAAACCGTTCTGCCTTCACTGGTCCTTCGTTGGTGAAAGTTAAATATCCCACGGTGTCTTTCACGGAGAGTAGGCGATCGAGCTATCCTTGGCAGCCTGAACAATCTTCATGTGTTCCGTTGGCATGTGTCTTGCATCGCTTTCCAAGCCAGTCATTCCGCATCTACCATTTTACAAGGCACTCCGGAAGCGATTAAGAGAGGTGCTTCATTACGTCAGCATGAATGGCCGCCGTAATTTCTTTCAAAAAGAGATTAGTAACTACAACCAATGACATGTTCAGAGGTAGCCTACAGTTACATTGCATAATCATAGTATTATTGAAACGTGCATGTTACTTCTACTTTTCATCCTAATTCTTCAAGCTTGACAATACACAGTGGTAGGCCCATCGATAAGCCTGAAACTTGGCTCCTCCTTCGGATTCCCAATTTCTTTATCTTTCTTTCCTTCTTCCTCGTACTCTGTAGTTGCTGCTAACAAATTAATTTCTTTAGGGAAGTTGTCACAAGAGGATCGCGTAAAACTGAACACGACGGGGCCCGGACAGAATTATTTGCTCGAGTACCACGATGACATTGTTTACACGTAGGCGGCCATGTTGTTAAGCGGTACCGAGCACTCCGTTCATTGAAGTGCTTCTTGAGCGCTTTGAATCGAGCAAGCAATGCGGCATGCAATAAGCAAGCCGCTTGCTGATGGAACACACCCCTGGTTTCTTTTTATTATCGGTCATCTTCATCAATTTTCATATACTGTAGGCCTACATTACAGTGAAAATTCGATTTGTTTAAATAACTTTGTTTTTTCTAAAGATGATAAGGATCAATCCCTATTTTGGCTTATATGATAATTTCCGTCGGTGACTTTTGTTCAATTCTAATAGATCTGTGCATGCAATCCAAGCCTGGTGTTGGCTTAGCGGTTAGGGTGCCGGCTTGGGATCCTATGGGATCCTGAGTTTGAATCCCGGTCAATCGCTGAATTAACGCCAGGGGGGTTGACTCAGCCTGTCATCCTTCCGAGGTCGGCTAATTGAGTACCAGTTCACTGGTAATTCCCTGTGTGTCGCAAGAGGCGACTAACAGGGTTGGCGGCAGGAAGGGCATCCGGCCATAAAACATTGCTTCAAAAAGGGGACCATGGTGCCCGAAAAAGGCCAACCCCTGCCCTGCGGGGAAAAATGGCCTCTATAGGTGGTTCTTCTTGTGCATGCAATCCAAATTTAATATGCAAAAATAGTTCACCCACTCTCCAACTCCCTTAAATATATAATTTTACTGCAATCAT
The DNA here is from genome assembly GCF_964187855.1 of Myxine glutinosa. NCBI lineage: Eukaryota > Metazoa > Chordata > Myxini > Myxiniformes > Myxinidae > Myxine > Myxine glutinosa. The sequence goes on along the minus strand of NC_136264.1, from coordinate 96,414,228 downwards.
GCTGACAAATAAATAGTTAGCATTTAAAAGATTAAATTACAACGGCACGCACTCGGTAGTGAGCATCGTATCACCTCACACATTCATTACAAACAGAAATACCATCGTTAACTGAATACGCGACCATAATTATGGTCCATGTACCGGTAGGGCGGGCCATACTTTTTTTTTTTTTGAAATCAATCGAGAGGGGTGTTCATATTACGTATTTTGGTGTGTAGAACACAAATCTGAGGTTTTTTAAAATTCTGATAACCCTAACCTACATCAATTTGCAGTTGATTATTATTAAATTTTTGATTATATTGCTATTCTTCTGGAAAAAAGAGAAGTTTTTTATTTTGAAGTTCGGGCTTTTATTTTGGTAACTTCCTGTTGGGACGGCAGTTGTAGCCATCTTGTTGCTGAAAGCTCGATGTTGAGGAGGTTGGCAATCCTTATCCATCCGTCTTCTCTTCTCTTCTTATGGCATTGCCTGTAAGTACGTTTTTGATAAGGACCCTGAGGAACAAATAGATAATAATTTTAGATGTAAATTACCTTGTTTTATATTATATTTGTTAATTGATTTGTGTACTTACCTATTGCCAGCCCTGAGTTACATGTGAAGGAAAATAGTGACCTGTGAAGTGAATATTTTGATGGTTTTCTGTAATACCTGTGTAATACCTTAATATCTGTCTGTAGTGGATACTTACCTGCGTATTATTGTTTTTATTTCAGTGTGAACTACTAAAAATGGCTCAAGTCAGAACAAGGATGAAATCAAGTTCTCATTTAAGTAATCTTGTTGGCACTGGGCAGGAGCTGTTGGTGTCTGAACTGCCAACTGTGAGGGATATCCTGAGGTATGGCATCTACTTGAGGGAGCAAAGTGAAGATGACAGGAGGAACTACCCAGTGGACCAGCTCGTGTCTGACATCTACCCTGGTCTGATTTGTCAGTGGAGCAAAGCTAATGCTCTTTTCAAGCCTCCTGTTATCAATGAAAAGGTGACCATCATGTCCAAGCTCAAGGAGGTCTGGAATCAGGCAGTGAGGTTTTCTCTTGGGAAGGGCAAACTTGATGCCAAAGAGAGGTTCATTGTCAAGTTAGACAAGTTATTTGATATTTTGACTTGCAAGTGTCAGATTACCAGTTGTGAGGGAGGAGGCTGTGAGGCGGGTGAGGGCTGTGTGATCCAAGCCCACATTAACTGTTCCTGCAGCAGAGAGAAAATGATTCCTGTGAAAGATCTTGCCTACATTAAGGGACAGAAAGAGAAGGTTGGAAGTAAAGGACCCCACCAAATGGGGAGCCCTGATCTGCCAGAGCACAAGAGACAGGTGAGGACATTGGAAAGGCAGGAAAATAAAAAGAATGCAGAGAAAAGGAGAAGGAGCAAGGAGGAAAATGCTGCAGCAGCAGAGAAGGCAGCCAGGAAGGATGTTGAGAGATTTTTGTCAGATGGTGATGAGGATCTGGAATTGGAGAGAAGTGGTGCTGAAGATGAGTTTGTCACTGAAGTTGAGCTCTTCCCTGAAACTGACACTGAGCCTGCAGCTTCAGCAAAGGTCCAGAAAAACTATGATGAGATTCCAAACATTGCCCTTGCTAGTGTAAGGTATGGCATAGGGCTGAGGCCAACTGCAGCGATAGCAACTGCAGCTCTGATTGATGCAGGAATCATCACAGAAGACAATACAAGTAAAGTGATTGATAAGAACAAGGTCAATAGAGCACAGGAGAAGTTGATGACAGAGCTGGGGGAAGAGTTTGATGAGAAGTGCAGGGAGTAGGGGGGGGGATCTCCTGCATCCTCTTTGATGAGCGGATTGACCTGACCAATGTGATGATGGAAGCTGAGGGCAATGACCAATCTTTTCCTGCAAAGATCAAGGAAGAACACGATACTGTTGTTAGTGAGCCTGGTAGCTACTATCTGTTCCACTTTACCCCAGAGAAAGCAACTAAAGAGGAGTCACATGTGGAGCAGATTGCTAAGGTCCTGTTTGCCTGGCTGAAAGAGAGGGGTTTTGATAAGACCTTGTGGGCCATTGGAGGAGACTCAACAAATGTCAACACTGGTGTGAAAGCTGGAGTAATGCGGAAGCTGGAGCTGCACCTGGGGAGAAAGCTGGTCTGGTTCGTGTGCAACCTGCACACTGGTGAACTTCCCCTGCACCATCTCATTGTTCACCTTGATGGCCCTACTCTGTCAGACAACACATTTTCCGGGCCAATAGGAAAGCTCCTTGCTTCTGCTACAGACTTGGATATCAATCCAAACTTCACCCGGATCTTTGTTGGCCCTCCACTGATCAAGCTGTCTGACAAGGCCATTGAAGATCTCTCAACTGATCAACACTATGGCTATAAAATTGTCTGTGCAATCAGGGATGGAGTGCTTCCTGCAAGGCTGGCTCTAGTGGAGATTGGACCAGTAAACCACAGCCGCTGGCTCACCACAGCGAACAGACTTCTCAGGCTCTGGGTGTCAAAGCATGGACTGACAGGAAAGAACCAGAAGAATCTGCAATTCATTGTGGAATTCATCATTGGAGTGTATTATCCATGTTGGTTCAACGTGAAAGTCAAGCACTCCTGGATCGAAGGGCCTAGGCACATCTTATTTCAGCTGGACTGCCTCAAGTCCCAGAGGAAGGAGGTGCTGGACCTTGTGATGCCGACTGTGAGAAGATCTGCTTGGTATGCCCACAGTGAAGCCATCCTCCAAACACTGCTGTGCTCTGAGGATCAGAAGGAGAGGACTGAGGGGGTGGAGAGAATCCTGGCCATCAGGGGAGAGGGGGACCCAGACACTCAGCTGGGGGACTCCTCTGTCAGGACCAGAAAGACACCTGACATCAACTGTGATGCTTCAGCATTGGTAACTTGATCAGCTGGTCAGAAGGTGTGTCAGAGCCACCTCTCACCTGCTCCCTAAGCACCTCGGAGGTGAAGAACTTCATCAACACCCCCATGGAGGTGCTCAACTGGCTTTGCCACACACAAAGCATTGAGAGGGTTGTTAAAATGGTGACTGAGGCTTCTGCTAAGTACTTCTCACAGGAAAAGAGGGATGGAGGCATCAGGGCTCAGGAGACCAGCAGGAGGCTGATGTCCAAGAATGAGTCAAAGCAGGACTTGTGCAACCTGGTAAAGTTCAAGAAGTAAGGAGATTGATCTTTGTAATTGTAACCAGTGATATACATACAGTTCACCTGTTAATAAATATGTACATTTGATTTGGCTGTGTCAATATGAATGATTTCCCTTATATCTTTTAATATCTTATAAAGGGGTTCGAAAGGGTAAAATTGGCAATTTAGAAATACAAATTGATGTAGGTTAGAGTTATCCTATCCAAAAATAAACTCATATTTGAATTCCCCATAAAAAAACACATAATATAGACACCCCTCATGTTAGGATTTCCTTCAGATTGATTTTGGCACCTGAGTATGACCCGCCCTAATTATTGTACCGGTATCATATAATGTACCCTATTATGTCACATACATTGCCATTATCCATAGCTTTATTGAGTAATTATCAGGATATTTAACAACCACTTTTGTGCACATTAAGACTAAAGTGCGTCAATGAAGGTGAATATGATTTATTTTTTTCAATCTACGAGTATATTCCCCATGACTAGTCAATCATATGAATGAAGTCTCACATCGATCTGTTAAGCAATTCAGAGCTAGAATATTTTTTAACTCAACTGGACTATGTCCAGCTGAGTTTTTGTCGACACCCAGTGTCCGTCGTCCGTCGTCTGTCTGTCTGTCTGTCTGTCGTCTGTAAACAATTCGACGACTACGCTCTAAAAGTCACAAATATTGATAAAATTTGATGAAACTAGTTATGCAGCATCTTTAAGACATAAACTAGTTTGGGATTGCATTTGGGCGTTGCACGCCCAAAAATGGGCGTGGCAGGGCGGCCACATTGAAAAATCAATTTTTGTCATATTTTTAGCACGTATAAACTATATAGTTTGTGGTTCTATTATGCATATTCTAACCATATTGATATAGACCAGTTGAGTTCAGGTTCCCTTGAACCTCTCTAGTTTTGTTTTTACTTTCAATTCAACATGGCCACCAGACAATGTGACAGATGACGTCATAAGTTAAATCCTTCACTGGCATCGGGTCATAGATCAGATATACGAAGTTTCATATTTTTTGGATAAATATTTCAATCGACCAATTATGGCTGGAATACCACAGTTTTGGAGATGTCCAAATTTTTTCCTTTAATCCAATATGGCTGCCATACCATTGTGTGCCGATTAAGATCACCATTCATAGAGATGGGGGTCTATGACATCAGAATTATTAATAAAATATTATCTATGGGGAGTCTCTCCTCCTATGTTTTGTTTTGTATCGTTGTATCCTCCTGTTTTGTATCGATCGGACAAACGATTGCAGAGAAAAACATTTTTTAAAGGGAAAATATATAGATGTGCACACACAGACAGACAGACAGACAGACAGACAGACAGACAGTAGAAAAAAAGAAAGGTTTACAATATTCTTGCAACTTCTTCGGGGCAAGACTAACTATGAATCACCATCAGGGCTATATATTTATTATGAATGCATAATATGTCCGGTTCACCCCTCACCACCCACCTGATCCCTTTGCGTATACTTCGTACATGCCTTCTGCCTTCCCTTGACACATTTATCTCCAAAACTTATTTTCCTTCTCTTCCTAATCCTTCCACACTCCCCGACCTGTCCTTTCTTCAATCACCTTATCTTTCCTTTCCTCTTCTCTGTTTTCTCAAAGAGTATGAAAACTCATCATTATGAGTACTAGGGCATGCCCGTACGTGGGTGCCCGTTCCTTGCCAAAAAAAAAAAAAAACGCTACCCGTACGCTCTACCCCGCCCGTACGCCCGTACGCCCGTAAACAAAAAAAACAACGCTCTTCGCTTCCGCCCTTCGCTCTGGGAGAAATAATGCGCATAAGAAATCGAGAAATTATTATTTTCTCCGGAAGAAATCGAATTACGAACCGTAATGGCGCACGCGCTCGGCTCGGCTGTCGGCTCGCAACAACGCGTTCTGTGATTGGCTGCCGGAAGTGAAGTCTTCACTGTCCGGAAGGTCGCAAATCGCAGTTACGATGAATCGCAAATTAGTTTTATTTAGTTTTAAAACATAGTTTAACGCCAACATAGTTTGCCAACGTGAAATAAATGAATACGCTCTCAAATGTGCCGTCCGAGGCAGAGTCTGTTCGCCACGTTCGGCACACGTGATAGCTCGCTGCTCTCTGATTGGTTGAATCGTTTTTTGGACATAGCTCGGTAACTACTTGTCCGATTAATTTCAAACCTTGAAAAGGCAAATCCTCGGGTCCCCAGCAATATACCTGGCAAGTTGCAAGTATATCGGACCCGTGGTTGTCGAGAAACAGCGGTCACAGACAAACAAACACACACACAGACATACACACATACACACACACACACACACAGAGATTAGTGGAATTATAGATAGACTAGGGCATGCCCGTACTATATCTATATCTAAAATTATATCCCCCCCCTCTATTTACATGAAATGGTTTGGTCCAAAGCGAACGGCTTGCGAGTACGGTAACAATCCCCCCCCTCTATTTACATGAAATGGTTTGGTCCAAAGCGAACGGCTTGCGGAGTTTGGTAAAGAAATCGCCATAGCGTGCACAAACGTGCAGGAAAGCGAAAGAATCGCAAATTAGTTTTTATTAGTTTTAAAACATAGTTTAACGCCAACATAGTTTGCCAACGTGAAATAAATGAATACGCTCTCAAATGTGCCGTCCGAGGCAGAGTCTGTTCGGCACGTTCGGCACACGTGATAGCTCGCTGCTCTCTGATTGGTTGAATCGTTTTTTGGACATAGCTCGGTAACTACTTGTCCGATTAATATGAAACCTTGAAAAGGCACATCCTCGGGTCCCCAGCAATATACCTGGCAAGTTTAAAGTATATCGGACCCGTGGTTGTCGAGAAACAGCGGTCACAGACAAACAAACACACACACAGACACACAGACACACACACACACACACACAGATTGCTGGAATTATAGATAGACTAGGGCATGCCCGTACTATATATATATCTAAAATTATATCCCCCCCTCTATTTACATGAAATGGTTTGGTCCAAAGCGAACGGCTTGCGAGTACGGTGACAATCCCCCCCCTCTATTTACATGAAATGGTTTGGTCCAAAGCAAACGGCTTGCGAGTCCGGTGACAATCCCCCCCCTCTATTTACATGAAATGGTTTGGTCCAAAGCGAACGGCTTGCGGAGTTTGGTAAAGAAATCGCCATAGCGTGCAAAAACGCGCAGGAAAGCGAAAGAATCGCAAATTAGTTTTAATTAGTTTTAAAACATAGTTTAACGCCAAAATAGTTTGCCAACGTGAAATAAATGAATACGCTCTCAAATGTGCCGTCCGAGGCAGAGTCTGTTCGGCACGTTCGGCACACGTGATAGCTCGCTGCTCTCTGATTGGTTGAATCGTTTTTTGGACATAGCTCGGTAACTACTTGTCCGATTAATATGAAACCTTGAAAAGGCACATCCTCGGGTCCCCAGCAATATACCTGGCAAGTTTCAAGTATATCGGACCCGTGGTTGTCGAGAAACAGCGGTCACAGACAAACAAACACACACACAGACACACACACACACACACACACACACACACACACACACACACACACACAGAGATTAGTGGAATTATAGATAGACTAGGGCATGCCCGTACGTGGGTGCCCGTTCCTTGCCAAAAAAAAAAAAAAACGCTACCCGTACGCTCTACCCCGCCCGTACGCCCGTACGCCCGTAAACAAAAAAAACAACGCTCTTCGCTTCCGCCCTTCGCTCTGACTGAATTGGGAGAAATAATGCGCATAAGAAATCGAGAAATTATTATTTTCTCCGGAAGAAATCGAATTACGAACCGTAATGGCGCACGCGCTCGGCTCGCTCTCACATCGGCCACGCCTACGCAACAACGCGTTCTGTGATTGGCTGCGGAAGTGAAGTCTTCACTGTCCGGAAGGTCGCAAATCGCAGTTACGATGAATCGCAAATTAGTTTTAATTAGTTTTAAAACATAGTTTAACGCCAACATAGTTTGCCAACGTGAAATAAATGAATACGCTCTCAAATGTGCCGTCCGAGGCAGAGTCTGTTCGCCACGTTCGGCACACGTGATAGCTCGCTGCTCTCTGATTGGTTGAATCGTTTTTTGTACATAGCTCGGTAACTACTTGTCCGATTAATTTCAAACCTTGAAAAGGCACATCCTCGGGTCCCCAGCAATATACCTGGCAAGTTGCAAGTATATCGGACCCGTGGTTGTCGAGAAACAGCGGTCACAGACAAACAAACACACACACAGACATACACACACACACACACACACAGAGATTAGTGGAATTATAGATAGATAATTCTTCAACATCAAGTAATTTATCAGGAAAGGTTGATGGGTTGGTATGAACATTGGCAGGAACAATGCATTATCTCCCCTGTCTAAGTCAGGTTTCCTGTACAATTAGAAACTAAAATCACGAAATAAAATGTCCTGAAAACAAAGATTGGTTTGAGAGGAATGTCCGAAGCAGTGTCCACTGCCCTGTGCCTTAACTTGTAATATAAGTTCCCGAACAAGGAATTTTGACACAGGAGGAGGCCATTCGACCCATCAAGACCTCCACTATTATTACCAACTTTTGAGTGTTTGTCCATATTCTGTCCTTTTTAAATGCTGAGCATCAAGTAAGGAAGTAACACTTTTAAAGTCTTCGGCTTGGCTCGGGCAGGGTTCGAATCTCCGCTGTCCCAGACTCAGAGCGAATGTCCAGACTCAGAGCGAATGTTCTAACCATTATGCCACCAGTCAACTGCACATACCATCATCGCAGAAAGACAAACAAGACTTGAAAGGTATTTGGCATTCTCTTTTGGCTTAATCTGTTGAACTCAGCATATCTGACATTACTACAATAGGGAAACAGTAATATGGTTAAGTTAGTACTCAAAGCTGGCCCAATGTTTATCTTTCAGCCATGATGTTATGCACAGTTCACTTCACTCCCACATAATTGATCACCACGAGTTGCAGACAGGATTACATACAACAAAAGTTTAGTCATGCTGGTTAAATGGACTGAATGCCCATGTCTGCCCAGACAATTCACGAGCCACCAATGAAACTGTTTGGTCAGCTGGGTTCCTGATTCATGCTGTTGACTTGTCTTCCCATAATGCATTGCATGATCTGTGCTGTATTGCTGTTGAGCCCCTGACTATAGTTTCTTTGACTTCCAAAAAGTTTCATAATCATAAACGACTTTTATTCTATATATGGGAGAGGCTTATAAAAGAGTGAGGCGACAGAGCATAATAAGACAATGAACTTACTTGGGAAATTGGGCCACAGTTTGACAAAACAAGCAAATGAATGAATGAACAGGAAAGGAGGAGAGAAAGGAGGGGGAGGAAACACAGTAACCAGCACGAAGAGGTTTGGGTAAGGAATGGTATTTAATATGGGTAGCAAAGATTATTCATAGAGATGGGGGTAGCATGAGGGGGAAAGGGGATGACAGTGCACCGCCTGCTTGAAATAATGGAGGAAAGAGTGTGATTGAACAGCCTCAAGAAGGCAGTTCCACAAATGTGAGCTAAGAGGAACAAAATAATGGAGGTATGCAGCCTTCTATTTCTATTACACCAGTAAACGCAGCCACAGCTTGGGAAAAAGTGCGGCCCGAGCTGGAAACTGCACAGAAAAGGACCAACAACTGTGCTCAGTTTTGCTGGCACAGGGCCTCTAAGGTTGGGGAAGAAACGTTTTGGCTCCCTCTCATATTTGTACCAGATATGTTGCTTGACTGCTAAATGTGAAAACCATAAAATATTGTCGCGTCACACAGCGATTAAGATCACCAGGGATGGATAGCCGAACCAGCTTTAAATCCGAGGCAGCCTCCTGATGATGATGACGGTTATTTTTGGCGTGCGAGATTGAAGGGATGCGAGATATTAACTGTATGGAACACACGGGTTTATTCCCGAAACCACGAACAAATAGACACGACAACTAAAAGTTCAACAATGGTTTGATGAAAATAAAAACGCGGATGAAAATGTCAAAATAAAGACTGAGGTGAACTAAATTCCGTACATTGAGGATCCTCCACACGCCGTCTCAAACACACACACACACACACACACACACACACACACACACACACACACACACACACACACACACACGGAAAAGATAATAAAAATAAAATGTTCCCTCTCCAGCACTTAGCTGTCTCCAAAGGGTCTGTTTTTAGGTGGTTGTTGGCTGTTGAACCTCGATGCCACTGTGCAGGAAGCGCACATGATGGCGCCGGCCGACGAAACCCACGCGTTGAATCGCCCAGAGTCATGGGGCAAGTGGTGAAGACGACCTCCTTCGCCTCCCTTGTAGATTTCTCCGCCTCTGAAAAGCACCACCGCCACAACAAAAGCGCCACAAAAGCTCCAACTCCTTCCAAAATGCGCACACAATTTCCCATGTCCACCAAGCGCACAAAAATGGCGAGCTTCTTGTTCGAATATATGGACCAAAGATGGCTAAACCTTCTTCCCCAAGCAGAAGATGTGCACTCCTCTTCTTCCCTTCTGAGAGCCAATCGACTCGTTTCCCTCCCAGTTCGCCCCGCCCATGTCATACAGGCCAATCACTTACCTCATGGCGTGGCCTGCCGGCCATTTCTCTCCGTCCCCTGATTCTATGCCTCTCGTGGGCGGCCCCCGCCTTATTAGGTCCATTGGGGCGGGGCTTAGTCCGACTGGCTCGTTCTTGGCTTTTGTCGGCAGTTATTGTTGTTTTAAGGTTGTGCAAAAAAATGTAAGGGAAAATTTACAGAGGGAAGGCATGCACTGGAGAACATTATCCTTAAACCCTACAGATAATTAGCATGGCACCATCCCTCGCTTTCACCAATTAAACAACCTTAAGCTACAGTCTCCCGAGTCTCACTACATCAAAATGCTCCTACACGTCATGCGGTCCATGCTACTTCCCAAACAGTTCTACCTCTCTGGTATTCTTTTATCTATCCCCCCTAAACGTAACAATATGTTAATACATTTATCAGGTTCGATCCTGGTTACATGTTCAATATCCTGAATGTCCACACCAGGGAGCTCTCTGGCTGACGGTGTAGCAGACAATTTCAAATGAAAAATCTTCAGTGTACATTTGGATAAGGATTTCGATTCAACCAATTCAAAACTATTTATGGCTGGAAAACCACTTCACCGATGATGTCATCTTTATCACCCTGAGTTGATGCCAAGTTTCAATTGTTTTTGTTGAGTGGATTTGCACGCAAGTTGATGAAATGATGAAGGATGTTATGTCATCAAAATGTTGTTTTGGCTCAAAGGAATTAGCAATTTGGAAGGAAAATCTGTTTTTATATTTTAACAAGGCAATCTTTTTGTACCATGTACCCTTCTCTCCTCCCCCAGCCCTCTCCCTTCCACAGATCTACTGACATCCCTATTCTCTACTGTTGTTGTGCTTCTGTGCTTCCCTCTCTCTCCCCCTCTTGTCTCCCGCTCCTTCATTGTATGTTTTATGTGTATGTGCATGTTTTCATGCTCAATGTGTTAGCTCTTACACGAGCCTCGATTTTGCACAAAAAAAATAAAATAAAAAAAGGCAAATTTTTGTAAATTTTTTGTTAAAAAAGGCAAAAGCCTTGAAATATTTTGCTGTTCTTCTCTTGTCTTATCCTTCCCTTCGTTTTCGTATTATTCTCAATATTTATTTCCCTCTCCTTCCCCATTCCTCTTTCTGTCTTTGCACAGTTTCCACATCGAAAGCGTGGCATTTCTGAAGGACAGTACCACCGTTGAACTTTTCTACCTCAATGCACGTGCCAGGATTGCCATGGTAAGCCATTCAAATACTCTTCTTTTTTTTGTATAGAAGATCGAGGCTCGTGTAAGAGCTAACATTAATCACAAAAAGACAAACTGACACATAAAACATAAGATAAAGGGAGCGGGAGACAAGATTGGGAGAGAGAGGGAAGCACACAAGTACAACATTTGAGAGCAGGGACATCGGGAGATCTGTGGGAGGGAGAGGGCTTGGGGGGAGGAGGCACAGGAAGGTAGAGGTATAAAACACATGGACACTGCTAGGACTTCCAGGAAAGAAGTCGGAATTTCAAAAAAGTTGATCTGGGGTGAATTAACGGGGGTAGAAAAGATCACGGTTTTGGATGGGGGATCAAACAAGAGATCTTCTCCTGTAATTGCCCATCATCTCAGCAGGAACGATTGAGCCAGATTAATTTGTAAGGGGGCCAGTCCCTTCGGGACTCACACCAGGTCTTGCCGGAGATCAATTCTGCATGTTTTGGATTTCTGTTTTGGATTTTGGATTCTGCATTCTTCTGTTTTGGATTGCGTAAGGCGTGTTTGTGCGTGGACACAAACCACGAAGGGGGGGAAATAACCACCTTTAGAGGCCATTTTTCCCCGCAAGCGGGGGTTGGCCTTTTTCGGGAACCGTGGTTGTTGTTGTTTTTTAGTCCCCTTTTTGAAGCAATGTTTTACGGCCGGATGCCCTTCCTGACGCCAACCCTTTTTGCCACCTTTAGCGACAAACAGGGAATTACCAGTGAACTGGTACTCAATTAGCCGACCTCGGAAGGATGACAGGCTGAGTCAACCCCCCCTGGCGTTAATTCAGCGATCGACCGGGATTCGAACCCAGGATCCTGGGATCCTAAGCCGGCACCCTAGCCGCTAGCCCAACACCAGGGAAGGGGGGGGGAAATGACGATTATAATTTAAACTGTGTGCCGATATTTTGACATGCGACGGAAAAACCACAGCAAAATAAGGGGAAAATGATGTATTTAATTTATGATGTGACGGCGACAAAATAAAGCAATACAATACAATTAATGCCAAGAGGAGGAGGAAATGAAGGAGATGGACCCAAAGTTTCCACTTTCACTAGAACAAAAATGGCTTCACCCAACAAACATTTTTTAGACTGCTTACACTCACTGCTGCCAACTTATACCCCGACTGCTTGGCCTCCGACTCTCGCTGACCCGACTCCACTGGCACTGACTCACGCCTGAACTGCACCTTGACTGGAATGAGAACCCTCTGGCGCTGGACCTCACTGACCATTGCACAATCAGGAAAAAAGTTCTATTACCCTGACGTTTGATGTCACAACGGCTCTTCCATTGGCTGCATACTTCACCATGTGACCTCCCGGTGCATGGATACCCAGTTGACATGAGGCCAACACCAAGGTGCCTGCCCTCACAAACGCCATGACAACAAGCACATAGCCAGGAAAATAAATAAAGGGAACAAGAACATTAGGTTAAAGCGCATAAAACAAAGAAAAGTAATCAGGGGTGGCAGGAAGATAACAAACTGTCTACACAATCAATCCTGATGGCTAATTGGGGTAATTACTTCCACCACCGAAGATGGACGGGGATTATGTTTTCACCCCTGTCTGTCTGTCTGTCTGTCTGTCTGTTTGGCTGTATGTCTCTTTGTCTGTGAGCAGGATATCTCAAAAAGTTGTGGACGGATTCGGACGAAACTCGGTGGACAGGTTGGGTGCATGACGAGGACGAATTGATTCAATTTTGGTGAAGATCCGGATGCAAGAATTCTTTAATTTTTCAAAACGTTGTTGACGGATTATGACAAAACTTGGTGGATGAGTTGAGGAGGTGACAAGAACAATCCGATTACATATTGGTTCAGATCCGAATCCAGATTCGACCCGTCAGTGGGATACAAAACATAAACTGTTCAGCCTGGTGGAGGTATGAGCCCTACCGAGTGCCGTTCTAGTTACAAGGTGACTTATTACTTTCGCCACCAAAGGTGGGTGGAAGTTATGTTTTCACCACTGTCTGTCTGTCTGTCTGTTTGTTACTTACATAATTGAAGATTTTTCAAGTATATTGGTTGGTTGCGTTTGTTATTCTGTCTTTGTTTGTTTGTTACATTGCAAAAAAAATTTTTTTTTTTGCAAGTATGTTGCTCACTCCGGTTTGTGTGTGTGTGTGTGTGTGTGTGTGTGTGTGTGTGTGTGTGTGTGTGTGTGTGTGTGTGTGTGTTTGTTTGTGTGTGTGTGTGTTTGTCTGTCAACTCACTTATACTTGCCTACAGGTCACAATTTTAAACCGATCTTCACGACACTTTACCAAATGGTAGAGTTCGTGGTGCGACAAAATCCTCTATATTTTTGGGGTCAAAAGGTCAACAGGTCAACATAGGCCAAAGGTCAACCACTTTTTTCAAATTTCTAAAATCCTCAATTTTCATCCGATTGACTTGAAATTTGAATAGGATATACATATAGGCAAATTGAATTCAACCACCGACTATTTTTGAGATCAGCATCGGCTAAGAGGTGAACGCAGGCCAAAGGTCAACCACTTTTTTTTGAATTTCTAAAATCCTCAATTTTCATCCGATTCACTTGAAATTTGAAGAGGATTTACATATCGGCTAACAGAATTCAACCACCAACTATTGTTGAGATTAGCTTAAGCCAAAAGGTCAATATACGCCAAAGGTCAACCACCTTTTTCAAATATCTAAAATCCTCAATTTTCATCCGATTGACTTGAAATTTAAATAGGATTTACATATCGGCTTGGTGTTCCTCGCTTTTGGTTGTTCGCTGCCTCACTCCAAACGCGGACTAAGTGCGCGTGGATGCGAATGGCATCTATGGCGCGTGGATGCGGATGGCACGTGGATGCTGAAGTGCGCGGACTAAGGGTTGGCGTCAGGAAGGGCATCCGGCCATAAAAACATTGCCTCAAACAGGGAACCATGATTGTCATGGGGCCCGCAAGGCTAACCCCCGCTCTAGCGGGGAAAATGGCCTTAAAAACGATCATTAATTCATTCATATATCGGCTTACTTAATTGAACCACCAAATATTTTTGAGAGCCGCTTCGGCCAAAAGGTCGACGTCGGCCAAAGGTCAACCACTTTTTTTTAATTTCTAAAATCCTCAATTTTCATCCGATTCACTTGAAATTTGAATTGGATTTACATATCAGCAAACTGAATTCGACCACCAACTATTTTTGAGATCACCATAGGCCAAAAGAGCAACATATGCCAAAAGTCAACAACAATTTCAAATTTCTAAAATCCTCAATTTTCATACGATTCACTTGAAATTTGAATAGGATATACACATCAGTTAACTGAATTCAACCACCAACTATTTTTGAGATCAGCATCGACTAAGAGGTGAACGCAGGCCAAAGGTCAACTACTTTTTTTTGAATTTCTAAAATCCTCAATTTTCATCCGATTCACTTGAAATTTGAATGGGATTTACATATCAAGAAACTAAATGCAACCACCAACTATTTTTTGGATCACCATCGGTCAAAGGTCAACAACAATTTCAAATTTCTAAAATCCTCAATTTTCATTCGATTCCCTCGAAATTTGAATGGGATTTACATATCAGTTTACTGAATTCAACCAGCAACTATTTTTGAGATCAGCATAGGCCAAAAGGTCATAATAGGCGAAAGGTCAACCACTTTTTTCAAATTTCTATATGCCTCAATTTTCATCCGATTGACTTGAAATTTGAATTGGATTTTCATGTCAGCTAACTGAATTCAACCACCAATTATACAAGAGGTCAAAAGGATGCTCTACTGAGTGCCATTCTGCTTTGTTCTCTTTTGCCAAGTGTTGCTCTATGAGTGATTTTTCATTTGTGTGTTTGTCTGTCCGCTCACTCATACTTGCCTACAGGACACAATTTTAAACCGATCTTCACGAAACTTTACCAAATGGTAGAGTTCGTGGTCCGACAAAATACCATATATCTTGGGGTCAAAAGGTCAACATAGGCCAAAGGTCAACCACCTTTTTCAAATTTCTAAAATCCTCAATTTTCATCCGATTAACTTGAAATTTGAATAGGATTTACATATCGGCGAACTGAATTCATCCACCTACTATTTTTGAGATCAACATAGGCCAAAAGGTCAACATAGGCCAAAGGTCAACCACTTTTTTCAAATTTCTAAAATCCTCAATTTTCATCCGATTGTCTTGAAATTTGAATAGGATATACATTTCAGCGAATTGAATTCAACCACCAACTATTTTTGAGATCAACATAGGCCAAAAGGTCAACATAGGCCAAAGGTCAACCACTTTTTTCAAATTTCTAAAATCCTCAATTTTCATCCGATTGTCTTGAAATTTGAATAGGATATACATTTCGGCGAATTGAATTCAACTACCAATTATATTTGAGGTCAACATAGGCCAAAAGGTCAACATAGGTCAAATTTCTAAAATTGACAATTTTCATCCGATTAACTTAACATTTGAAGACGATTTGCATATCAGGTCACTGAATTGAACTATCAATTATTTGTGAGGTCAAAAGGATGCTCTACTGAGTGCCATTATACTTTGTTCTCTTTTTCCAAGTGTCGCTCTAGGAGTGATTTTTCATTTTTTTGTTTTTGCTCAATTAATTTCCCCTGCTTGCATCTGACGGCCGGCATCATCAACCTCGTTGCACCTCTTCAACCTCCTCAACCCACTCAGCTCTCTTACTAATTTGCAAAACAACGTCTGTATTGCATTTCTCTTTGTAAATTGTTCTGCGTTTTTACATTGCTCAATTATCCAGTTGTTTCTGTCTATTTTTGCTATTCAAAGCCATTCAAAGCAAACTTCTGAAATAACCGGAACAGGGAGTTTCGCAATTATGGACAACACCATTTATATTCAAGCTTGACTCAATCAATCAATGTGTTTGGTAAAACTCCAGTTCTTATCATGACAAGTTGGCTTCATTTTTCTCAGGCAGTAAAGACAGGTTGGTTCAACATTAGCCTGCCTGGTAAATATTGTAAAACCATTTGTAATAGCTATTATTTTGTCCAACTCGTACTATTCATTGTACTATGGTGGAAGTCGAGTTTGTACAATTGATCTGTAAACCTAGAACTACAGTTGGATGGATCACCTCCTCCTGGCTAAGTCTGCAACTTTAAAATGCGTGGCGAGTGATTTGAAACAATCCATAAAGTCGTGTTGTGTCGTCTTGGGAACAACTGCTGCTACAGAACAACTTGTCCAAATAGAAAGATGGCTGGTTCCTGCTTGTTTTTATTTTTCATGTGTACTCAACTAACAATTTGATGACTTTAAAGTTATGGATGTCAAAAACAAGCAAATAAACATATTCATGAAGTTTGTCAATAGCAGGAAGCATAGCAGAAATAGACAAATGGGGAATGGGGGCTGGCAGTGGGGGGAAGAGAATTAGGAGGTGGGTTGAGATGAAAGAGCAAAAGTTTCAAAGCCACAAATATAACTGCTTTTGTTCCAAAGGCATTGGTAAACTCACCCAACGCTAGGAAAGTGTGTGATTGGTTGGAAACTATATTGAAAAGGACGACCATCTGTGTCGGATTTCGCTGGTGCAGGAACATTCATTGTTCCTTCGTCGTTGGGGGCTAGGGGGGAGAAGGGGGGCGAAACCTTTTTAACCCCCTCTTGTATGAAGTCAATTTAAAAGAGCAAAAGTGAGAAACTAATTTGCTCATTTGACAATGATGAGAAAAATGTTGCATCCCAATTAAAGCAGTGGTGGAACGAATAGAAATACGTAAATACGTACAGCAGGTGCAGTGCATGGATTTCCAAGCTACCTGTCTGTAATGATTCATCTACAACCTCCAATAAAATTGAGGCAGTTTCAATGCTGCTGTCCACCTTTTGTATATACCTGGTCCAGAAATGTCTTATGCCCTTTTATCACTTCTTCTGCCTTATCTCTTCCTTCATATGTTGTATTTTGTTTTGATGCGCAGCAGCTTTCAGAATGATATTACGAACTTACGCAGACTTAGTTTCTCTTATGCCTTCTGACACTTGAGGTGAGAAAGGATCTTCCCCACACTCTGCTTCTGCCAAACCATGCTACGAGTATGGTTGAGTGGGAGACTCTGGTTCCTTGGAGGTCTCTGTTGATGGTGTTTTCCCAGGATGTTTTAGGTCCTCCTCTCGGTATTCTTCCATGCGGTTGCCAGGTCAAAGCTTTGTAGGATATTCTTATGCTTAGTAGGTGAATTATATGTCCAAACCATGTAAGTCTTCTTTTTCGTAAAATATCAGAGGTGGAAAGTTGCTTTGTCCTCTTCTTACTTCCACGTTGGTTGCAAAGTAGGTCCATTTAATTCCAATAATGTTGTCTATATGTATGAGAGAGGGTTCAATGCCAGAGGATTATAAGACGGGACTAATTGTGTCAATATGGAAGAGGAAGGGCGACATTCAAGATCTAGGGAAATACAGAGGCATTACACTCATAAGTTGTGTCATTAAGGTGCTGGAGAGGATTCTGGACAAGAGGATAAGGGAGATCAACGAAGAGCAACAGGGGGTTAGAAAGTGTAGGTGGGTGACGAATTGGATGTTCACGCTGAGAAAGCTGTTGGAGAAGATGTTGTTGGAGGTGCAAGGTGAAATGACATTGGGATTTGTGTACCTGGAGAAGGCCTACAGCACTGTCCCAAGGGAGATGGTGATTGCGACATTGAGATGGATGGGAATGCCAGAAGCAGAAGTTAGGTTGGTGGAAGGGATGTACATGGAAACAAAGGGAAGAGTTCGTGTTGGTCCTGGAATTTCGTTGGAATTCAGCGTGAACGTCGGTTTGAGGCAGGGAAGCCCACTCACGTTTATCATGGTGATGGAGCTGGTAAGCAGGAGGGTAGTAAATACGAAAGGTATTCTGGGGAGGATGTTGTATGTGGACGATCTGGCTGTTGTGAGGAAGAGTAAGTGGGAGTTGCAGGAAGTACTGGGGGAGTGGAATGCGGCATTCTGAAAGCATAGACTGAGATTGAGTATGGAGACGACTGAGGTGATGTGGATCAGGCAGCAGAGAAAGGAAATGAATATCAGGTTAGAGGAGAAGAAGATCAGACAGGGAAATAGGCTTGAGAATCTGGGCGGAACAGTGGCCGGTGATGGTAAGCCAGAGGCAGATGTGCAGAAGAGAATTCGGGTGGGTGCGAATGCATGGAGGAGGGTTGAGGGAGTAATGGCAGACCGAAATATATCAAGAAAATTGAAAAGGAAAGTATTGGTGTCTTGTGTGTCGCCGGCCAACATTTATTGTCTCGAAACGGTGGTACTGACAAAATGACAACAGAGGTTGCAGGTCTGCGAGAACAATTGGGTCAGGAGGATTGCAGGAGTGAAGAGGTGGATGAACTGAGGGAGGAGATTGGTGTGCAACGGAGATTGGTGAAATGCCAGCTGAAGTGGGCTGGACACTTGGTGTCGATTGAGGAAGAATAGCAAAGAGAGTGGATAGGTTGAGGGAGAAAGGTTGAAGGAGAAGTATCGTGGTCGAGGCAAGGCAGGAGTGTGGTACCACTGCACGTCACCCCTTATAAAGAGAAGACAAGGAGAAGAATAAGAATGGTATCTTGGCTTCTGCTTTCAAAGGAATCTATCTTGTGCTCTTGGGACTTTTTGAGGTACCAGATCTCTGCAGCACACAGTCATGTTGAGCCAACATTACTTTTGTAAAAAGTTTTATTTTGGTATTAAGGCTACTCTTCTTGTTTTTTCCAAATACTAGCAAGTAGCCCTTGCCCACATGGGATTTTAAACTGTGCAGGGATGGAGTCGGCAAAAATGCAAATGGCATCTTCTGTCATCAAGCCAGGAGCAGCAATTAACTTCTATTGCCACATCTGATGTAATTTGAATGCTCTAATGGCAGCGAGGTGCTCGATTTGAAACTTTGCCATCTTTCCTCTTTGATACGAAACTGGACGCCTTTATGCCCTCTATTTTCCTCTTGAGCGACCCAAGCTTTTGACCCGCAATTTAACTTTTGATTGGTGGTATTCATTGGTGAGCAGTCATGTGACGCTGTTAAACGTTCCTCTTGCCAGAAATACCGAAGCGAAAGATGCCTTTCGGCTCAAAATGGTAGAAAGATCACGATTCATGTGCAGTGGAGGGATGGCATGTACACTCATTTCCTGGGGAACAAACAACTTCTGAATGATGCCAGGAAAGGACAGAAATATAAACACCAGCGGCTGGAACTGAGAATTGTGACGTACACATTTAACTTTTTGGTAGTTTCTATAACTGTAGTTATTATGAAGAAGAAGAAGAAGAAGAAGAAGAAGAGGAGGAGGAAAAACCACCTTTAGAGGTCATTTCCCCCCACAGAGCAGGGGTTGGCCTTTTTCGGGCACGATGGTCCCCTTTTTGAAGCAATGTTTTATGGCCGGATGCCCTTCCTGCTGCCAACCCTGTTATTCGCCTTTTGCGACACACAGGGAATTACCAGTGAACTGGTTCTCAATTCGCCGACCTCGGAAGGATGACAGACTGAGTCACCCCCCCTGGCGTTAATTCGGCGATCGACCAGGATTCAAACCCAGGATCCCATGCCGCACCCTAACCGCTAAGCCAACACCAGGCTACTGTGGTTATTATGAATTAGCACTAAATGTAGTACAAAAAAAAATCACTCTGCACTAAAGGCAACTGTCCTCTATTCTTGGTCCCTAGTTGGCCACCATAAACATTAAACAATTCAATCTTATTTCAATTATGAATCGTCAAACCTTTTCTCGAAATTCCACTGCCTGCGCCTTATCATAATATATTTGAGATCTCGATGAAAACCGAATGCCCCTGAAACAACGATTACGGATCTTCTCGTAAACACAGCTATAGGGAATGAAGCAGACAGCAGCACTGCATCAATAATTCATAAAACGCCACTCGATGGAGGGCGGGGGAGAAAAAAGACGATGGTTTAAGTAATGGATGGTGCCAGCATGCTACGAATTGCCTACCCAGTAGGCAAGCACAAGTCGGGGTGCTCAACTGGACTGCAATCAGAGAATGGAGTTTGACAAGGATAACTGGTGTGGATTTGCATGGTCTTTCTACCTGATTGAACGAGAAACACTTCAATAGAAAACGATTGAATGACCATTTTGTTGTGTTTTTCCCCTTCTTGTTTGCTTGTTTTTTTTCGATCTCATTTATAGCATGTTACTCTTGAGCTTTTGCCACTTGGGTGCTGTTCAGCTTGGCTGCACGCCTGTGCGGTGGCCGTTTGCCTTTCATTGTGTTTTTAATCCTGCTTTTGTTCCATGCCACATCAGTTTTAACGGCCGATCTACCCCATAAACTTTACTTTCCACAGGGTGAGGCTGAGGTCGACAGTCAGACTGCGTTTGAACTTGCTGCACATCTGCTACAGGTAAGATCACCGGTAATAGAACAACCCTCTTCTGGTGAAACTGCCAAAATCAAGACTCTCTGCTCACCTTCGCTCTTTCATTCCTCTTTTCTCCCGCCTCTGGAACAAACTCCCTCACTCTCTTCAATCCCTCTCCTCCATCCAGGTCTTTAAAACAGCTGTTCACCACCATCTCTTGTCTTCCCGCATCCAAAACCTTGATCTCTTCTACCCCCGTTAATTCACCCCAGATCCACCTTTTTGAAACACCGACTTCTTTCCTGGAAGTCCTTGCAGTGTCCATGTGTTTTATACCTCTCTCACCCCCCGCGCCCCTCCCCGTGCCCCTGCCCCCAAGCCCTCCACCTCCCACAGATCTCCCGATGTCCCTGTTCTCGACTGTTGTACTTGTGTGCTTTGTGCCTCTCTCTCTCTCTCTCTCTATCTCTCTCTATCTCTATCTCTATCTCTATCTCTCTCTCTCTCTCTCTCTCCCCCCCCCCCCGCCCCCCCCTCTCTCTCTCTCTCTCTCTCTCTCTCTCTCTCTCTCTATCTCTATCTCTATCTCTATCTCTCTCTCTCTCTCTCTCTCTCTCTCTCTCTCTCTCTCCTCTCTCTATCTCTATCTCTATCTCTATCTCTATCTCTCTCTCTCTCTCTCTCTCTCTCTCTCTCTCTCTCTCTCTCTCTCTATCTCTCTCTCTATCTCTCTCTATCTCTATCTCTCGCTCTCTCTATCTTGTCTCCCGCTCCCTTTATTATAAAACTGCATCGTGCGATGGCAGGATAGCTCAGAGGTAGTTTACTCGCCTTTGAAATGCTCAGTCTGAGGTCGATTCCGGGCCCGGCTAGACTGGTTCGATGTCGTTCTGTTTGATTTCCGACCTGACTATGCTGTGTTTGATGTTATCCTGGTGCTTTGTAAGGAGGACGTTGCATCAATGAGTACATAATACTTGTGAAAAGACCAGCTTTCCCGTCTGTGGAACATCAAAGATATTGCTACCATTGTAAAAGAGTACGGCATGTGTGCTGGTGCTTCGGCCAATTCTAAATTTCTGCCATAATCTACATCAGCGTAGTCCTGATGCTAGAAATGATGCAAACCAGGAGCTGAGTGCTGAGTACCCATGAATGGATTGCATCGTAATTGATAATGTTTGAAATTCTGGGATGTTTACTTGTTATAGAGCATGAATTGTATAATCATACTTATACTAATTAATTAATTACAATTAATTAATTATAATTAATTAAGTTATATTAATTATTATAATCATACTTGTCATAGAACTTGTACTTTTTCACATTTTTCATACAGTTGTATTAATAATTTATATTTTCTTTTGACAATCGCCTTTGTAAAATAAAATGTTTTGATTTCCATTGATTGCCCTTGTAGCACAGGGCTTAGATTTCCTCACTCTGATTGGAGGAAGATTCCATTGTCGTAATAATTATCATCGTTTTAAACCTTAGTAAGCATGTTTTTGTTGTTGGAAAGAGGAAGATTTTCAAGCAAAGCACTGTTCCATAAACGGTCAATTTTATTAACGAGCAACGGTACCCACCCTACGGGCGGGGCTTCAATTGGGAGGCCCAAATGAAAAGGCAAAATATCAGAAATTGAAGGCTTTTTTATTTTAAACGATTTATATAAACATCCGTTAAATCATATCACACGCAAATCATCAAAATCTAAACAGTATTTGTAGAATTTCAATTAAATCACTGTTCATATCGGTAAATATTATTCCATCGTGTTTGGAAAAACTGGAAAATTCGGAAAAAAAATTGGAAAAACAATATAGCCTATTTTACTCCATGGGGTCCCAGGATTACCCACCCAAAATATCGTTGCGATCGGTTCAGCCGTTTTTGCGGTACCTGGGAACAGACAGACAGACAGACAGTTGGTGAATTATAGTAAGATGAAAGTAAGCATAATGCTGTCGCATCCTTAGGGTCGATAATGCTTTTCCACAAAAGTAGCTCATTTACATAATGGAAGTGAAAATAGTCCGATTTTAAAACATGATTATCCGGCTTATTTTTCTCCCCAAAATTTTTTTGTGTGCTAATGGGTCAGGGAGATCGTCCTCTGAAACATATCTCTTCAAAAAATTTCACTGAGAAATTGGGTTCCTCAACACTGCTGTTGGCGTGTCCAACCTCCCGCCCCCTCTCTCTCTACTGTTCCTTTTGTTCTATTGCTTAATTACTGGTCCATTCTTTGTTTTAGCTCTTCCCTGAGCCTTGTCTTCGTATCTAAAAAGCAAATTCTGTCATGGTAGTGGCCGAGTGACAGGACCCAGATGTAATTGAGGGTTCAAATTGCGAACGGAAGGCTGCACTAATAATAATTTGCATTCTTAGCTTCTGGAAGTCTCAGGAGAAATGTAATGCTGTTATTGCATGATTGCCAATAAAAACCAAGTTGGCTCACCAATGACCTTCAGCGAAGGGATAATAATGTGCCTGCCCTGCCTTGTCTGCTCTGATATAATTCCTTCAGGGAAACATGGAAAGGCATGAAAACATTACTTTAAAAAATCAATGCCACACAAAATCACAACAACAACAACCAGAGAGTTCATAGAACACCTTACCCCATGTAGTGTTGAAGTAATAATTCAATTGAAATAAAATAAAGATAAGGACGTAGAAAAAATGAATTCCGGAATTTTGCCGCCATTGATGCAGTCTTATACAACACCTTATTTAACACTTTACATTAGTCCTTCGTGTCATTTATAGTAAGTTTCTTGTTTAGAATGGTTTTCAAATTTGTTTGAATCCCAGACAAGCAGACAGAGGAAAAAAAAAATTATGACACTCCTCTTTGTGCATGCGCGATCAGGTCAAATTCAGAGCCAAAGTATTACTAAATTACAGGTTCGTTTTTCAATTCATGTTCCGATTCGTGTTCAAAATATAACATTTGATTGAAATTGAGTTATTCCTCGATCATAAACAGGCGTTTGTAGATGGACTTACGGACAGACAGAAGTGAACCAATTGCTTGAACCCGCTTTTCCCTTCCCGTGCTAGCAGTAATTAAGCCACATATAGTCACGTGGGGGTAATTAAGACAATATAACAACAGCGGCAACAACAATTGTTTTAACCATTTCCCTCTTTGTTTTTTCCTTCATGCAGATCTTACCATTGCGTTAGTTCTGTGCAAACCTCAGCATTCCATATCATTCTTGACGTTTTCAATCCATGTCTTCTTCACCAGTATTGATTTTTTTCTCTTCCTTATTTCTGAGCTTAGTCTTCTTTTTTAGAGACCATCCATTCATCCATCGTATTATTATCATCTCTGTTCTTTCCATTATTTTTTACATCTTCGATTTGCATACATTCATACCCGTATGCTGCAGGCTTTATAAACTCGAACATTAGTTGCAGATAATGTAGTTGCCTCCACTAATTCCAAACTTACTTTATTCTCGAACAAATGGCTAATTTTGCTCCTCCTGATACCAATATCATGTCAGCAAAGGTAACATAAACTTTTTGACTTTTTCTATATTAAATAAAAGAGCTGCATTGACAGAAAAGCGAAGAAAACGAGAATAGTCGAAGAGTTTTTGAGGAAGTAAAAAAAATCTGCTTTTTGTAAAGGGGAAGGTCGTAAGTGTTTGGAAATACATGGGAAGGTAAAGAGTTCCAGAGTTTGGCAGTGGTGGGGAAGAAACAAACATCATAACGGCTCACCCTCGAGTTGCCAATGGCCACACAATAATCATGCGATGTGGTGGCCTGTCGAGTATTCCGTGGTCTTGTGCTTTCTCTGTGCCTTTATACAGTGCCTTCAGAAAGTATTCACACCCCTTGACTTTTTCACATTTTGTTGTGTTACAGCCTGAATTTAGAATGGATTCAATAAAAAAAAAATTGGCACTGATCTGCACATAATACCCCATAATGTCAAAGTGGAATTTTTTTAATTTTAATTTTTACAAAATAATTAAGAATGAAAAGCTGAAATGTCTGGAGTCAATAAGTGTTCAACTCCTTTTCTATGACACTCCAAATTGAGCTCAGGTGCATCCAATTTCCTTTGATCATCCTTGAGATGTCTCTACAACTTAATGGAGCCCACCTGTAGCTAATTCATTTGGTTGAACATAATTTAGAAAAAAACACACCTGTCTATATAAAGTCCCACAGATCGCAATGTATGTCAGAGCAGAAACTTCACCCTGAAGTCCAAGGAACTGTCCGTTGCACTCCGAGATAGAATTGTGAGGAGGCATAGATCTGGGGAAGGGTATAAAACCATTTCTTCCCAAGAGCACAGTGAGCTCATCTGTGGAACTACAAACTCTTCCTAGAGCTGGCCGTCCGACCAAACTAAGCAATCAGGCAAGAAGGACCTTGATCAGGGAGGTGACGCCTGACCTGCCGGAAGGACAACAGTCTCTGCAGCACTTCACAGATAGGCTTGATGGGGGTGTGACCAGATGGAAGCCACTCCTGAGAAAAAGGCACATGACAGCACGCCTGGAATTTGCAAAAAGGCACGTGAAAGACACTGAGAGCATTCGGCAAAATATTCTGTGGTCTGATGAGATGAAAATTGAACTCTTTGGCCTGAATGCAAATTGCTACATCTGGCAGAAACCGAGCACAGCTCCTCACCTGTCTAACACCATCACTACCCTGAAGCATGGTGGTGGCAACATCATGCTATAGGGATGCTTTTCAGCGGCAGGGAATGGAGACCGGTAAGGTTAGAGGAAGCAATGAATGAAGCCAAATACAGCAAATCCTTGAGGAGATCCTGCTTCAGAGTGAAAAGACCTCAGACTGCAGCGAAGATTTATGTTCCAACAGGACAATGACCCCAATCATACAGCCAAAGCAACACTGGAATGACTTCATAACAAGAACGTGAAAGTCCTTGAGTGGCCCAGCCAAAGCCCAGACTTGAATCCCATTGAGAAGCTGTGGAAAGACTTGAAGATTGCTGTTCACTGACGCTCCCCATCCAACTTGACAGAGCTTGAGCAAATCTGCAAGAAGAAATTGGAGAAACACCCCAAATTCAGATGTGCAAAGCTGATGCAGACATACCAAAGAAGACCTGAAGCTGTAATTGATGCCAAAAGCGTTTTTAGGAAGTTTTGACTCAGATGGTTGAATACTTATGTAAATTAGATATTTCTGTTTTATCTTTTTTTTTTTTTTTGTAAATATCTCCAACAAATAAATTCCACTATGACATTATGGGGTATTTATTATGTATAGATCAGTGACAAAAACATCTCAATTTAATCCATTTAAAATTCAAGCTGCAACACAACAAAATGTGAAAACGTCAAGGGGTGTGAATACTTTCTGAAGGTTCTGTAAAACACTGCCCACTTTGGATTGAATTCCTTCCAACGCCTTTTCCACGTATTGAACAAGGCCATTGTCCGTTTCCTTTCCTTTTTCCTCCTTCTGTACTCACCATAACCTTTGTTTTTAATTAATGTTGATGTGTAAACCTTTCGTCTCTGGAGCACTTTTCGATTTTTTGAAACATCTCTTTTAGTTATTTTTCACTTTCAGCATTCGATACCAAGTCATCAGTGCACAATAATTCGCATGGGAATCACAACCTTCCATTCTTCGTCGATTCTTCCATCACTGTTTCAAACAGGACAAGACTTAAAGTTGATCCCTGGTGTAATTCCACCTTGACTTCAAACATTTAACTGCGTCCCAAGTTGGTCTTCACCATAGTTCTTGTTTTAATTAATACATTCCCACGACCAACTTTTACCATTTCTTCAGGCACAAGCGGCCTTCTGAGAGCCCATTCACCAACTGCTCTTTTTACTCATTCACATACTTTCTCTACATCAATGAAAACCTGAAAGGTTCCTTTTCTGGGACTTTGCCAAATACCTTTCTTGGCATTGCCTCAAAATAAAATCAAAATCGCTTGTTCTTCTTCTTCGCATAAACCAAACTGGTTGTTTATATTTACAGCTTTTCTTGATCTTCGTTCAACCACCTTTCCACAAACTTTTAATGCCTGTTCAATTATTTTAACTCATCTAGAAGATGAACATAAAGAGTCTCCCTTCATCTTGAACAATGACCCAATAGTACTATTTTCCCAATCTTTAGGTATCACTCTTTATTCCCAGACCTTTCTACACATGCCATCATCCATTTGATTCCTACATCTCCAGCTACCTTTGACACTTTGAGAATCTAGTTGGACCCGCTACGTTTCCTTTCGTTAAACTCCTAAAAGCTAATTCAGCTTCTTATTCACGTATCTGTTCTTCTGGACGTTCACCTTTATTACAATCCAAATCATTCGCTCCTTCTTTTTCTTCATTCAAGAGATTTTCAAAGTCATCTTTCCATTCCTCATCAATATCATTTTCACTTTCCAATCCTTACCGGAAAGAATTACTCCGAGTTTGAAATTCTGAAGTATGGTTATAGGCAGGGGCGGATCCAGGGGGGGGGGGGTGCAGGGTGTGCGCACCCCCCCCCCCCCTTCGATCCAGGATGAGGGTGCAGGCGGTGCGAATCTGTTGAACTGTTGGACCAGGGAAGAACGCAAGGAACTGCAGAAACTTCCAAGAACGCACGAAATGCCGTTTCTGACGATCAATTTTTAAAAATTTCCTGGGGGAGGACCCCTTTATCCCCCCCTCCCCAGCGCTATAGTTTCATGCACCCCCCCCCCCCCCCCGTCTTGAAATTCCTGGATCAGCCCCTGATAGGGTATTATGAGGTACCCCATCCCACACTCTCAGCAGCTGAAAATCCAGTCACTCTAACACGTCAAGACCTTGGTATAAAATCAGTCTCAAGAAGGACCATCAGGCTCTGGGCACCCACCTGCATCACTGCTGACATGATTCACTGGGGCTTGTAATAATTGCTAAGTGTGTGTGACAGACAGCGGATGACCTTTATTGTGCCAGAAGAATAATGGGCCCTCTCGGAGAGGACCCGGAGAAATCACCATTTTCACATTACTGTGGGCAGTCTTCCATAACTCAAGCCTTAAATGAGTGATGCTTTTAAAAACCAATATATGTTCCTATTTATATCGAGGACTAGAGAATAAATTGTACTTCTCCTTTACACGTTATTGCTGCAGGAATCTTGTGCCTCTGATATATGTATCCAATGAGTGTTCGTCAACCGAATATGTCAACGATACTTGGAAAGAGCCTGAGGATCATTCCTGTAGTGCACCCATATAAAATATCCATCGTCTCTTCTTACAAGTTTCATTTGCATGCACTTTATATGAACCATGAATTAAACATTTATGATTCGTGTATGATTGAAACTTCGGCCCTGCAAAGGGTCTTCCCCTTAAAATCTCACCATGGGAAGAAGAATGTGAATTTTTCCTTGGTTGTATCTGACAATGTCACACCTTTTGATGACCTTTGTTTTCTTTTCAGGAAGTGAAAGGAGATTATACAAGGTAATGGGCTCCTCATAATACTATCTATCTATAATTCCAGCAATCTCTGTGTGTCTGTCTGTGTGTTTGTCTGTGACCGCTGTTTCTCGACAACCACGGGTCCGATATACTTGAAACTTGCCAGGTATATTGCTGGGGACCCGAGGATGTGCCTTTTCAAGGTTTCATATTAATCGGACAATTACTGACCGAGCTATGTCCAAAAAACGCTTCAACCAATCAGAGAGCAGCGAGCTATCACGTGTGCCGAACGTGGCGATCAGACTCTGCCTCGGACGGCACATTTGACAGCGTATTCATTTATTTCACGTTGGAAAACTATGTTGCCGTTAAACTATGTTTTAAAACGAATTCAAACTGCGATTAAATTACAACGATTCATCCTAACTGCGATTTGCGAACTTCCGGACAGTGACGACTTATCTTCCGGCAGCCAATCACAGAACGCTCTGTTGCGTAGGCGTGGCCGATGTGAGACGAGCGGAGCTGAGCGCGTTACGAGCTGACCGCCATTACGGTACGTAATTCGATTTCTTATGCGCATTATTTCTCCCAATTCAGTCAGAGCGAAGGGCGGAAGCGAAGAGCGTTGGTTTTTTTGTTTACGGGCGTACGGGCGGGGTAGAGCGTACGGGTAGCGTTTTTTTTTTTTTTTGGCCACGGGACGGGCACCCACGTACGGCCAATGCCCTATGTTGGCGTTAAACTATGTTTTACAACTAATAAAAACGAATTTGCGATTCATTCGCTTTCCTGCGCGTTTGTGTACGCGATGGCGATTTCTTTACCAAACTCCGGAAGCCGTTCGCTTTGGACCGAACCATTGCATGTAAATAGAGGGGGGGGATTGTCACCACTCGCAAGCCGTTCGCTTTGGACCAAACCATTTCATGTAAATAGAGGGGGGGGATATAATTTTAGATATATATATATAGTACGGGCATGCCCTAGTTAATAATAATACTATGTCTTAAATTAATAGGTCCTATCCCGAAGCTCTGGGCCTTAACACTTGTACACAATGGTCTTATCTTTATAACTTTATAACACAATGGTTCATGTTAAAATAGATTTGTACAACTTGCTCGGATGGAGCACCACCTGCACAAATTAAAAAAGGTAAAGAAATTCAAGAATGTGACTGTGGGAAGCCTGACCAAACCGTGTACCATATACGTAAACATTGCGAATTGCGATCATTTATCGCTGGCATTGGGGCAGCAACTGATGCCATTAATTGTCTGGAAACCTGGACATGGATTTATGAGTTTCTACTCGTCAGGCCATATGTAAGAGAGAGAACATAGTTTGTGGGAGTGAACATTCCTCCAAACAGTATGATTGAATGAATGAATGATCGTTTTAAGGCCATTTTCCCCGCTAGAGCGGGGGTTAGCCTTGCGGGCCCCATGACAATCATGGTTCCCTGTTTGAGGCAATGTTTTTATGGTCGGATGCCCTTTCTGACGCCAACCCTTAGTCACCTCTTACGATGCGCAAGGATACGGTGTACCTATTCTAAACCGCGGTACACACCGGGATCATTCATCCCAGCAAGCTGGTACTCAAACAGTGTGGCAGGATAATTCAGTTTGCATTTGAACCGCCCAATGTAGATTTGATCTCCCCCAGGGTCAGATGTAAGTAAAAGTGCCATTCTATTGAGATGCCAGAAGGAGGCGCTGCGACTAGGAGCATCCAACTCGGAGATTGGGATGCAAAGTTGGCTTTCCTGTATTTTGCCTTAGGTTGTGGAAGTTATAACGATCCCATGGTATCTTTCGAAAACAGTCGGCCATCGTGCGCTGGTGTTCTTGCCAAATTCTTTGCTTGGGGTGTAGTACTGCCTGCAGTGGGTGTGCGTGCTGGTACATGTACCTGGCTCAGAAATTATGGGCCAAACGACTCCCTCTTCCATCTCTTTTTTAAACAAAGTGAAACGTTTCTTGAACTTGAAAATAGCTGTTTGAGCTAAATTTGTCCATCACTGTCCGAAGCTTCTGAAGCATATTTTTGTTCTCCTTTCTGTCCACTTGATTAATAATTGATTATCGCTCAGCCGGCCAGTGGCCAAAAACGTTATTGAACCATGTGCAATTTAATTTGCAGCAGAAATGAAAAATTGATACTATTCAGGCTCAATGCAGGATAGTCAGCAGTAAAGGCGGAAAGCATTTGGACTGTTTGGGGTCATTGATTTGGTGAGAACATTGGATTATTATAACATTAGTGAAAGACTGCAGAAGATAATCATATCTGTAAAGTCCAGTGTTGTACAGCATGACTCAACTGGGTGATGCTTTCATGGATTTTCCAAAGAGCTTAAATCGTACATTCCGTTTCAGACAGGTATTTTACTATGAGACAGGAAAACATCAGACACCTGGCCAAGCGATATGCTCAGCCGCTGTGTACAAATGGCCGAGTAGCCAGGAAGCACACAAAATGGCAAATGAACAAAGTGATCGAAAATAACAAACTCTAATTCATGCCTAACCCTAACCCTAACAACTTCTGTTACCAAAGCTTGAAATATCTTCAAGCAACAATAATTCTGCTGCCTAATTCATGTCTGCAGGTGCACCGGATCACCCCCCAAATGCTCTTGCTGGGAAATTTAAAGCCAATCATTTTGTGTCTGGGTGTGGAATAATTGGTCCATCTTGGCTATAATTGGTTCTGTGCCATCAAAGTTGAGTTTGAAGGAATCTCACAGTGACATTGTCGAATGGAAAATAGATTGCTTCCACTATTGATCTCTTCTCTGTGGGTAAAGGATTGTTTTTCGGCTCCGGAGTGATTAAAACGTTCAGAAGTAATTATTAAATTCTCCATTTAGCTCGAATTGCACAGTGAAGGTTTTTGGTCTTATGATATATAGTTCAAATTGAAAACACCCCCTGGCCTTTTGTGAAGAATTAAGAAAGTCATCTTATGAACCACCTTTAGAGGCCATTTTTCACCGCAGAGCAGGGGTTGGCCTTCTTCGGGCACCGTGGTCCCCTTTTTTGAGGCAATGTTTTACGGCCGAATGCCCTTCATGCCGCCAACCCTGTTAGTCGCCTCTTGCGACACACAGGGAATTACCAGTGACTGGTACTCAATTTGCCGACCTCGGAAGGATGACAGGCTGAGTCAATCCCCCTGGCGTTAATTCAGCGATCGACCAGGATTCAAACCCAGGATCCTAGAATCCCAAGCCGCACCCTAACCGCTAAGCCCACACCAAGCTTAGAAAGTCATCTTATGATTATTCACAAAAAAAACCCACATTTGGACATTTGGTATATAAAATTGCATGTCTTCCTGTTTATGTGCATTTGTTTTGTTCAGACTTGCAATGCATTTTGAACGTCCTGCCTATTTTGTTTCAGTGACGATATCGCCCGGAGCGACTTAAGCAAACTCCTTGCGATTCCTACACAAGTCCTCAAGGAACATCCAAGCATTACTTATTGGTATGAGCCTCTTAAATTATCCTTCAATTCCATCCCACAATGATGGGATTGCCTTTGATTTGGAAAATATCTCCCATTATGTTCCACTTCCAATACATCAAAGGTATACCGATGATTCGTCTAGGTCGGAGAAATGTTCCATTTGTTCCAATTGTATTGTGATGCTCTCTTGGCGACGACAGAGACTTGGTATTCTCGAGGTTGTGCATTCAAGTCCGGCTGAAAGTTCCGGGAGAATTGCCATTTCACGATCAGATTGCTGATTGAAAACCAAGCTGGTTGATGAATAGCCCTGAGAGTGGAAGTAAACAGGTGTACACTTAGTGTGCCTACGGAGACTTAAAATGGCCCATGAAATATCACCAAAGAAAATGCAGCTCCTTCCACGTTCCCCAAACGGAAGTCGGTCGCCCACAATTTGAAAGAGATTGCACTCTGCATTGAGTTTGAATTGTGTTTCTGTGCAAGTTTACATGGTGTGTACCACTTCACACGGTTATTCTCAGGTGCCGCTCAAGGTATTGTTATCGGATGTTAGTTAAATTTCACTGTGTGAGTACTTTTCTCACATCTAGCTGAATTAGAGATACATTCCCATTCCCAGCAAGTGCTAACCTATGTTAATACACTGCATCAGCAAGCTCTAGGGTTGTTATAAGCTTCAGCTGCTCTGCATTGGAAGCTGGGGTGCCGTGCAATGATTCCGTAACAGCTGCCCTATGGGTTTGAGTCAGAGGCCTAGTTGGATGGCATAATGGTGTAACACAGTGAGTGCAACATTGCAGGGCTCTCACTCCCTTAGGCATATTAGCCTGAACATTAAGGCCTTGGAAAAGGCGAGTTGTCTCAAAATCTCCATTCAGAGTCAAAAGCTAAGAAATGATGTGCCGCTGATATGGATTTGAAGAGGCCATCCCTGACTTTTTCTCTTTTGCAGTGAAGACCAAGTGTTTCAATATTATCAGCGACTGAAGAATACCAGCCGAGGGAAGGCCATAGTTCGGTAAGTTTTTCACTCCATGAAGCCACAAAACCGATATGTCATTGTCGTCTAGAGTCTAGACATTGTTGATAGACTCCAATAGGGGTACATTTATTTGTAAGTGACAATAAATACCGACATGGATGACGACATTCTTGCTGAAAGGGCATGTTTGAAAAGATACTTGTTATTCCAAGGTCGGGGGAAGGGGTAGTGGGGAGTTAAAAAGTTTTGCCGCCAAAAACACTTCTTTTCCAATAGCATCAGGAACCTTGGTCAACGCTGATAGGAATGTTTGACATGACCTAGAAGCTAAATATAAAAGGACTTACTTCAATCATTTTTAGAAATTTTAAGAAATTTTTTTAAGAATTACTTTTTAAGAATTTTATTTTAATTATATGGAAGGAACAATTTTAAGAATTTTAAGAATAAGAAGAATTATAAGGAGGAATTTTAAGAAAAAAACAAGTCAGGAGACGACGATGGTTCACGAGCAAGCGGTATTCAATGACGAAGGACAGACTACTTTGAAATGGCCGTCCTTTATGACCTTTAAAAGTCAAAACAGACATTGAAAATATATAAATAGGAATGTATTATCTGTTATGAGACTAGTTAGCTACACAATACCGAAAATTTGGTTCGATTCGGAATTCTTGAAAATTTGACCTTTGTGACCTTGAAATGTCAAAACGAAGGTTACTGACCATGAAATGAGATAGAAAATATTAATGTATAATCAGTTATGAGGTTAGTTGGCTACACAATACCGAAAATTCGGTTCGATTCCGACAACTTTGAAAATTTGACCTTTGTGACCTTCAAAGGTCAAAGGTCGAGGATTCTGAAATTTGTTGGAAAACTTGTATTCCATGATGTATACAACATGCATTTTAAGGCCATTTTCCCTGCTAGAGTGGGGGTTAGCCTTGCGGTCCCCATGACAATCTTCTCCATTTTGCCCTATTTTCTGCATCTCTCCTTGTTAACCCCCTTGCCCGCATTTCTTCTTCCACCATCTTTAGCCAAGTCTTTCTCGGTCTTCCCCGTCCTCTGCTTCCTTCTACATTCATTTCCATCACTCTTCTCAACCAGTCACTTTCATCCTTCCTCAACGCATGACCAAACCATCTCAACCTGTTCCTCTTCACAGCATCAATCACAGGCTCTATTCCCATCATCTTTCGCAATTCATCATTTGTCTTCCTCTCTCTCAACGATACTCCGCACATCCACCGAACCATTTGCATTTCCACCCTTTCCAGCCTTCGTTGCTTCTCTACGTTCATGACCCATGTCTCGCTCCCATAAATCATAACACTTCTCACACATGCAGCATACACCTTTCCCTTCAGCTTCAACGACACTCCCCTCCTCATCAGCACGCCACTCAGTTCCCGAAATAGTATGTGAAATACTATGATGTATGTGATAATATAAGATCATGTACGACATTTCACCCTATCAGGAAGGGAACAATGTAATAAAACCATCAAAAATCGACTTTTCGAAATTTTGTGACCTTGTGACCTTGACCTTGGGGCGAAAATGAAAAATCGAGCTCCGTGGGGCTGGACACATGACATTGGCCTAACCAAATACCGAAACCCCTGTCAGATTCCACCAAACCCCTCGGAGAAGATGTAGCTTGAACTCGATTATCCCCTAAAAAGACATCTTTTTCGGGCGTGGCTCTGCCCACAATGGGCGCAATACGCCCACTCTAGGCAGGACACAACTAGATCACGATATCAACCTCCCACCCAAGTTTCATCAAGATTGGATGATATCATCGGGGAGTTATGCTGCGGACAGACACACACACATGACGAATATAGTGGTCACTTGATAACTCGTGAACCAATTACTTTTTGACTTTTCCTTGCTTTGTGAGTGGTATTTGATTTTTAGGGCAGTAAGAGCCCATTTTATAGCATTTCCAAATTTGAAGCTTTCTTGTGATGTTCTGGTATTTTTGGCACAGGTGAATCTGACTTAACCTGCACTCATGGTGTGCTGCATCACGGAGCATTATTTTGTTGGGAGGAAATGTTAAAGACTATCTAATCTATGCTGTAAGAGTCTGTCTGTCTGTCTGTATCGGCATTTTTCTCAGTTGGCTGAACGGATCTTCGTCAAACTTTCAGAAGTTCATCAGTGAGTGCCCGGGAGTGTTTCGGCAAAAAAAAGAATTTGAAAAAAATAATTCCATTTCTTTTTGGATTTCTTTAAATCGCTTTATGGTGCCTGAGCCTTTGTAGCTTATGTGAAAGGTAATATTAAATTATCCCCAATTAATGTGTGTGTGTAATATTATAATATTAAATATAAACCTTCTTTAGTGGGTGTAGGGAAGTATTTTAGGCACTCCCCCAAAAATAGAAAAAAACAATAAATTGGTTTCTTCAAAATGCCAACAGGATTAGAACATCACCAGGCAATGCCAGGTACTCTTGCTCGTATGACATATGCAAGTGTAGGGAGGGCTGTGGTGTTGGGAGTGAAAAGGCAAAAGAGGCCGGGGAGATGGGAGTAAGGGGTGAATTTGGGAAAGCGATGTATAGAACACATGGTCGGGTGGTGGGGTGGTGAAATTGGAGTTGGTGGATTGGAATTGGAATTGGAATTGGAATTGGTGGAGAGGTGGATTGGAATTGGAATTGTGGATTGGAATTGGAATTGGATTGGAATTGGATTGGAGAGGTGGATTGGAATTGGATTGAATTGGATTGGAATTGGAATTGGAATTGGATTGGAGAGGTGGATTGGAATTGGAATTGGTGGAGAGGGCGGCACTGGTGAAATTGAAACTTCTGCCATTTTTCCATACGCAACATGCATAATTATATGGAACCTTAGGTTGGTTGTGTTATTTGCTCACATATGTACTTCGAAAATGCCATAATTTTCCCAATAGTAGAACCTTAGGCACTATGGGCCTGCACATAGACTTGGATTTTGCATTTAAAATGAAATAGATTTGATGAAGATGTGATACAGACTTGATGGACAAATGGCCTTTTATAGCGTCTAAGTGTGCTTGCATATCTTTGTTTTTTTGACATGTGAAGTGGATGATCAGTTCGTGAGCACAACTGAAATAAAAACCCAATTGCACGCTTCACAAAACTGGATTATTGTCACCTATTCGGATCACCTCCCATGCAGATTTATGTGCAGCACATCTCTATTTATCTGGAACAACCCACGCTGCCAAGATTGCCCTGGAATTCCAAATTGCCAAAAGACCACACACCCTGTCATGCCAAGCACTCGTGAAAAATGCTAATGGTTCTGGTAACTGCTTCACCTGATCCTTGCAGAAAGTCAGCAAAACTCCCAACTCGCATCATGTGATTTACATTCTGCACCTTTTACTGATGTTCTTTGCTGCACCATTTTTACGGATACATTTTCCTGTCGCCATCTCCAGTTACATGAGCATTGTGGAGAGCACACCGACGTATGGCATTCATTACTACAGCCTCAAGGTGAGGGGTTTGAGAGTGAAAACAACAAATTTATTTATTTTGATTTGAGTCTGTGGCGCTTCCACTTATTCAATTACTTGCGTAAAACTCCATTATTGCTTGAACATTTCTGTAATCCAATGCTAGAGGAGTTCTTTTGGTTCCATTCTCCCGTGTTGGCTTACGAAGCCGAACACCATGCCATAGGAAGTCTGTCAATCCCTCAAATGAACCCACTTGCGTTATTAGCTTTTGTCCAATTCTGTTATCATTAAGTTTGGGGGGGAGCACTGCGTTAAACAAGTGAGTAGTTTTGAATTGTTTCTGCTTCAAAACTCCAACATGGCACAAAAATTCTCAATTTAAATGATGTCCTGAGACCTCCGCCCTGTAAGTATCTCATATATGTACTTACCATCTTCGCACATCACTGCATCATTAGTTTGTACTGCAGATACATTCCAGCATTGGATGGAGGTGCAGTGCAGGAAAGATAGGCCGAGTAACCTTTCTTCCCCATTAATACCTCGTGATTTCTTGTGAAAATGAAGGTTATTGGTCATTTACCTTTGATTTTTCTTAACTTGAATCTCTAAGTAAGATTGTTGCGGACCTATCTATTTATTACATATGTTTGAGGCCTAGTTGAAGTGGAGCACAACATCCCACTTTATATCTTGATTAATACTTGATTAATAGATGACCACTAATGGTGTAAGGGCAGAACGAGTGCCGAGAGACGGATTTCAAATTGGAGCAAAAATGGAAATAAGAGGAAAGGTTTTTCATCATTAGCTATCAGGGGATCCCAGTAGAAAGAGAGATAAAAAGAAAATTGAGAGAGGTGATACGGTCGTTGTCCTGGGACTTGAACTGAGACCTGCCCTGCAAACATTATGGCTGATATGAAATACCTTGTCAATTTATGTTGAGCTGCAAACCTGGTGCTGCACTCAGGACAAACAAGGAATCCCATGGTGGCTGGGCCTCAGTTGGAAGGGCATTTTCCAATTCGACTACCAAGACAAAGTTAACCCCCGAAAGGTGAGCCCAGCTCGACCCTCGGCCATTTTTCTTCCATGATTGTTACGTCCAATTGCAATGTTTGTGCTTGTTCTTCGCAATTCTGTATCTGGTAAAATTTAAAGCACCCGAAAGCAGCATTGGGCTTTCCTTTTAGTCTGGTTTTTGGCCTTGTTGTTCATATCACAATGTAATGGCTCCAAAGGGAGGAGAGGGATAAATTGCAGGCACATTACATGTTGGAGTGTGATGGCTGTTCACACTCATTTTTTGACACTGGGTTGCTGATATTGCCCCAGCCTCATTTGATGAGGAAATTAATGATCTGATCCAAATGAATGATGCGATGAGCGTCACAAAATTGTATTGTCATCAACAAGTGACAGGGTGGTCATCACGACCGAAGCTAAACCAGGACCAAGCTCCATGTATGCGACAAAAGCATTATGACGTTCTAAACAAGGTTCAGTTTGAGCCTTGCCTGGCTCCAAGAGGCCACTATTCACTCCGGACACAACATAGCACTGTTAAAGCTGTCGTTGATAAGTGTTTATAGGTGGCAGTTAGGTTGAGTAGTTGTGGGTTTCATTCCCATAGCTGCTCACACTGGCATACCTGCATTAGCAAGTGTAGAGCGAGTATGTCAAACAGGAGTTGAGGGAGCACTATGTACTGCACTGAACCGAAGTAGGTTGGTTTACAGGGGTTTTGGTAAATTCTTATCCTGAATCTATAAATGATCTTTTGGCATAATTAATGTAGCTGTGAAATGAGAATAACTTTATTACCCTGTGCTCGTGAACCGAAAAGCAGGGTAAGACATCCGGTTGCGTCCGTACGTGTGGCGTACGTACGTATGTGTCTGAATTTTTTAAATTCATTTTCTCGGCAACCGTTGTTCCGATGGACACAAAATTTTTACCATAGAAACGCCTCTGCCTGTAGAATTTTGGATTCATAATTATGACGTCATCAGTCACGTGGTACGGACGCCATCTTGGAGAAACTTTACACCTCCATATCTCCCAAACCGCTCAATGGAAAAAAATTGAAACATGGCTCATTGTCAAGTACTCCCCATGGAAAATAAGATCGGTTAATGATGATGTCTCTCTATCTCTTTGCTGATGACTCCACTCTCTGCCGCTCCATTCCTCATCCCTCAGATCGGCAGCCTGCAGCCTCCTCACTTTCTGCAGACCTGGACAAAATCACAGACTGGTCAAACAAGTGGAACATGTCTTTCAATCCTGACAAATCTCACACTCTTACAATGTCTCTCCGAAAAGACCGTCTGGAAAACCCTCCCATCTACTTTCTCAACAATCCGCTCCAAGAAGTTCTGTCGCTCAAGCTTTTGGGTCTCACTATCTGCCATGATCTTTCTTGGGAAAACCACATTGCCAAGCTGGCATCCAAAGCCAGTCGCCGACTGGGCATCCTCCGTCGTGCAAAGTCCTTCCTTGGCACACCTGAGCTCCTCACCACATACAAGGCTTTCATCCGCAGCTCAATGGAATACTGTTCCCCCCTCTGGGCTGGTGCTCCTGCCTCACACCTAGCTCGGCTTCACGCTGTTGAAGCCAAAGCTTTCAGAATCATTGGAATCTCCTGCGATGAAGCTAACTCCGAGGGCCTTTCACTCACTCACCGCAGGCAGGTTGGTGGTCTTTCTGTCTTCTACCGACTCCTCTCCGGCCTTGCTCCCCCAGCTCTCTCTGTGCTCAGTCCCCCAAATATTCCTACAGATCGCACAAGATCTGCCAGCAACCCTCTTTTGGTTAAACTGCCAAAATCTAGGCTCTCTGCTCACCTTCACTCCTTCATTCCTCTTTTCTCCTGCCTCTGGAACAAACTCCCCCACTCCCTTCAAACCCACTCATCCCTCCACGTCTTTAAAACAGCTGTTCACCACCATCTCTTATCTTCCCCCATCCAAAACCTTGATCTTTTCTACCCCTGCTAATTCACCCCAGATACACTTTTTCGAAATTCCAACTTCTTTCCTGGAAGTCCTTGCAGTGTCCATATGTTTTATACCTCTCCCACCTCCCCCCAAGCTCTCCCCCTCCCACATTTCTCCCGATGTCCCTGCTCTCAAATGTTGTGTTTGTGTCCTTCCCCCTCTCTCCCCATCTTGTCTACCGCTCCCCTTATTTTGTGTTTTATGTGTCAGTTTGTGTCGGTTTGACTTTTGTGTGATTAATGTTAGCTCTTGCACGAGCCTCGATCTTGTGTTCAAAAAAAAAAAAAAAAAAAAATGTCATCGGTGCCTTCATTGTGACGTCGCTTGTACAACGCTTGATCCGATCAGTATGAATTTCTTTTGCTCTGCAGTTGTTGGTCAGATCGACACGAAATTTTCACCATAGGAGCACCTCCGCCTGGAGAATTTTAGTAATAATTATGACATCATAGGTCACGGGGTACGGGTGCCATATTGGAAACATTTTGCACCTCTATCTCTGAAACCGCTCAATTGGGGAAAAAAATTAAATATGGCTCATTGTGAAGTACTTCCCGTGGGGAATAAGATGTGTTTGTGATGATGTCATCGGTGCCTTCATTATGACGTCATAATTTGTCAAGTATAGAGCTTCATCTGATCAGTATGAATTTTTTTGTTTGTTTATTTCATGCAGTGATATAAGAAGGAGCTTGCACATATGTAACATGCATGACAACTAGGTTACATTGCTGTACTTTTGTATGAAATACAAGGACATTAGTAGACAACAGAGAAATCAATGCAGTATGTTTGATTTTAACCTGGGACCCCAGAATCATAAACTATTTGCTCATCGTCATAATGGGAATACCAATGCATTTTGTTTTTACTTTAACAGTTGTGATGTCATATATTGCTTTTATGGAGTTTTGAGTTTAAATGTAGCAGAAAACTATACACCTCTTACATTGTAAGGGATCACCGACCCCTATGCAACGACAAGCTGTGCCCGTGAATTTGTGGGCTCTGAATTGAGGAAAGAGTATTTTAGTGGAAATGGCCTTACCTGAAGGACAACGGTGCAAGAATTATATCAAAAGCATTTATCAGCTTCTTGCCTTAACATGATTTGAGTCAAGTGGTTCTTATTGTTGAGAGTTCTTTCATTCAACATTTAAATTGCACATTGCCTTTCTTGTCTCCCGAAGGAGAGTCTGGGAGCTTCCAAGTGGAGTGTGAGATGGTAGGAGGTAAAGGGAGGAAAATAATTTAATGCCAAAGATATTTTGAGAAGAAAGTTCAGGAACTGTCGTTTTGTGTAATATCCCTCCGAGAAAGTTAAATAAAAGGCCAGAAGCCAAGGGGGAACGAACTTTTCTAGCCAGCCCTTTTTTCTAGCAACCCCATTTATCTTGGAATACCTGGTGTTGGCCTCATGGTTAAGGCGGCGGACTTGGGATCCTCAGGTCCTGAGTTCGTAATCCCGTTGAATTAACGTCAGATGAGGTTGACTCAGCCTGCTCATCCTTCCGAGGTCGGCACAATGAGTACCAGATAACTGGTTATAGAGAGGCATTGCATCAGCGGCAGACGCGCCCACCGAAAATGATGCAACCAGCAGCCGGGTGGCTGCAAACGAATCACCACCTCATTTATCTTGGAAATCGTGTGATATACATTGAAGAACAGGTGTTTCAGGTTATATTTCTCTCCTTTTAGCAACTTGGTTTATATAGAACGTGTCCCAGCCTGTAGGATGCTTGGGTGTGGTTTGTGGGTTGACATCAACCGTGAAGGGATATTTATTTATTTTTTCAGAAATAAATCCTTGTTTTCACCACCGCACTGAATAACGTGCAAACAAACATCTGCACTGGGCAAATGCAACAACCAATAGCCATTCGTGATTGTGCACCTGTAGGAGTATTTTATTCAATCCCTTACAAATTTCCTATGTTAACATTTCTGCTCTGAACTGTATGTGTTCTGAAATCCAACA